>NW_005871172.1:1968568-1993335 GCF_000147115.1 Myotis lucifugus
TCTGTCAGCTGATAATACAGAGGTTGTAGTGCACAGCGAGAGTTGGTGAGAAGGAAGCTGGTGGGAGACGGGGTCTTAGACAGGGGTCCCCACCCCCCACCCCGGGGTGGCCAGTAGGTGGGGGATTGTTGAGCTGCGATCCAGGTGGGGAACCGGTAGGGTGGGGGGCTCACTAGGCGATGGGCAGGTGGGCTGAGGTGTGAGACGGGTGTGAAAAGTGAAGCAGGGGCCAGATGGAGGCGAGGATGAGTCTGGTTGGGGAGGCGTCTCAGGAGTGAGGCCAGACAGGCTGAGGGTGGTCCCCGAGTGGAAGGGAACCCAGGGAAGGGACCCTACAGCGAGGCCGGAGGCTGGTCAGGGGGCACCCCCATGAGGGACGCCTCTCCCTGGTGGCCGCCGGAGCCATGCTGTCCCGCAAGGGCATCATCCCTGAGGAGTATGTGCTGACCCGGCTGGCGGAGGACCCTGCTGAGCCCCGGTACCGGGCCCGAGAGCGGAGGGCCCGCTTCGTGTCCAAGAAGGGCAACTGCAACGTGGCCCACAAGAACATCCGGGAGCAGGGCCGCTTCCTGCAGGACGTGTTCACCACCCTCGTGGACCTCAAGTGGCCGCACACGCTGCTCATCTTCACCATGTCCTTCCTGTGCAGCTGGCTGCTCTTCGCCATGGTCTGGTGGCTCATCGCCTTCGCCCACGGGGACCTGGCTCCTGTTGACCTGGCCCCTGGAGAGGACGCCATGGTGCCCTGCGTCACCAGCATCCACTCTTTTTCCTCCGCCTTCCTTTTCTCCATTGAGGTCCAGGTGACCATTGGTTTCGGCGGGCGCATGGTGACGGAGGAGTGCCCACTGGCCATCCTGATCCTCATTGTGCAGAACATCGTGGGGCTCATGATCAACGCCATCATGCTGGGCTGCATCTTCATGAAGACCGCCCAGGCCCACCGGCGCGCCGAGACCCTCATCTTCAGCAAGCACGCGGTCATCGCCTTGCGCCAAGGCCGCCTCTGCTTCATGCTGCGCGTGGGCGACCTGCGCAAGAGCATGATCATCAGCGCCACCATCCACATGCAGGTGGTGCGCAAGACCACCAGCCCTGAGGGCGAGGTGGTGCCCCTCCACCAGGTGGACATCCCCATGGAGAATGGAGTGGGCGGCAACAGCATCTTCCTGGTGGCTCCCCTCATCATCTACCACGTCATTGACGCCAACAGCCCACTCTACGACCTGGCGCCCAGCGACCTGCACCACCATCAGGACCTCGAGATCATTGTCATCCTGGAAGGTGTGGTGGAAACCACAGGCATCACCACCCAAGCCCGCACCTCCTACCTGGCCGATGAGATCCTGTGGGGTCAGCGCTTCGTGCCCATTGTGTCTGAGGAGGATGGCCGCTACGCCGTGGACTACTCCAAGTTTGGCAACACCATCAAAGTGCCCACGCCACTCTGCACGGCCCGCCAGCTCGATGAGGACCGCAGCCTACTGGACGCTTTGACCCTCGCTACGGCCCGTGGGCCACTGCGGAAGCGCAGCGTGGCCATTGCCAAGGCCAAGCCCAGGTTTAGCATCTCGCCGGATTCCCTGTCCTGAGCCATGGTCCCTTGGGCTCTCGCCCCACATGTGTGTGCAGATGGGCAGTGTGATACGATATGTAGAGTGGACATGGTGTGGGCCTGTTGGCCAGGTCAGGATCTGGTGTGAGGCTGGGCCCTTCCCAGCTCAGCCTCCCCCCTGCTGCGCTCGCCCAGGGTGTTACAAGGCATTGTCACTACCTATTTCTGGTCTCAGTAGGAGCCTGTACTGGGTTATTTTTGTCCTTGCTCCTCCCAGCCCCAACTCAGGACTGGTTGGTGCCCCCGCCCCCCTCCCCGGACTCAAGGCTGGGGAAACTGTGAAACTGTGGGAAGTGTCAGGCCCTAAAGCTGGATCTCCAGCTACTCCTGGAGCCCCATGATCAACCAGCCACAGCTGGGCAGATGGCTGGGAAAGAACAGTTCCCAGGTTGGGGGCCTGCTGCTGTGTTTCTGTGGCCCCAAGAGGTGCCTGTGGTCAGGCCCCAGCCACCCTTGCTCCCTGAAAACGTGATGAGCTAAAGAGTGGGCCAGCTGGGGAGGGCAGTCAGTGAGGGAGCTCATTCCCGCTGGAAGATTGGAGGTGTGGAGCCTGCACAGACGGGCAGGCTGAGGCTCACAGGACTCCCCTTCCCGGGGTAGGCTCCTGCAGGGAGGAAATGGCGTGAGAAGGCTCAGCTGCACTGAGACCTCTCAGGCACAGGGCGGGGGGATGGGCACTGCTCCCCTACCCTTTGCCCCAACACCAAGGCTTCTATGGTGAGGGCTCCGTGGGCTGGGGCTGCTGAGCCTGCCTGTCCCACTCTGTCCCCGACCCTCAGACGCTGGGGTGGGCTGGGGCAGACACTGGCATGCCACACAGAAAGAGGCTAAGGAGAAGGGGGTCTTGGACCCACCACACCCCCTCAGCCTCAGACCAAACTCTGGTCCTGGCTCCCCACTAGGGGCTGCCACTGACTTTGTCCGGAGAGTGACCATGGAGGGTCTAGGGGTTGCTAGAAAAGGAGATGCTGGAAAGCTCAGGATGGTGGGGGTGAGCAAGGTCCCTGAGGTGAAGGGGCCCTTGGCCCTGATGGGCTTGGCCCCAGGCCTGGACTCTTGGAGCAGTGTTGTGTGTACTTACTCATAATTCTGCCTTCTCCTTGTCAATAAAGCCTCCCGCCTTCATGACTCTAACTCTGGGCTGTTCTTGCTGGGGAAGCAGGAGGCATGCTGGTGGACAGGGAGGGGAGGGCTGGGGCTGCAAGCCCACATTCCAGAGGTGCCATGGAGTATAGTCCAGGAGCCCTGGAAAGAGACCTGAGACTGGCCCTCTTCCCCAGTTCAAGGAGACATTTCCCCTTTTGCCTCAGGCAGCCCAGCCCTGCCAACCTGTCTGGCCATTTCAACCTTTGGACACTCACCAGGCTTATAGTGCTGCCTCCACTCTCAGGAACTTGTAGCAAAGCTGGGATGCTCAGGGAGAGAGGTGGGGTTGTCCTGTGCATTTGTGTAGTGATTGGAGCATAAGCCCTTATGCCAGCTGCCTGCGTTCAAATCCTGGCTCTAGCTCTAAGACTTTGGTCAAGTAACTTAACCTCTCTGTGCCTCTGTTGCCTCATCTCTAAAGTAGGGATACTAATGGTACCTACCTCATAGAATTGTTGTGGGAGGAAGTGAAAAATATATGTATGTAAAATGCTTTCGTATCTGGTCCATAATAAGTGCTCAATAAATGTTAGCTATTGTGATTGCTATTGCATCAGCCACATGATGAGACAGCTGACCAAGCAGATGTTAAGAGAGAGGGTGCTATTGCATTTCCCCTCAGTGATGAGCGTCTCTCTGCCTGATTTATTTTCTTCACGGTTGCCCCTTGAACTAATCTCAGGGGCTGTGGCTGCACGTATTACCTGGTCTTCTTATCTCCATCTCACCCCCTGAGTCCATCTTTGATGCAGCCACCAGTGGTCTTATTAAAAGGTTTGTGATCATACCCTCCTATGTCAACCACCTGCAGTAGCGCCTATCACCTTCTGGGTCAAGGCTAGACCCATAGCCAGCCATTTCAGCTTCTTTCCAGCCTTACAGTTCACAGTGGCCAGGACCCTGTGCACCCTCCCACTCCCCTGGCCGCCTTACTATCCCCTCTTTGCATATAACATTCACCTTCCTACCTCTGAGCCTTTGCCAATGTTACTCCCTTTGCCTGGACTGCCCAGGCTTCATGTCTGCCTATTGAAATCCATAAAAGTTCAGGCCAAATGATGCCTCCTTGAAGCCTTCCCTGATTCCTCTGGAAAGACATGGTCCTTCCCCCTTCATCTGTGTCTGTGGGCATTCTACCTTTGCTTGAATTTTTAGGTCTGTCTCCCCTCCCCCAAGTCCACAGCTCCTTGAGATCAGGGACTATGTCTGATTTAGCCCTGTGCCTGGCACTGAATAAGTGCTGGATAAATGAATGATGGATGGATGGGTGGATGGATGGATGGATGGATGGATGGTGTACATGACAAGCCAGGGTTATTGCTGCAGTTTGAGGCCTGCAGAGGGCTTTTGTTGGATCAGGGAGAGTTTGTCCCAGGCTACTCGAGAGGCAAGGCTGAGAGCCAGGAAGCTGCTGCTGCTGCAGTTCCAAGCTCTAAGCTGCCTCCTCCCTGCACCACACAGTCCCCTAGCGTTGCTGAGCTGACCCATTTCTGGTTTAAAGGAAAAAGAGATGAGAAGCTACTCAGAGTCAGCCCAGAATTTCTGGGGGCAGTGCCTGGCTCTTGGGACTTACATTAGCTGTTCTTAAGGCCAGAGGAGGGGCCAGACCCACTGTGAAATACCTTAGCAGCACTATCCTTACGACTCCATTCAGAGTAACCTTCCTCCTGCCCTCAGACCTTAAGCCGCTGGTGACAGTAGAACTGAGGGCTCAGTGCCACCTGCTGGTCACAGAGAAGACCTACTTGATACCAGAAAATCAGGGCCACTGGTCACTCGAAGAGAGACACCTCCAGCCTTAAGGCTTAGCTCAGGGAGAAGCTGGAAAGTTTCAGCCATGGAGGGGAAGTATCAAGCCTTTCTTTACCCTTGTGAATGTTCTTGTCCACTGGTAGTGCCCTTTCCATTTGAGGGCATCCCTGCTTTAAAGCACTGAACTCACCTGGCCAAAGAAGGTCCCCTGAGCTCCACTCAGCCCAGCAGGAGCTCCTGTGAGCACTTCATTTCTGATATGCTGCCTCCAGGACAGCATTGGACATCACATAAGAGCAGACATAAGTCCATGCTAGTCCACACCGTGTGCAGAACTGGCTCTCCCCCAGTCCCCGTGGACACGGGAGGGAAGCACCTCATGTCACCACGGTCCAGTGCTGATGGAGGCACTGTTCTCCAAGTTTGCAGAAGAGGAAACAGGATCAGGAGTGACATTCACTTGCTAAAATCTCACAGCTAGTAAAGGACAGGCCCAAGACTCGAGCCTGAGTCTGTCCGAGGCTGCTGCACAGTCCCAGTGACCTGAGCTCCAGCTTTCATTAGGGGCACCACCTTTCCTAAGTGTCAAATCCACCACAGAAAGATAGTCGTCTCTAGACCAAGAGTAAGAGGGAGACTGTAACTCAGGAAGCCCCTGGGCCTCCCTGAGTCCCAGATTTGAGACTGATGGCAGGCTAAGCTGTGGCATCTCCAGCCAGTCACATGGCCCTTCTGTTGGAGAGGACTCGCCCAGCTTCTTCAGGACCCACTATCCACAGGTGGCATCTTCCCAACTCCATCCTGCAGGTGAGCTCCTACCAGCAGCTTTCCTTAAGGAGAACTTCCCCAAGGAGCTTTCTACCAAGGTGGCTCCCTACATGTCTCCAGGCTCACCTCTGACCTTTCCCCAGGTCCAGCTATCAGACACCTCATGTAGTACCAAGACATGCAGAAGACTTTGGGGAAGAAGATATGAATTTTGTATGCCAAAGTCTTGTTGACCCCAGACTAGGACAGGTGTGAAGGACAACAGATGTGGTCCAGCTTGAAAGAAGCTGGGGAAAGAGAGAGCAGTGGGATTCAAGTCAGACTGTGTTCCAGAGAGTGAGTTTATCGCACTACATTCTAAATGATCGGCATCCTCTCTGCCAGGTCCACCTGCCTGGGGCATTGTATGTCTTCGTGGAAGGGGAAGCAGGTGCTACCTATACCCCCTACTCTATTTCCACTCTGGACAGGCCCAACTCTGCAGTAACAGGAAAGGCAGGTCACTTACGCTGGCCAACTTGGGTGCAGGCCTTTCCCCTGACCTCAGGCACTGACACCACGGAGTGGGGAAGTAATGCAAAGTGCATATGCAACTACACAAATGTATTTCCTTCACTGGGAGGAGCAAGGGTGTACAGGAGTACAGGCCAGGTGAGCGGTACCCAGAAGTGGTCTCCAGCCACACACGTCCTCTTCATGAAGGGGCATCATTCCTTGCGGCACAAATGTGTCCCAAACTCCACCTCCATAGACCATCAGCACCCAAAGTGAAGAGAACCAGACTTTGAGAAGCCCTGCCTCTATGTTCTCTTTATTTGATCCACCAGTTTTCCTCACAAGGCCACTATTACTGGGGAAGGGAAGTCACTTCAGGGTAACCCAGAGAGAAGTAAACGCAGTACAGTTCTGACTGAGATCCTTGTTAACATCCTACTATGTCATTGGTTCCCCATCCATCTTGGAAATAGAAGAATGGAAATCATCCCATAATTCTGCCTCTTTTGTACCTCTCTTCAGGTCTCTCAGGGTCTGACCAGCATACTTATATCTGAGTTTAGTAACTCCTTGATGCCTTTTTTCCTACATCATAGATTCTTTTCAATCAATAATGTCTAATTACTGTTCCCCATGTTTTATAGCTAATATTTTCATCTTCCTATAAAAAGACCCCATTTGTGATTTCCCCCATCTAATTGTATTTTATTTCTTTTCCCCTTGCATTATTTTATCACAATCTCTACAAAATTATAATTTCTTTTACTAAATTTATAAAGTTTCCTCTGCTTTACTACTTTTTCCAAAGGTTGTCATTCTCTTTCAACCACTCTCTTTCAATCACTAGAAACACCTTTGGACTACTTCCCACCGTGCCATGTGCCTCCTTCCACTTTGAAATTTATTGGTTGCTCTCATTATATTCTCAGAACAGGCACCAACCACATTGATGCTGTAATCCCCACAGGCCACCACTAAAGGCCACTCTAACTCACCCTCAGGTGGGAGTTCAGCTATGGGGAGTCTGTTCTATCCATCCCTCTAAACCAGGGATTTTCAACCTTTTTCATCTCATGGCACACATAAACTAAATTCTGCAACACACCAAAAAATATATTATATTGTCTATTTGACACAAAAAAATAGGTATAATTTTGTTTCATTCACTCCAGACAGCTATTGTTATGTTGGCTGTTGTCATTTGACAATCTAAGGGAAAAGATTAGTGCCCCTGACTAAATAGGAATTTCAGGTTTTAAAAATTCTTGTGGCACACAGATCGAAAATGACTACTCTAAGCCAAGAGAATCGCAAGTTAAATTATGCCTGTGTGCTAATTTCACCAGCCTGAGTGATCTAAGAATTGTTTCTGAGTCACTACTCCATCCAGTAGAGATGGGAACAGGGCTTCTCTGCCCCACAAAGGTCCTGGAATACAGCTGCACATCCCTGATAACTGCATTCAGAACCACACTGTATGTTCCATGACCAACACCTGACATGAGACCCTCCACAGCCTTGTCAGCCTGTCCTGGCTGATGTGCCCATACTTCTATCCAATTAGGAATAGCATCAGCCACCTTTGTCCAGTCACAGAAAATAAAGCAAGGGTCGAACACACCAACTATCAGGTTTTCCTCTAAGAACAGACTAGAACTGTACAGATGAAGCCTCTCCTCTAGATCTAATTAATGATCAAGCTCAAGATTCACAGTCCAACCTCACACCCTGCATCTTCCTTGGTAATCAATCCTATGTAATAAAAGCTCAGTGACCAAATGGCAGAATGACCAGAACGACTGGTCCATTAGTTGCTATGATGTACACTGACCACCAGGGGGCAGACGCTCAACACAGGAGCTGCCCCCTGGTAGTCAGTGTGCTACCACAGTGGGAGCGCTGGTGGTTGACCGGGATGAGCGGCTGCCCCAGGAACCTGGGCTGCGACTGCCTCCTCGCTCCAGGCTCCTCCTCCTTGCTCCCTGCCACCTCCTCCAGACACCCACAGGCCGCTCAGCGTCACCACCAGGCTCACAGAGTTGACCCCGGAGGCGGGTTTGTGGCTGCCACAGGACTGAGGCCTACTCCGCTGCCTCTCAGTGCTATTGTCTCTGGGCCCCTGGAGAGGCGAGTGCTCTGGCTCCATGGAAGATGCCCGACCAGGGAGCAGCTGCTCAGAGTGCGGGTCCACAGCCAGGAGATGAGAGGCACTCCCACAGCGGGCCTATCCCCGCAGGCCACACCCCCCCAACAGTGCACGAATTCTGTGCACCGGGCCTCTAGTATGGTATATTGATTAAAAATCCAAGCTCCACTCTTTACTAATCATGAGATAGAGGATAAGTCACTTATTTTCTAGCAAAGAATAACTCAGCCATAAATAAAGGGGAATATTTTTATTCATATACTGGCATGTACAGATTGAACTCACTGAACATAAATAGAATATGAAATGGAAACTAGTCACAGTCTGCAGACAGTATTCCCCCCTCCCCCCCACCCCCTTTTTTTAAATTGAGGTATTATTGACATATAACATTATATGAGTTTCAAGTGTACAGGATAAAATTTGATATTTGTATGTATTGCAAAATAATCACCACAATAAGTCTAATTTAAATTCATCACCATACAGTTACAAATATTTTTATGATGATCTTTTAAGACTTACTTTTAGCAACTTTCAAATACGCAATACAGCATTATTAACTTGAGTCACTGTGCTATCACATCCCCATGACTTATTTATTTTAAAACTCAAAGTCTGTACCTTTTGATCCCCTCACCCATTTCTCCCCCTTCTTGTCCCCAACCTCAAGCAACCACCAATCTGTTCTCTGTATCTATGAGCTCATTTGGCGGGCGGGGGGGGGGTACTTTTTTAGATTCACATATAAGTGAGATGACACATATCTTTCTCTTATTTAAAATACTGCTCTTAAGGTCCATCATGTTGTCACAAATTGCAAGATTTCCTTCTTTTTTATGCCTAAATAATATTCCATTGTGTGCACAGTAATATGCATTATGATGTTTTGAGGAACAATGGACTGATCACAACAACAGTGGACCCATAAGCTCATAGTGGAGCTAAAAAAGTTCCTATCATCTGGGGAGTCATTCATCCTAACATGGTAGCACAATGCATTATCCACAGGTGTGTGGTGATGCTGGTGTAAACAAACTACTGTCATATAAAAGTGTATATAATATTGCACAGTACAAAATACTTGATAATGATAATAAACGATTGTTACTGGCTCGTGTATTTATTATGCTATACTTTTATTGCTATTTTTGTAATCCTCACCTGAGAATATGTTTTTATTGATTTTAGAGAGAAACATGGATGTAGGAGAGAAATATTGATGGGTTGCCTCCTGTACCTGTCCCAACCAAGGATCAAACCTGCAACCTATGTATGTGCCCTGACCAGAAATTGAACCCACAACCCTTTTGGTGTATGGGACAACACTCTTTCTATGTATAAAAATAAGTTTGCTGCCCTAGCTGGCTTGGCTCAGTGGACAGAGTGTCGGCCTGTGGACTGAAGGGTCCTGGGTTCGATTCTGGCCAAGGGCACATGCCTGGGTTGCGGGCTCGATCCCCAGTGGGGGGCGGGGGGGGGGGTGCAGGAGGCAGCCGATCAGTGATTCTCTCTCATCATTGATGTTTCTATCTCTCTCTCCTTCTCCTTTCCTCTCTGAAATCAATAAAGAAATATATTTGTTAAAAAAATAAGTTTGCTGAAAAACAGTATGTGGAGTTACACTAGCAGCAGCCTAGCCTGTTGACTGTATCTCTTGATGTCATTTTCTCTTCTGCTTGATTTGGTCTCATATTGTTTCATGATTTTAGTGTAGCCTGACTGTACGGGGAGAATAGCTAACTAGTATACCATCTAGGTTTGTGTAAGTATAATCAATGATGTTAACACAACAACGAAACTGCCTGACAATATATTTCTCAGAATGTATCCCCTTTGTTAAGTGGCGCATGACTGTGTCTGTATGAGTGTATCACATTTTCTTTATCCACTCATCCATCGATGACACTTACGTTGATTCCATGTCTTTGCTATTGTAAGTAATGGTGCAATGAAGATGGAGGTACAGATAACTTTTCAAGTTCGAATATTCCTTTCCTTCAGATAAATACCCAGAAGTAAAATTGCTGCAGATGGTAGTTCCATTTTAAAATTTTTTGGAACTTTCATACTGTTTTCTATAATGGCTGCACCCATTTATATTCCCACCAACAGTACCCAAGTCTTCCCTTTTCACCACGTCCTTACCACTACGTTTTATTTCTTGTCTTTTTGATAGTAGGCATTCCAAGAGGCGTGAGGCGATGTCTCATTGTTTTGATTTGCATCTCCCTGATGATTAATGATGTTGAGCACCTTTTTATATCCCTGCTGGCCAACTGTCTATCTTCTTTGGGAATCGTTGCTTTTTCCTTTTCTTGAAAAGAGATGATTGGTCGGAGGCTATCCAGGAGGGCAGCTTGAACGGTCTGCTCTTGAGCAAGCTGTGGCAGTCATCAGGAAAAGTAACGTCAGTTACTTACACATTCTCTGAGAAAGCTTGTGGTTTCTGCTGTCTGTCACTGTGTAAGAACTGCCAGTTTTCCAGTGCTCCTCCATCTGAATACATCATGAATGCACCTTAGTGAAAGCACCGAGTTGCAATTTTTCAGTCTCTTCTTGTGGTAGTGGTTTGAATCTTCTGAGAAGCAGCTTTCTAGATGTGTTAGAAATAGAAGAGCGTTATTGGGAGTAGTGCCTATGAAAGAGGGCACAGAAGTAGGTGAGGAAAGTCTTTAGATCATGATGTAGATCTGGTATCTGTGAAGGGAGGAAGGAGAAAGGATTGGGAAGCAAGAGTTTCAGACTATAGTGTAACTCTGAGAAAGTCTCAGCCACTCCAACAGAGAGCTCCAAAGACTCCTGCTTTGTTCAGACACTGGCTGGACCTCCTTGGGGTGAGGATAGCAGCAGATTCCTGAGCTGGCACAGGTAGAACATGTTACCTGGGTGCATGCTTCATAGCAGACTTTCAGCAGCACAGCTCCAGAGCAACCACACTTTTTTGGTCAAAACTCAGCTTCCTGAGGAGCTGAATCAGTTAGCTTTTGCTGTATAACAAGCCAGTCTGAAACAGCGGCTTTTAAAAAATAAATATTTATTTCTCACACATTTGAGAGTTGACCCTGTTAATAGTGATGATATCAGCTAGATTTGTTCCCATGTCTAGGAACTGGATGGCTGTCATCTAATCTATAGCTGGTTCTCAAAAAACGTGATTTTGGTCAATGTCCTCCCATTATAATGTTGATAAGATGCCATAGGAACTTAACTCTTGTTTATATCAATTAACCTATAGTAAAATTAGCTTCATTATACGTCGTTTTGTTTAAAGTTGCAGAACCTAGGGATGACGTTAGGTGAGGTCTTACTATAGACTGGCCTCCTCTAGAGCAACTAGCGCTGGCTTCAGTGTCTCTCATCTTCCCGCAGGCTAGCCTGGAAGTGTCCTCCTCTCACTAATGTCAGAAGCACAAAAGAAAGCAAATGGAAATACACAAGGCCTCTTTCACTTCTGTCTCATTCTATTGGCCAATGCAAGTCACAAGGTTGACCCCAGTGTTACGGGGCAGCCCATGATTGGAGGGCACTGAAAAGTTACATGAAAAAGGACAAAGATTAGGGAAGGTTGGAGGCCTGGAGCCTTCATTGCAAACCACAACAGAATCCAGAATGATCATGAAGGCTTTAGTAGTCTCTTTTTCCAATGTGAAATGTCTGCTAACAGTGACAGTACTGGATATCAGAAGCCAGAAGGCGGCAAGAAATATGAGAACATTCACAAATATCACAAGAATCATTTGAAAACCACATTATATCCAGTTTTCGCATTGGCCTAAGTCCAATCAGAAGGAAATGTCCCATCCTAGCTGGTTTGGCTCAGTGCATAGAGCACTGGCCTGAGGACTGAAGGGTCCCGGGTTCAATTCCAGTCAAGGGCACATGCCTGGGTTGTGTACTCAATTCCCAATGGAGAGCGTGCGGGAGGCAGCCCATCAATGTTGTTCTCTCATCATTGAAGTTTCTCTCTCTCCCTTCCTCTCTGAAATCAATAAAAATACTTTTTTTAAAAGAAGAAGAAAATGTCCCATGAATCAGTTGGCCAACTTCAGATAAACGGCCTTTTTCTTAATTGATTATACTAATTTTCCTAAAGCGTTTCTTTTTTTTTAGTTAAATAAACAAATTTATTTGTAAATTTAGTCAACATACATAATTTACCTAAAAACTTCAATGGAAGGATAAATTTTAAAAACCACTTGTAAGACCAGCTCTATAAAATGATTACCCCAGGACCATATACCAGCATCTCTAATGAGATGTATTAGCTATTGTACAGATTCTGCCTTGGAGGACCCCCCCGCCCCCAAAAAAAATGAGAGCAATTTAATATCTAGAACCATTTTAAGCAACATTTTTACACTGGTCTCTTAGACTTCTTTACCTTGTGCTGTTTTATTTGCAGTTTGGATCAGGTGTTAGGGATAAATATGTTTGGAAACCTGTCTTAGTTTGGAAGCACCAATGAGGGCTAGAGATTCCGATTTAATGGTGAAATCTGGTTGAAAGCTATCCCTGTAAGCTGTTAACAAAATGTGAGCACCTCGGGGAAGGAATTCCCCTCTCTGAGCTGTGGTTCTATGTGTGAGAACAACAATGCAGCCCATACACAGTTCTAAGGCCTGGTTCACAGTGAGACGTGTATGTCAGGAAGACGCACAGGGGCCTTACAGTGCATCTCCCCAGAGTCCCAAGCTACCACATAGGGATCTAAGGAGACAGTTCTTCCCTGACACAACATCAGAAAAACCCACACCACACACACACCACACTCAGATTCCCCCCAGCATCGATCCTGAGAACTCTCAAATATCATCCACTGGCAAAGACCCCGGAACTCCCAGAGTCAATTCCAAAACACAGGGCTAAACTTGGCTTTGGCATCCCCCTTACCTTATCCAACATACAATCAGTCCAATGACTGCTACTAGTAGTACACTACAGCAAACAGCAATAATCCAAGTAGCAGTAGTCCCCCAGGCATTTCCCAGCTCAGATCCTGCAGAAAGAGGAGGCAAACGTTAAAAGGAAACCTACATGCAGGGGCCAAAGTGACCACACAACCACTGCTAAGATATCTGAGGTCGTGTGTCATTTTCCTGTCATAGATATAACCACCAATCCTCTGCCACACTTCTTGTCATTCCTATCACATGCATCAAATAGTGTTTAGCACCTGCCAGAAATACACGGCAATATGGACACCACCTACCACATATGTATGCCGTGCACATGTTCAAGCTTCCACACTACATCATCTTACATCACTATACACTGCTGTATATCAAATATCTGTGTCCCCCCAAAATTCATATGTTGAAAACCTAATACCCAAAATGATGGTATTAGGAGGTGGGGCTTTTGGGATATCATTAGGTCATGAGGGAGGAGCCCTCGTGAACAATTAGTGCCCTTATATAAGAGGCCCTAGAGAGATTCCCTTATCCCTCCACCATGTGAGGATACAAGAAATCTGTGACCCAGAAGAAAGCCCTCACCCAGCGGCTTTTATTATATTTATTTATTATAGCAGCCACAAGTCACCAACACAAATCTATTATATTATATTATATTATATTATATTATATTATATTATATTATATTATACTAGAGGCCTGGCACACAAAAATTTGTGCACTCGGGGGGGAGGGGGGTCCCCCAGCCCAGCCTGTGCCCTCTCGCAGTCTGGGACCCCTCGGGAGATAACGACCTGCTGGCTTAGGCCTGCTCCCGGGTGGCAGAGGGCAGGCCCAATCCCTAGGTGCAGCCCCTGGTCAGGCTCAGAGCAGGGCCGATTGGGGGGTTGGGGCACCGCCCCCTGTCACACTCAAGGCAGGGTCGATGGGGAGGTTGCGGCACCACCCCCATCATGCACAGAGCAGGGCCGATCAGGGGGTTGGGGCGCTCCCCCCTGTCACTCACAGAGCAGGGACAATCAGGGGGTTGGGGCGCTTCCCCCGTCACTCACAGAGCAGGGCCCATCGGGGGGTTGGGGCTCCGTAACCTGTCACACACAGAGCAGGGTCGATCAGGGGGTTGTGGAGCTCCCCCCTGTCATGCACAGAGCAGGGCCCATCAGGGGGTTGAGGAGCTCCCCCCTGTCATGCACAGAGCAGGGCCGATCAGGGGGTTGAGGAGCTCCCCCCTGACACTCACAGAGCAGGGCCCATAGGGGAGTTGGGGCACCGCCCCCTGTCACACACAGAGCAGAGCGGATCAGGGGATTGGGGTGCTGCGCCCTGTCACACTCAGGGCAGGGCGGATCAGGGGGTTGGGGTGCTGTGCCCTGTCACACTCAGGGCAGGGCGGATCAGGGGGTTGGGGTGCTGCGCCTGTCACACTCAGGGCAGGGCCAATGGCGGAGGTTATGGCTCTACCCTGTCACACACAGAGCCGGGCCCGTGTCGGGGGGGGGGGGGGGTTGGGGCGCCACACCCTGTCACACACAGAGCCACAGGGCGATCAGGGGATTGGGGAGCTCCCCCCTATCAGGCACAGAGCAGGGCTGATCAGGAACAGAGCAGGGCGGATAGGGAGGTTGTGGCCCCGCCCCCCTGTCACTCACAGAGCCCCAGGGCGATCAGGGGGTTTGGGCGCTGCCTCCTGTCACGCTGATCCCGGTGCTGGGAGCCTCACTGCTCTGCTGATCCCGGTGCTGGGAGGCATATTACCCTTTTACTATATAGGATAGAGGCTTGGTGCATGGGTGGAGGCCAGCTGGTTTGCCCTGAAGGGTATCTGGATCAGGGTGGGGGTCCCCACTGGGGTGCCTGGCCAGCCTGGCTGAGGGGCTGAGGGCCATTTTCAGGCTGACGGGTGACTGAAGCTCCCAACCGCTCCTTTCTTTTTTTTTTTTTTATTCTGGGCCAGCTTTAGCTCTGAGGCCTCGGCTGCTGAAAGCCGGTTTCTGGCCTTTGTTTTTCCTTCTGTATTTGATACAATGTTGCGGTCAGGCTGGCTAAAGGCCGGCTGACTAAAAGCTGGTTTCTAGGGTTTTGTTTAGCTTCTATATTGGCAATATAGTTGCTTAGATTTGCAGCTGAGAGGCCGGCAGCTGCAGGCGCGGAACGTTGGAGTCCGCAGTCACTGGAGCAAGCAAGCCTCCCTGTTCGCTTCAGTGCATGGCTGCCGGCCGCCATCTTGGCTGACAGTTAATTTGCATAAGGATATGCTGATTAGCCAATGGGAAGGGTAGTGGTCGTACGCTAATTACCATGTTTCTCTTTTATTAATGTAGATTATACACACAAAGCATATTTCAATTCCAAATTTCACATGTCTCACACATACTCTACACACACCACACTCATACACATCCCTGGCCCTTGCTTCCAAAAACAATTACTCTCTCCGTCTAGGACACCCGAGGCCCCATCTGGCAAAACCAATCAGCCCCTGCCTCCCTAACCCCTCTCAGCTCTAGGCAGATGCATTTGACCTGCAAGATCATCCCCAGCCAGGACCAGAGCCATGACCATGGAAACTAAGATATGAGCTCAATTAACCCACCCCACCAGCAGGGGGGAGGGGGGTTCTGTAGTGAGCTGTATTATGTTAAGCTCAGGATCTAGTGTTCCTGGGGAAAGGCCTTGGCATGTGCAGGACTCCCTACTATGGACTCCCCAGCTTGAGCACAGAACTATTGGCTTCACTTCTACCAGCCAACAGTTTGCAGTGGCCCTAGAGCCTGGCCAGAAGAGTTGCTGGTAAGGTTGGGTCTCTGGACCCTGATAGACCCTTATCCTCAGGGGGCATGGACAGGATCCTATCCCCTTTCTCCTAGTAGCTGACAAGCTTCCCATTCCAGGTCATACAGACCATCAAGCTCCTTAAGCTGCCATAAGTTACCAGCAACGCTGAGGACGCTTGTCACCCCTCTCTAGCTATTAGGCCATCCACCCTAGCTTAGGGACCTAGTCTGGACAGCTGACTCTGGGGCTGAAGTAGGCCAAACCGAGCTTTCTCTCCTTCCCCATTGGCCCCCATTTTGGCCTCGACTAACTGGGAACCTAAGTGTTACGTTATACACCCTCAAAGTGAGGAGTAAGATTAATGTTTAGAGGATGCTTACCTGTCCCAGACAGGGTGAAGTTCAACATCGTGAAGGTGTGCAGGGATATGTGACTTATCACACATTGGTAGGTGGTCATCACATTGTGCTCCAGAGAGTGGTTCAGCCTCAAACGGCTGGTGATGTTAAATGTGCCGTCCTCATTCTTGATGGCTGGACCATTGGTGATGCCGTCAGAAATCTCCTGGCCCTGGGGATTCTCCTGGGTATATATATACCATGTGATGTTAATGTCCTTTGGGTAGAACCCACTTGCCTCACACAAAATATCTTCGTCGCCATCATCTTTCACTGTGGCTTGTTCTGGAAACAAGGTGCACTTTGGGGAAGCTGCCAGGGAAGAGAAGTCATGATTTGAGGGTAGGTTGGGACTAGCTTATTAACAGTTCAAAGCCTAACTCATACCAAGCCTTCAGGAAGGGTGAGTGAGGCGAATGAGATTCTGCTTAGCCTAAGTAATCTGGGGATAGTGATCCCAGTGCCAGGGTGACACTGATAGACCATGATCCCGACTCTCACAGCCATTGTGCAAAGCAGAGTTTCTTATGCCACTTGGTGTCATAGACACCTTTGAGAATCGGAGGAAAGCTCTGGAACACTGTTGTGGTAGAAACTGCTGTCCATTCTTCAATGACACATCCAAGTTAAAGCTACATCTCCCTTGCCGAAACCGGTTTGGCTCAGTGGATAGAGCGTCAGCCTGTGGACTTAAGGGTCCCGGGTTCAATTCTGGTCAGGGGCATGTGCCTGGGTTGCCGGCACATCCCCAGTGGGAGATGTGCAGGGGGCGGCTGATCGATGTTTCTCTCTCATCGATGTTTCTAACTCTCTATCTCTCTCCCTTCCGCTCTGTAAAAGATCTATAAAATATATTTAAAAAAAAAATACTACATCTCCCAACTTCCACTTCAGCTGGTGAACTCAGGGTCTACTAGTTCAGATAGAATCAGAAGTAGCGAGAGCAACCGCAAGGAAGTACTCTTAAGGAACAAGGGTATCTTAAAGAAAAGTACTATAGCCTTCTCTCCCTCTCCCCTTCTTCTTCCTGGAGAACAGCTGGAAGACCATGTCATGGTTCAAGATGGAGAAGCCATTTCCAAACACAAGGTGAAAGCTATATGTTGAGGATGCCAAAGTGGCAAGATAAAAGGACTCTGGGTCCCACATGATCAAAGAACAGCCCTACCTGCACAGGGTTGGCTCCATTTTGGGGAAAGAAAAAGAAACTGCCTTTTTAAAAGCCCCTGTTGCTCTGGCCAGTGTGGCTCAGTTGGGTGAGTGTCATCCCATGACCAAGAGGTGGCCGAGTTGATTCTCAGTCAGGACACATGCCCTGGTTGCAGGCTCCATCTCCAGTAGGGAGTGTGCAGGAGGCAGCCAATCAATGTTTCTCAAACATCAATGTTTCTCTCCCTCTCCATCTCCCTTCCTCTGTCTCTAACATCAAGAGAAACATATTTTTAAATTAATTAATTTAATTAAAAATAATAAAAGTCCTTGCTGACTTCTGGTTTCCTCTCTGGCATGTAAAGAACTAGAAGTCATCACTCCTATCCTGAACTGAACAAACTGCAAATCAACAACTT
The DNA here is from genome assembly GCF_000147115.1 of Myotis lucifugus. Taxonomy (NCBI): domain Eukaryota; kingdom Metazoa; phylum Chordata; class Mammalia; order Chiroptera; family Vespertilionidae; genus Myotis; species Myotis lucifugus. Next base: position 1,986,148 of record NW_005871172.1, read on the forward strand.
CTCTTAGATCCATCAGAGAACTGAGGTGACAGGGCAAACCACAACCCTGAAAGCTAGCGAGACAGGCAGATTGAGAGAACCACAGTCAAAATCATATTACAATAAGCAGAAGGTGCTGGAGTTATAACTGACAAATGGCTAAAGGGTGAAGGTGGATTAGCTGGAGGCCAGTCTTAGGAGGTTTTTCTGCGTTTTACCTACAGGATCCCGCCCCCCACACCCCCACCTCAGGTTCCCGCAGTTGCAAGAAAAATTCCCTCCTGTTTGGGGGAGAAGGGAGAGGAAAAGTAACCATTTAAAAATATGCCCAGTGCATTATCCATAACAAAGAATGCTCTAAAGCTAGAAGACTTTACCAGAGCCCTGCTGACCTGGAAGAATGGTGATTACTCCTTCAGCCCTCTATAACCTTCCTTTCTCACCCAGGAACACTTCTGAAGGTCATAGCCTAGGGGCTCAGGCCACTCAGAGAATGAGATTTAATATCAGATGCTAGACTGCTTCCCCTCCACACCACTTTACCACCACATTAACGGGGTTCCTGTATAATGATAGTAGATTACAACTGAGAGAGCTGCAAGACACAAAATCTACATGAGGAATTCATAGGGGAACTGAAAGAAAACAGGGAAGGAGGAAACAAGACCCTAGAGGAAAACTGAAATCTCTGACACCTACAGCATGGTCTTAACATTAAACACAGCCCAGTTCCTGGCCAAATGAACATAGACTCCCACCCTAGAAGCCTGTTTACCTCAGTTTCTATTTCCTGATACATAATATCTGGTTTTCAACAAAAAATTACAAGGCATGCTGAATAGTGCAAAAAAACAAAAGCATCAGAACCAGACTCAGGTATGACACAGATTTTGGAATAATCAGGTAGAAAATTCAAAATAACTATGATTAAAATGTTAAGAGCACTAATGACAAAAGCAGACAACATGCAAGCACAGATGCATAATGTGAGCAGAGAGAGGGACATTCTCTAAGAAAGACTCAAAAGTAAATGCTGGCCAAACCGGTTTGGCTCAGTGGATAGAGCGTCAGCCTGCGGACTGGGGGGTCCTGAGTTCGATTCCGGTCAAGGGCATGTACCTTGGTTGGGAGCAGATCCCTGGTGGGAGGTGTGCAGGGGGCAGCTGGTCGATGTTTCTCTCTCATCAGTGTTTCTAGCTCTCTGTCCCTCTCCCTTCCTCTCTGTAAAAAATCAATAAAAATATATATTTTTTTAAAAAAGTAAATGCTTGAAACCAAAATCACTATAAAAGAAATGAGGAATGTCTTTGACATAATCATCAATAGACTTAACACTACCAAGGAGAGAATCAGCTAGCTTAAATATGTTTATATAAACTTCCCAAACTAAAATGCAAAGAGCAAAAAGAATTTGGGGGGGAGGGGGAGGAAGGAACCAGAAGGGAAAGAAATATCCAAAAACTGGACAGTTGCAAAAGTTGTAAGGTATATGTAATAGGAATACAAAAAGAAGTAAAGAGAAGGAAGCAGAAGAAATCGTTTAAAATATAATAGCTGAGAATTTTCCAAAATTAATGACAGACACCAAAGCATAGACATAGGAAGCTTAGAGAACACCAAGTAGTAAAACACCTTATCATATTGAAAATGCAGAAATATATATATGTATCTATAATACATAAATATATATTATATGTGTGTGTATAACTTACTCATAGAGTAACAAGGATAAGAATGACATTGGGAGGAAACCAAGATGGCGGCATAGGTAAACACGAGTTTGCTGCCTCGAACAACCACTTCAAAAATGCAACTAAAAGACGGAATGGACATCACCCAGAACCACAGGAAGGCTGGCTGAGGAGAGATTCTTCAACTAGAAGGAAAGAGAACAGCATACTGAGGCTCAAAGGAGGTGCAGTGTGAAAAATACAAAGGTACGGAGGTGCGCGTGGAGCGAGCTGGTGGCTGAAAGCACGGTTGTCGTTTTCAATCCGGAGGGAGTCTCAGACTCTGAGCTCCAGATCCCGGCGAGTCTCTAGGGACTCAGACTCAAACGGGAGAAGCGGGATTGTCTGGCATGGGTTGGAACGCGAGGGCAGCTTTCTCTCTGAGGTTTGCAGCGGTTGCTGGGATTCTGAGAAGTAGAGCCTCTGGGAACGGGACTGAGAGAAGCCATAACTGCTCCCTCTGCCTGCCCTGTTGATCCCGTGCGCCCCGCTCCGCCCAAACCCTGCACAGAGCCATTTGCTGGATAGCCTCAGGCAAAGGCTAGATTAGCACCTCTCCAGAGGACAGAAGTTTTCCCACAGCCAGTTGGCCTGGAGGTCAAATCCCCCTGGTATTAACTACAACAATCAAGGCTTAACTACAACAAGACTGCGCACAAAGACCACTAGGGGGTGCACCAAGAAAGCGTAAAAAATCCAGAGACAAAGAAACAGGACAAAACTATCAAGGAAGGATATTGAGTTCAGAACCACACTTTTAAGGTCTCTCAAGAACTGTCTAAAAGCCGCCGATAAACTTATTGAGATCTACAAGAAATCTAATGAGACCCTCGATGCTGTGATAAAGAACCAACTAGAAATTAAGCATACACTGACTGAAATAAAGAATATTATACAGACTCCCAACAGCAGACCAGAGGAGCACAAGAATCAAGTCAAAGATTTGAAATGCGAAGAAGCAAAAAACACCCAACCGGAAAAGCAAAATGAAAAAAGAACCCGAAAATACGAAGATAGTATAAGGAGCCTCTGGGACAGCTTCAAACGTACCAACATCAGAATTATAGGGGTGCCAGAAGATGAGAGAGAGCAAGATATTGAAAACCTATTTGAAGAAATAATGACAGAAAACTTCCCCCACCTGGTGAAAGAAATAGACTTACAGGTCCAGGAAGCGCATAGAACCCCAAACAAAAGGAATCCAAAGAGGACCACGCCAAGACACATCATAATTAAAATGCCAAGGGCAAAAGACAAAGAGAGAATCTTAAAAGCAGCAAGAGAAAGACAGTCAGTTACCTACAAGGGAGTACCCATACGACTGTCAGCTGATTTCTCAACAGAAACTTTGCAGGCCAGAAGGGAGTGGCAAGAAATATTCAAAGTGATGAATGCCAAGAAACTACAACCAAGATTACTTTATCCAGCAAAGCTATCATTCAGAATTGAAGGTCAGATAAAGACTTTCACAGATAAGAAAAAGCTAAAGGAGTTCATCACCACCAAACCAGTATTATATGAAATGCTGAAAGGTATCCTTTAAGAAGAGGAAGAAGAAGAAAAAGGTAAAGATACAAATTATGAACAACAAATACACATCTATCAACAAGTGAATCTAAAAATCAAGTGAATAAATAATCTGATGAACAGAATGAACTGGTGATTGTAATAGAATCAGGGACATAGAAAGGGAATGAACTGACTATTCTTGGGGGGGGGGAAGGGATGTGGGGGTGAGGGAAGAGATTGGACAATAATCGTGCACCTATGGATGAGGACAGTGGGTGGGGAGTGAGGGCGGAAGGTGGGGTGGGAACTGGGGGGAGGGGAGTTATGGTGGGAAAAAAGAGTAACTAATGTAATAATCTGAACAATAAAGATTTAATTGGAAAAAAAATTCAACATGAAAAAAAAAAAAAGACAGAACAGACATCATCCAGAACCACAGGAAGGCTGGCTGAGTGGAAATTCTACAGCTAGAAGGAAAGAGAAAAACATACCGAGACTCAGAGGTGTGGTGCGGAAATAAAATACAAAGGTGTGCCGAGACCGGTTTGGCTCAGTGGATAGAGCGTCGGCCTGCGAACTGAAGGGTTCCAGGTTCGATTCCGGTCAAGGGCATGTGCTTGGGTTGCGGGCACATCCCCAGTGGGAGATGTGCAGGAGGCAGCTGATCGATGTTTCTCTCTCATCGATGTTTCTAACTCTCTATCTCTCTCCCTTCCTCTCTGTAAAAAATCAATAAAATATATTAAAAAAAAAAATACAAAGGTGCAGAGGTGCATGCGGAGAGGGCTGGCGGCTGAGGACACAATTGTCTTTTTCAATTGGGAGGGAGTCTCAAGCTCTGAGCTCCAGTTCCAGGCGAGTCTCTGGGGACCCAGACTCATACGGGGAGAAACTGGACTGTCTGGCATCAGTCGGAACTCGAGGGCAGCTTTCTCTGGGAGGCACTTGCATCGATTGCCGGGGACTCTAAGGGCAGGGCTGAGAGTAGCCATACTGTTCGCTCCACCTGCCCTCTTGATCCCCTGGGACCCCACCCCACCCAAGCCTGCAGGGAGGCTTTTGCATATGAAAGGCCAGGCACTTTGTAATCTGAAAATTACTTAACAAACTGCAGCTGTGCCAAGGTCCCAGGGCAACTTGCATTGCTTTACAGCTGGCTTCTGCTGGGTAGCCTCAGGCAGAGGCTAGATTAGCACCTCCTTAGATCCAAGAGCCAGGGTACCCAGTGGTCAGAGTGGGACCATCCAATTACAACTCAGATCCATAAGGAACACACTCAGGGGGCAGACTCAGTGAGCACCAAAGCCCCACTGAAGCAAGTCTTGCCCCAGAAGGGTGTCTTCAGAACAGAAGTTCTCCCACTGTAGACACAGCTGATTCTCACAGCCAATTGGCCTGGAGGTCAATTCCTCCCAGTGTTACCTACAACAATCAAGGCTTAACTACAACAAGACTGTGCACAAAGCCCACACAGGGGTGCACCAAGAGTGTCTACCTCAGGTAATTGGGGAGGCTGAGCCACTGGGCGCTATAGGACACTTAGCACAGAAAGCCACTCTATCAACACAGCGAAGCATAAAAAAATGCGGAGACAAAGAAACAGGACACAAATGACAGAAATGGAGGAAAGCAAACTACTGGATATAGAGTTCAAAACCACACTTTTAAGGTTTCTCAAGAATTTTCTAGAAATCGCCGATAAACTTAATGAGACCCTCAAGAAATCTAGTGAGACCCTTGATGTTATGATAAAGGACCAACTAGAAATTAAGCATACACTGACTGAAATAAAGAATAGTATACAGACTCCCAACAGCAGACCAGAGGATGCACAATAATCAAGTCAACGATTTGAAATGCGAAAGAAGCAAAAAACACCCAACCGGAAAAGCAAAATGAAAAAAGAATCCAAAAATACGAAGATAGTATAAGGAGCCTCTGGGACAGCGTCAAGCATACTAACATCTGAATTATAGGGGTGCCAGAAGAAGAGAGAGAGCAAGATATTGAAAACCTATTTGAAGAAATAATGACAGAAAACTTCCCCCACCTGGTGAAAGAAATAGACTTACAAGTCTAGGAAGCGCAGAGAACCCCAAACAAAAGGAATCCAAAGAGGACCACGCCAAGACACATCATAATTAAAATGCCAAGAGCAAAAGACAAAGAGAGAATCTTAAAAGCAGCAAGAGAAAGACAGTCAGTTACCTACAAGGGAGTACCCATACGACTGTCAGCTGATTTCTCAACAGAAACTTTGCAGGCCAGAAGGGAGTGGCAAGAAATATTCAAAGTGATGAATACCAAGAACCTACAACCAAGATTACTTTATCCAGCAAAGCCATCATTCAGAATTGAAGGTCAGATAAAGAGCTTCACAGATAAGGAAAAGCTAAAGGGGTTCATCACCACTAAACCAGTATTATATGAAATGCTGAAAGGTATCTTTTAAGAAGAGGAAGAAGAAGAAAAAGGTAAAGATACAAATTATGAACAACAAATACACATCCATCAACAAGTGAATCTAAAAATCAAGTGAATAAATAATCTGATGAACAGAATGAACTGGTGATTATAATAGAATCAGGGGCATAGAAAGGGAATGGACTGACTATTCTTGGGGGGGAAAGGGGTGTGGGGGATGCGGGAAGAGACTGGACAAAAATCGTGCACCTATGAATGAGGACAGTGGTGGGGGGTGAGGGCGGAGGGTGGGAGGGGAACCGGGTGGAGGGGAGCTATGGGGGGAAAAAAGAGGAACAACTGAAATAATCTGAACAATAAAGATTTAATTTAAAAAAATAATAAAAGAAACAACAACAACAAAAAGTGAAGTATAAATACTTTCTCAAACAAAACCGAGGAAATATGTCACCTGCCTTGCAAAATATTAGAAAGTTGTCAGAGAGAAGGAAAAGGATATGGGTCAGAAACTAGAATCAGAGAAGACATAAATGAAGGTAAATTAAAACCTTTTCTTATGCTTAATTGATCTAATACATAATTGTTGATTTAAAATAATAGCAACAATGCATTGGTGATTATAGCATATGGATAAGTGAATGACAGAATGTTATAAGAGATGGGAAGGGAGAACTGGAAATAAAATATCTGTACCACTGATAACAATGATGCAGTACAGTGTTCTTTCAATTTAGATTAGTTGTAAAAGTACATTGCAATTACTAAAAAATTTTTAAAGAAGCATAACTGAGCCAGGCTGGTGTGCTAAATGGCTAGAGCATTGGTCCATGCACCAAAGGGTGACAGGTCCTATTTCCAGCCAATGAATGGCAGGTACCTTGGTTACAGGTTCAGCCCCAGGCCCATCTGGGTCATGGGAGAGGCAACCAATCAATATCTTCCTCACATCGATGTCTCTCTCTGCCTCTCTCTCCCACCTTCCCCTCTCCATCCCTTCCACTCTCTCAAAAAACAAAACAAAACAAAAAAATCAATGGAAAAAAATATCCTCAGCTGAGGATTAGCAACAACAATAACAAAAAATAAAGGGATTTATATACCATACTAATGCTAATCTAAAGAAAACTGGAATAGCTCTATGAATTTCAAAGTAGCCTTTAGAACAAGAAAAATTATCAGGGATATTAGGTCAAAACTAAGGCTATCTGAATAAACTATGGACATTAATTAATAAAAATGTATCAATATTGGTTTATTGATTTTAAACAATATACCATACTAATGCAAGAGGTTAATAATAGAGAAAGTGGTATGTGCACAGGCAGGAGTCATGAAGAAACTACTATCTTTGCAATTTTTGCTGTAAATCTAAAACTGTTCTAAAAAATAAAGTCTATTACTTTTTAAAAAAATTTTTAGGCTTTCTCAGTTGCGGAGGAAATGAATCCTAATACGCTTTCCCATCCCCCTAATTAATATGTACAAAACATTCAAAGTCTTAAGTACAATTTTGAAGGGCTCAAGACATTGCCCCGGTTATAGGCTG
>NW_005871172.1:1994751-2038780 GCF_000147115.1 Myotis lucifugus
CCCACCCCCACCTCACCCCCACCTCACCCCACCTCCCCATCTCACCCACCTCACCCACCTCACCCACCTCACCCACCTCACCCACCTCACCCACCTTACCTGCGGTGGACACCCAGCACCACAGAACCAGGAGCGGCCACAGAAAGTCACGCGGGGAGCCTGCGGACGCCGCCGACACCGGGACAGCCATGCCTGCGGGGGACCAGCGCGCCCGGCCCGGGTCCGCCTGGAGCCGTCGCCGAGTTTCCGTCTGGAAAGGGGAGTCCTGGGTCGGAAAGCGCAGTCCGCAAAACCGCCTCTTGGGGCCGTCACTTGCTTGGTGCTAGATGGCCTCTCTGCGCCTTCTCACCCTCCTGCCCCTTCTTCAGCCCGATTTACCCTGAGATGACTGGTCGTGCCACTGGCCCGGGCAGCCTCGGTTCTCAGCCCCGGAACCTTGCGCGTCCCCGCGAGTGATCCTGCTCCACCAGCAGCCTCAAGGAGTCAGCCTCCAATTGCCCGGGCCCCCGCTCTTCCAGAACCTTCACGGAGTGCTGGAGGCAGAAGGGGCAGCAGCGGCAGCGGCGCCTCCCAGTCAGGACTCCTCGCGAACTTCAGGGAGAGAAGCCGGGAGTCGCCTTGAACCTGAAGCGCCGCCCCGTCCCCTTCCGCCTCCAATCACTCCGATGAGGGTGCGGGAGAGGATCTGGGTGATGCCCAGCAAACCTCTCCACTGGGCAGGGACTTGTGACCGGGTAGCCCTGGCTGCCGTGAAGTTAGGGACGGTAAATAGATTTTGTCTAAAATACAAACCGCAAAGGAACTGTCTGAGGTCAGGTTTCACATCGCACATAACAAAGTTCTGCAGGAAAATTGCAAAACTACTAGGCTCCCAGTGATGGCGAACCTTTTGAGCTCGGCGTGTCAGCATTTTGAAAAACCCTCACTTAACTCTGGTGCCGTGTCACATAGAAATTTTTTGATATTTGCAACCATAGTAAAACAAAGATTTATATTTTTGATATTTATTTTCTATATTTAAATGCCATTTAACAAAGAAAAATCAATCAAAAAAATGAGTTCTCCGCCGTCCAGCGGTGGCGCGCTCCCCGCCCTGGTTCCTCAGCACCCTGGCCGGCTGGAGCCCACCCAGAAAGGCCTTTTCCCCTGCCGTTTTCACCAAGGCAGGCAGGTTTTGTAGACATAACAAGTGCCCTAGCCAGTTTAGCTCAGTGTATAGAGCGTCAGCCTGTGGACCTAAGGGTTCAGGGTTCAATTCCAATCAAGGGCACCCGCTGGGTTGTGGGCTTGATTCCCAGTAGTGGATGTGCAGGAGGTAGCTGATCAATGATTCTCTCTCCTCATTGATGTTCCTCTCTCTCCCTTCCTCTCTGAAATCAATAAAAATGTTTTTCTTAAAAGGACTACAAAATCATTACAGAGACATTTACACTCCCCTCACCCCAAATATGTAAAAAAGGCAATATAGAGATATGTCAAGCAGTTAATAAAACCAGAATGTTGTTTTTCTGGATTTTGAAATATCTGTGCTAATTGTCAAGTTATAAAATTTGTAATTTGTGATTTCTGTTATTCTAAATAAATATTCACATATGTAAAATATACTAGGTGTACCAGTTAATAATGCGGATTTTTTTCAATACATGGAATTACACATATGTTGATATAAATGCGATTTGATACGTATGCTATTTTGTTGTATTGACAGCAAGCTTCAAAACTTCATATGTCAAATTTGCTGAAGTTGTTAACATCATAGATATTTTCACACTTAAAATTGTTGAATTCCGTGCCAAAAAAAATAGAGCATTTGTGGGAAGTTTTAATTCGTTACTTTATTTTGAAAAAAAAAGTTATTGTATATATCAGGAAGCTTAGGCCGAACATGCTCCATCTCAAGATACTTGTGAATGCTGGTTTAAACGCTTTAAAAGTGATAATTTCAATGTGAAAGACAAAGAACGTCCAGATCAACCAAAAATGTTTGAGAACCAACAATTACAAGTATTATTGGATGAAGATGCGTGTCCAACTCAAAAACAACTTGCAGAAAGACTAAACATTGCTCAGCAAACAGTTTCTGATCATTTACAAGCAATGGGAAAGATTTTAAAGGAAGGAAAATGGGTGCCACATCAACTGAACAAAAGACAAATGGAAAACTGAAAAGTCATCAGTAAAATGTTGCTTCAATGACATGAAAGAAAGTCTTTTCTGCATCAAATTATGACTGGCAATGAAAAGTGGATTTGTTTTAAGAATCCCAAATGCACAAAATCATGGGTTGATCCAGGTCAACCACCAACATCGACTACAAGGCCAAATCCCTTCAGAAAGAAGACAATGCTCTGCGTTTGGTGGGATCAGGAAGGTGTGGTGTACTATGAGCTTCTAAAAACATGTGAAACCATTAATACTGATGGCTACTGACAACAAATAATCTATTTGAACCATGCTTTGATAGTGAAATGACCAGAATGCACCAGAAGACACAGATAAGTAATTTTGCTTCATGATAATGCACCATCATACACTTCAAAACCAGTTAAAGACACGTTAAGAGATCTTGCCTGGGAAGTATTAACCCACCCGTTGTATTTACCAGAACTTGTTCCTTCAGATTACCACTTGTTTCGATAGATGGCACATGCATTTTCTGAGCAGCACTTCAAAATGTACGAAGAAGTGAAAAATTGGGTCTCTGAATGGTTTGCCACAAAACAAGAAAAGTTCTATTGAGACAGTATCCACAAATTACCTGAAAGATGGGAGAAATGCGTAGCTAGACATTACTTTGAATAAAGCAGTTTTGATGTTTCTCTTGAAATTATCGTGTTTTCTTTGATTACAAAATCCCCCATTGTTAACTGGTACATCTAATATATATATAACTAGAAACTAGCATTGTTGTTCTTAACTGTGGTGACAATTATCTTATTGCTGAATTGTACAGGATACGTTTGGCAACTTTTTATACTATCAATTAACACAAATGGACATTTAGACAACTATATAAAAGGTTTGGGCTAACTCAGTATTTCAAAAATCTCAAAACTTCATTATAATTATTTAAATGTAATTTCTTATAGATGCTAAAATAGGAAAGTCTCCAAACATGCCTAATGTCAATATAATAGACAACAAAAAAATTGCTAACCAATCACTACTAAAAGCTTTACAGTTGTATGTACAAGTATACAATTCAACTCAAACACCAGTAAAACATTATAATATTAATTCCAATTCTCTATCAGACTTCCTGTGATAAAGCACAAAAGTTAAATGTAGAAACTACTAGCATCTGGGTCTCTGTCAATTTTTCAGGAAGGCTATTTCAAAGTGGCCTAAATTAGCCAGAATATAATGTGAATTATTATCACAATGCCACATAACATTAACATATATTGATAACTTAGTAGTTTTAATTCCGTTCTATGGAATAAGCCTATTTTGGAGACTTGGCACAATATTGCCAATAAATTAAACAAAAAGCTCAAGGCCAGGTATATAACTAAAAAGTCTTTCCTATATATTACAAAACCATCAACTTCAATTATAAATGGCTTCTACTAATTACTACCACTCAAAATTCACACAAAGTAAAGTGAAAGAGGTAGCAGAAAGTTCTGGCACATTCACACTGCAGAGACAATGATAGAATTTAGCCAGCAAAAATTCAAATAGGCATATAGGTAAACATTCGAATGCAAACTTTCATGAGTAAGACACAAAAAATGATTCATTTGATACTTTTATGTACAGCTTGTATATAATTCAAAACAAGTAAAACTGAAAATTTCCTATGTAAAAGCCACAATAAAGTCAAATAAAATATCAAATACTAGTCTTACAAACTGGTCTGGGAATTTCTGAGCCTCTGACTTTCAAGGCATAACACCCATTCTCCACTTTGGCCAGGCTCTGTCTCAAGGCGAATAGCTTCTTCGAAACCTCGTAAGGTCCAGTATTGCCAATGAATGAAAACCCAGCATAAACCTGGCGTAAGAACTGGCTCACTTCAAAGGGGGTGTCAATGTCCCCATTGCCCACACTGTTCATACACATCGGCATCAACTCACCAGTTAGATCAGCCACTCCCAGGAGGTAATCAACAGGGGTGATTTTCAGTCTCCAAGTACCAAACTCTTTATCATGAGCACTGAGCATCGGAAGAGGGCTTCTATCCTCCAGTCTCAGATGATGAGTTGTCCCTCCTCTTGTTTTGGGATTAACTCTTCCAAATGACCTTGACCTCTCCTCCCACCTCTTCCATGACCTTGCTTCATAGGGGTATGTCCTTGGGCAAGTTATTTCATCTCTCTAAACCTCAGTTTCCTCATGGTCTTATTTTCTTTCCCATTGTCTTCTGTTGTAAATACCAGTTGTTTATTAATTTCATCCATACTGATAAGTGATCGTGTTTTAATAAAGTGTTGAAAGGGACGGCCTCCACATATTCCCGAAGTCTGTGATAAGTCCTGTGGCAATGGCTCTATGGAATTAATGCATCTCTTCTCTGAAGAGCTCCTGGGCCATCTGCAGTATCTTTTGTCTGACACCATCTAATTTAATTTCTGACTCAGTCAATATTTCCTCCATATCAGGAGCACTTGTAATCCTATAGAGAGGAAAATTATCATTTACTTTGTACAGTTACATCCCGACTAAGTTTCACAAGTCTCTCATATTTGTCATGTCTTGCATCAAGTTCTTGCTGAAATGTTTTGAAGGCCACTATCACGGGTAACAATGCATTAATATCCTACCTTTCTCTCCTCTGGTTGTGGGGAAAATTGTCATGCTTCCTTTTCCTGAACCCTCCCAATCCTTCTTTGTTGCTCATGTCGTCACAGCCTACAGTGAGTTGTGTAGAGACAGAGGGTCTTGACCTGGTGGAGTGCATGAGTCGGGGGAGGGGGAGAATGAGCCAGCCAGGGCCCTTTGACAAGTCAAAAGAGCTGAGCTGGAAGCTGCTTCCGGCTTGCGCATCGCCTTCTTGAGTCCAGGTGATTTTGAGAGTATTTTTATTAACGCTGGGGACAGTGGAACAAAGGAAGGACTCAGGGTAGTAGAAGCAACAGGAGAGAGCCTAGGCAGTGCTCTGCTTTGACTCTCTGGAAAGATTATAGGAAAGAAGTGAGCCAACGTGGGACTGCTTAGCTCACTGGAGAGTCAGAGAAAAGGGGCCTTGGATACAGGATCAGGGGGTCAGGCTGGAAGGAGCTGCTGCTGCCTGCTGCTCCCCTGGTTGCAAGTCTCTGTGGGGACCCACAGAGTTTAGGAGAAAGAAAGGCCCTGAGACTATGAACCTGAAAAGTTATTGCTTTGTAAACAATCCATTCTTTCAATATTGTCAAATTTGTCTTTTTGCCCAGAAAATTTATAACAAATATTACATATTGTTCTGACTTTACATTTAATATAATTAAAAAGGAACCTATACAAATGACCTTAGCAACAATATTTCAACAAATATTGCACTGAAAGAAGTTTCACAACACATAGTTGATAAACAAATTAAAATATAATGAAATTAAAGAAAGTCTCTGTGTCTTTCTGATTATCAATTAAAATCCAATTATTTCCTTATAGTTTAAAAAACAGTCCAACTATCTAAATAAGCCAAGAAAAATTAAGTACACATAAGACTAATAAAATTTCTTTCCAAAATTTAAAATTAACAGAATATTTTGGGCCACATATTTATAAAAGGTTAAATCTTTAATTCAACATTTAAATAGAAAATTTTTTTAAATGCCCCCCAAATAAAATCCTAACTCTAAAATAGGATGTATAAATCATCAATACTAAACAGATTTTATAGCCATAATAAATATTGATAAAATATAGATAAGTAGCACTGGTTTCCTTCATGAAAAGGAAAACCAATAATTTTAAAAAGGTGTTTTTCATGTCTAGATTCCAGAAGACATGTTTTTCAGAAGACATGAAATAACTAATGGTTTTTCCTCCAGACCTATTTTAGGCACAAGCTTACATATAAACATACATGTGTTCATTCAAAAAATGTGATATTTCAATTAGAGTCCCAGTTAATTGGTACATAGACAGATACTTTGAAAGTCACGAGGCCTTATTATGACCTTCATGTATGCTGATGGATGCTGGACTAACTGCTTCAGAGAAAGAAACACCTTCACGGAAAAGGGGCTCCTTTGTCCACCTTGGCTACAATATTTCAGCCTCTAGTATTTCAGCTTCCATTCTGAGGCCCTGAAACTGGATAGAGAGGGGCAGATAGAACTATCCAGAAGTCACCAGAGCCATCACAAAAGAATGAAACAGTCCCTCTGGGCATTGACTGGCTTCTAAAGGTTGTCCTGAAAGCAAAATTCTTAGCCTCTATTTTATCTTTTATAGGAATGTTTTGGAAATTAATGCTGTTTTAATAAAGCCACATCTACATCTTAATTAGTAATACAACAGACTCTGTGTATGTATTTTCACTCTCTTCAATATTCATAGTATAGTTCCTTGAGATTCAAGGTTGATATTGGCCTAAACAAAACTAAATTTGCAGAAATGTTAGCTTTTTTAGAACTAATTGGACAAGCAACCAGTCACTCCTAGAGTGCTTTCTGAGCACTGTGGAGAGTGCTTTTAACCCTGAAGGAAACTTGTGACTCATGAGGAGAATCCCTGACTCCTCATTCCCTTCGACAGAATCTCTGATGGGTAGCCCTTGTCCAAGTCATTAGCTTTTTTATATCCTCCTTAAATAATAAAACTTTTAAAATGCATTGTGTGCACCAGCAGATATTTTCTATCTCTCAGTTGTTAACAAAGGGATTTTTTTTTTTTTTGAATAGACCAGGACATAAATTGAGCAATCTCTGAAGTAGCATCATTTATTGTTTCTTCCTTACTTTTGCCTGAATGATCTGAGTTTTAATTAAGTTCTTTCTTCTCTCTGTACTCCCCCATTTTCCTACTTCTGTAATGACTTTTCCATTGGTGTATTTCTCATGCACCTCCCTAATCACTGATGAAAGCTTTGAGGGAAGTAGAAAGTTATAGCACCATTGTCAGCTGTCTTAAAGTTTCACAGCCACCAGCTTCATGGAGCTTATTACCAGGCCCTTCAAATGACTTCTCCTCTGCCCTCGCAATCCTGAATTATCCATCCAGGACTGCTGGCTCCTAACCGCTCACCTGCCTGCCTGATCGCCCCTAACAGCCCTGCCCCTGCCAGCCTGATTGCGCCTAACTGCTTCTACCTTGGCCACGCCACAATGGCTTTCTCCAGAAGGATGTCCAGAATATGTCCCGTCTAATTAGCATATTAGCCTTTTATTAGTATAGATAATTTGCTGGAAACTAAGAGGTATGTCTACATTAATATGCATCCATTATTTATTCATGCTCATAAAAGCATTTTAAGAAATTTCTCTAAGTTCTCCTCCAATTACCTTTTGATTTAACCACAGTCCACCATCTAAAAAAGTTTATCCTGGGAAAACCTCTGTCTTATCACAATTTCTTGGCATAGATACAGTAATAAATAAAAAGATATTCCAGATCTTTTTTTGATGTTTTCTACAATTTTAACCACAAAGAGAGGAATTCTTCTCCATCCCTGACAAACTGTAGCATTACTCTGTTGAGTGATTTTTGTGGGGGTCTTTAAAGCTGAATATAAGCAAAACATGTCTAGATTGCTATACTTAATTTGGGGACCCATGATATAAGAAAAAAATCTGAAGTATATTTGGAGGAATATCCAATAATTAGTTATAAACTTGTAAAATGAAAACAAAATGTTTAAAAGGTATTAATGTTAAGAGAAACAATGTAAAATTATGAGGTGTTACAGTGGATTAGTTCACATGAAAAGTTGAAACATGCATTCCTGTACTACAGAGGTAGGAAAGTTAAACACTATTATTTCCCAGCCTCCCTTGCAGCTAGGATTCCAGGTATGATTGGTCCAACAATCAGATGCACTCACTTGAGACTTTCACTTGGAGCCGAGTTGTCCCACACAAAGCGTGTCAGCAGTGGTGTGATTCTGGAGCTGGCAACTGTTCATGTCTTTCTAATCCAGCAGGCAGCTTCCCAAAGTGGCAGGCAGCTTCTTGATTATTCCAAAAGCAGCAGCTTCTTTGGCAGCCCTCTCTTGTGATGTAGTTCCTAGAAGCTCAGCCTAGGTTCTGTTTCTTCAGCCCTCTCAAAAATTCTGTGAGCTATCTATTTCCCATAATCAATCCCATTCGGTTTAGTAGCTAAAGAAGATTCTATGACCTACAGCCATGAATCTTGACCTATACAGAATCTGATGGCTAGAAGTAAGGTGCAGCAAGCAAAAGGATCTTAAATATGAAGTGGGCTGAGTTGAGGAGGTAGGGCTTTAGGCCATGAGCCCTCATGCCAACTGAAGTAAGGGTATCAAAGAAAGTGTGGTAGAACTTCAGAATGCTAGCATGTGGGGTGCCTCTGCCTCTTTCAGCAAAATCCTACAAGACAAATACCACTCGGGCTAAGGTTTACAAGTTTACAGAGATGGAAAGGTATATATATAGCTTTGCTT
Source organism: Myotis lucifugus (assembly GCF_000147115.1). Taxonomy (NCBI): domain Eukaryota; kingdom Metazoa; phylum Chordata; class Mammalia; order Chiroptera; family Vespertilionidae; genus Myotis; species Myotis lucifugus. The sequence continues at coordinate 2,003,300 of NW_005871172.1, forward strand.
AGGGAATTGTTCTGTCTAAAAAAAATATATTGACAAAAGTCCCAAATTTGGAGCCTTGAAGAATGAAAAAAGTCAACTACTGCCACACACCTTAAGTAAAGATTCTGAGAAAGCTGTTGAAATGTCCTTAACCTTTTTCAAGAATTTTCCCTTAAGAATTTTCTGCCAAGTAATGGGAGCCAACCTGAGAAAAAAGGTCAGATAAATACCATTGTGAACCCATCCAAGCCATTCATTTAAGACCCCAAGGGAAAGAAAGAACACAGAACCCAGCAAGTGAAGATGTGCTCTTTGACAAAACTATGCCTTGACAAGATCTTTCTTGTTACTCATAATAATTATTGAAGAAAACAGACCAGAAAATTACTAAGTTTTTAGGAAATTGACTTGTCAATCAAACAAACCCTAAATCAATAAAAACCCTAAACCTGGCCTGCTATAGCCTGTAACTATCTAAACAATCCCTGAGCCCCCGAGTGGTAGGACTATCCAGCCTCCAAGAAGTGTATCCTTTCTGATATGTACCTAGAGTAAAGGTCAACAAAGACTTCCCAGAGGGCAACACCAAGAGCCCCTGAGGACATTAGACAAGGGAGTTACTCCCAGAAAGGTGACTCAGCAGTTGCCTGATGGGAAAACCAAGGAATATATTTATGGACAGAGCAGAGAGACCTTGCTATGGATCAGCAACTGCTAGTTTCCCATTTACCCCTATTTCAAAAAGATTGATTTTATGTAGTTATCCTGCACCTATCCCACCTTTATGCATATGGTGCCCATGGGGCAGACACCTTGACTTTTAGTTTCTGGGTGGCCAGAGATATCATGGTCTTTGAGCAATATGCAATAATGGGTGGGATTTTGATGGTTTCCTTTTGAGGTGGGTGTTTTCTATGTTTAGAAGAGTGTACATAGATATTTAGGTAGCCAGCAAGGCTGTCTGGATTAAAATTAAAAGTTGCTTATCAGCCCGGCCAGCATGGCTCAGTAGTTGAGCATCGACCTTTGAACCAAGAGGTCAATGTTCCATTCCCTTTTGGGCACATGCCCGGGTTGCGGGCTCAATCCCAGTGGGGGACATGCAAGAGGCAATCAATGATTCACTTTCAGCATTGATGTTTCTATCTCTCTACCTATCCCTTCTTCTCTGAAATCAATAAAAATATATTTATTTTTTAAAAGTTGCCTAAGAAACGTTACCTCTTCCCACCTTCCTTAATTAAACATTTGTTTGTTTTGGTTAATCATCACCCAAGGATAGTTTTTCATTGATGTTTAGGGAGAGAGGGAAAGACAGATGGAAACATCGATGTGAGAGAAAAACATCAATTGGTTGCCTCTTGCAGGAGCCCTGACCAGGGCCCAGGCCATGAAGGAGCCTGCAACCGAGGGTCCTGCCCTTGACTGGAATTGAACCCAGGACCCTTTGGTCTACAGGCTGACACTCTATCCACTGAGCCAAACCAGCTAGGACAAGTATCCTAACATTTAGCTGGTCACATTGCCACAAAGATGTCTCAGTTTCCCTAGCAGCTAGATGGCCATGTAACTCAGTTTGGGCCAATGAAATGTAAGTTCAAATGTTGTGTGGTTCTCCAGGAAAACTGCTTCAAGGGAGCTGAGAAAGTTCCTCAAGTGGCAAAAGATCTTTTCTTGCCCTTCCCACCTGCCTCCAGAAGCAATTTTGGATGGTAAGGATGAATCAGCTTGAGGATAAAAGCAATGTACTGAGGATAGTAGAGCAGAAAGATAGGAACCTGGACACCACATGCCTACAGATTTATACAAAAAGGGAAAACTCCTATTTAGTTTAAACCACTGTTATCTTTGGTTTTTGGTTATATATAGCAAATCTGATCTGAAATAGATAGAGTATAAAGCAAAAGTATGAATGAAAAATGACCTCAAGTAGTAGCAAAAACTCTTCAGTAGAAGAATTTCTAGCAGTTAAGGGTTCTGAAAGTAGAAAGAAGTTACCAAGAAACAGGGAATACATGGTCTTCTCAAGAGAAGAACTGTGAGTATCAAAGAGACTTTTATTGTGAGGGGATGATAAGCACCCATAGAAGAATATCTATCTTCATGAGTAAGTGAGAGCAATTTATTTAAAAAGTAACAAACAGAGCTTTCTCACTTATATGGTTACTGAGATTTTCATTAAATTATGGCCTAAGGCTACTTGATTAAATCAGTAAAGAAGAACAAAGAAAAAAGAGGGGAGGTATGAAAGTGAGAGCAGATATTGAGGTTTACTTCCTAGTTCTGGTGGACTTCCATCTTTAAATATCGGTGTCAAAAAAAAAAGTGTTCTTATTTAAAAAGTATCTTCCTTTATTCCATTTATGTCTTAAAATATTTGAGTAGAGAAAAGGGAAGGGAAGTAAAAAGATGACACAGATGTTGATTTTTCAGTTTTCCTCCAAGTTCTGGTGGACTTCAGACTTCAAATGACTGTTCAAAGAAAAAATATATACTCTCATTTTAAAGGAATCTCCTTTCATACGTAATATTTATTTTTAAAATCACTTATATAATCATAGATTACAATTAAAAGCATATGTTTGACACAGATGAAATTCAGGATCTCAGAAACACACACAGTGGAACATTTATTATACTTCGAAAAGATACTATGGCCGATGCTGAAAACCTAAGTGAAATCTGGGTGTTTGACCTCTTGTCTTCACATTTTGGGCAATGATGCAGCATGCTGTCTTTTGGGGGAGGGGGGGTATTTGTATAGAGAATAAGGGCCTGCTACATAAATCTTCCATATAAGATGGATCAGACAAGCCAAGGTCTGCGCATCAATACTGCACAACCTTTAGTTCAGAACAGCTTAGAAAACTGAAAGATACATTTGAAAAGACCACGAACCCACATTGGGTTACCATAGCAGAACTTACTTCAGCTACTCTACTTGTTGGATCAGTAATAAAGACTTGGTTCAAGAACCAGCACAGCAGCCCTAGCTGGTTTGGTTCAGCGGATAGAGCATTGGACTGCGGACTGAAGGGTCCCAGGTTCGACTCTGGTCAAAGGCACATGCCCAGATTGCGGGCTCATCTCCAGTGCAGGGTGAGCAGGAGGCAGCCTATCTATGATTTTCTCCCATCATTGATGTTTCTATCACTCCCTCTCCCTTCCTCTCTGAAATCAATGAAATATATTTGGAAAAAACAAAACAAAACAGCAGAGCAAAAAGGAAGAAGCAGTAGCTACAAATTTGCTAAGTCTGGCACTAGAATCACAGAACCAAATAATTTCAGTGAAGGAGGCAGAAACCCCCTTACCCATTAGTTCACAAACACCATGAGTACCAGCATTGTGAATGCCTGTGACCAAAAACCACCTAAGACTTCTGGTATCGAGCACTCTGGTGGGGCTGATTCTGTGTTTCTCTGGCAGCGGTACAAGCGCTGGGACCTCCTAGTCCACAATCTTGCTTACATCATACTCTTAAATGTTTAAACCAGCGGTTCTCAACCTGTGGGTTGTGACCCCTTTGGGGGTAGAATGACCCTTTCACAGGGGTCGCCTAAGACCATCGGAAAACACATATATAATTACATATTGTTTTTGTGATTAATCACTATGCTTTAATTATGTTCAATTTGTAACAATGAAAATACATCCTGCATATCAGATATTTACATTACGATTCATAACAGTAGCAAAATTACAGTTATGAAGCAGCAACGAAAATAATTTTATGGTTGGGGGTCACCACAACATGAGGAACTGTATTAAAGGGTCGCGGCATTAGGAAGGTTGAGAACCATTGGTTTCAACAGACCAGTTATTTATCTTTTTCTTTTTTTTTTTTAATATATTTTATTGATTTTTGACAGAGAGGAAGGGAGAGAGATAGAGAGTTAGAAACATCGATCAGTTGCCTCCTGCACATCTCCTACTGGGGATGTGCCCGCAACCCAGGTACATGCCCTTGACCGGAATCGAACCTGGGACCTTTCAGTCCGAAGGCCGACGCCCTATCCACTGAGCCAAACCGGTTTCGGCATCTTTTTCTATAAGAAGAAATCCCTCTACCTTTTATCATTGCCTGAAAGGTCTAGTCTCTTAGTCTCCTGAGTCAAGGACAGTCATCGGTGCCTCTGGAGGAAGCAGAAGCCAACTAGTTTTCCTTGGTCCTAGCCTGTCCCAATTTAGCTGAGCACCATGAGAGCTCTCCAACTAAAGTCAATACGATATCAAATTCCTGTCCCAAAAGGACCATCTTTATTTCTTACACACACACACACACACACACACACACAACAAAACAAACAAACAAAATCAAAAAACGAAAAACAAACATTTAAGAGCATGATGTCAGCAAGACTGGTGGACTAGGAGGCCCCAGCACTTGTACCGCCGCCAGGAAAAACAATGATTAACTACTGCTTACTGATGAAAATAGCTCCGAGAGAGCTATGAAGTACATGCAGGAGGTACAGCAGCCCAGTGGAGCACAGAAATGAAAGATGGCCACATAGAAAAGCACAGGCAGCATTTGACCTTTGTCAACCCATCCCCCAGTCCCGCAGAGCTTGCTGCCAAAAGGGATGGGATGCCCTCAGCTGTGACCTCTCCCCTTTGGAGGAAAAGGAGAAGACCCCAGCAGCTTTCATCACCAAGGCCCCAAGCAGCCCTTGTGGCTGTCAGGGACACCTAAGCATTTTTTTAAATATATTTTTATTGATTCCGGCGAGGAAGGGAAAGGGAGAGAGAGATAAAAAACATCGATGAGAGAGTATCATTGATCAGCTGCCTCCTGCACAGGCCACACCAGAGATGAGCTCGCAACCCTGGCATGTGCCCTTGACCAGCATCAAACCCGGGACCTTTCAGTCCACAGGCCAAAGCTGTATCTGCTGAGCCAAACCCAACACCTAAACCTTCTGCCACCAAGGACTCCCTCAGTCGTTGCCTATGCTAATGTTCTGATGGAGCTGCCCAGAATCCATGCTACTCAGCCCCCCAAAGAAGGAGCCAATGCTGGGACCCCAACCACAGTGGGCCTGGCCCAGCATATGAACACCCACACCTTCGATGGTTAGACGTAAATAAAATGGACAACGATGGGGATTGAACAAAGGTTTAATACAGTGCTACCCAAGGTGGTGCATGCCAAAAGAACCCCCTATTGACTCCCCAGGATTAAAGAGCCCCAAACAAGTCTGCTTTATTTATCCTGGTTTGGAACATTTTGAAAGCCAAGATTCAAAGATTATAATGAGAAATCTGACTTGCAATTGCTTCGAGCAATGGTTAAGGAGATGAATCAAGCTGAAGGCTGACATAGCCCATGGACACAGCAATAGGGTAGTGAAGACCTCAAGGGGTGGGCAGGGGCTGGGAGGAAGAGGGGAAGGCGGGAAATGGGAGATATCTGTAATACTATCAACAATAAAAACTATTTTTTTTTTAAAAAAAGATGAAAGCTGACAAAAGGGCCCGTCAGAGTAGCTGGCGGCAGTGGCGGCTCTCGGAGCTGGGTTGTCAGTCAGTGAGCAGAGGGGGAAGATGGCTCGTCGGGACCCGTTTTGCTAGGAAGAAGGGAGGCAGGTGCTGCTACTGCCCAGGAAAAGGAAGAGACGACCCCTTCGCTGTCGCTTCGAACCAGAAGAGTGAAGTTCTGGGAGTGGAGGTCTGGGAGCCGCTCTGATTGAAGATTTAGAACAGATGTGGAAAGATGTTCACTTCAGAGAAAGGGGTTGTGGAGGAATGGTTGTCAGAGTTTAAGACACGACCAGAAGCATCTTTACCAAATTATGCCACAAATTTGAAAGATAAGAGTTCTTTAGTTTCATCTCTTTATAAAGTTATCCAGGAGCCACAAAGTGAGTTGCTAGAACCTGTCTGTCACCAGCTCTTTGAATTCTATCGCAGTGGAGAGGAGCAGTTACTTCGATTTACACTGCCGTTTCTTCCAGAACTGATTTGGTGCTACCTTGCCGTCTCAGCCAGCAGAAATGTGCACAGCAGAGGATGCATTGAAGCTCTTTTTCTAGGGGTTTACAATTTGGAAATAGTTGACAAACAGGGACATAGCAAAGTATTGAGTTTTACGATTCCATCTTTATCCAAGCCATCTGTATATCATGAACCTTCCAGCATTGGGTCCATGGCTCTGACTGAGAGTGCACTATCCCAGCATGGTTTGTCAAAAGTTGTATACAGTGGACCTCACCCCCAAAGGGAGATGCTGACAGCCCAGAACAGGTTTGAAGTGTTGACATTCCTTTTGTTGTGTTACAATGCTGCCTTAACCTATATGCCCAGTGTTTCTCTTCAATCATTGTGTCAGATTTGTTCAAGAATCTGTGTTTGTGGATATCCCAGACATGTAAGAAAATACAAAGGTGTAAGTAGCAGGATAACAGTTTCTTCAGAATTCATGGTGCAGATGTTAACAGGGATTTATTTTGCTTTTTATAATGGAGAATGGGATCTAGCTGAAAAAGCATTGGATGATATTATTTACAGAGCCCAGTTAGAATTATATCCAGAGCCATTGCTGGTTGCTAATGCAATAAAGGCTTCGTTGCCTCATGGTGCCATGAAATCTAGTAAGGAGGGTACAAGGTGTATTCAAGTTGAAATCACACCAACTTCCTCTAGAATATCAAGAAATGCAGTAACCAGCATGTCAATAAGCGGTCACCGGTGGAAAAGACATGAGCAACCTGACGGCAATAATGATGATACTGAATTGGGCATCCTCGTCATTCCTGAGATTAGTGTCACAAATGTGGCCGGAGAGAGAACCGGGAATGGGGAAAAAGGCAGAACACTAGGAGAGATTGATGCTCAGCATATACAGGGTGTGCAGGAAACAGCCACAGATCCTAGAACTGAAAGCAAAGGCTTGCCAGAGATCAGGAGGCAAAAATCTGTAAGAAAACTGATGGAGGATGGAATAAACTCACCTGGCAGAGTGCAGTTTTAGCACAGCACTTTATAGCTGCACTCCAAGGAAATACAGAATTAACAGATCAAGAAGAACTGATGGATATGTCTGAAGTTGACAAGGGATTTTATTCCAGGGCTGCATCTAGTACCAGCCAGTCAGGCTTATTAAACACTTGGAGTGCGGGAAACGAGTTAAGTCGGCTCGCGTGAATTGCGCGTACTCCGCGGGAGCCGTCTTTAACTCGGTTCATATAGATTTGCGGTGGAGTGCGGGAAACGTGTAAACTCGGGCCGATTGTAACTGCGTATTACCAAATATTTGTTTGTAATCCACCCTTTTGGTGGATGGAACAAAACCAAAAGACAGAGCCATCTTATATTTTGGCGGGAAATTCACCCGCACTCCAAGTGTAAACAATAGTCACAATTCTAGTATCAAGACAAGTGTAGGAAAGACTCAGAGAAGGTCAGGAGGAAACAAAACTGGAGGAAAAGAAAAAGAAACCACAGGGGAGTCATGCAAAGATCACTTTGCTCGAAAACAAACTCAGAGAGCCCAAAGTGAAAATCTAGAGCTTCTCTCTTTGAAGAGACTTACGTTAACAACCAGCCAGTCCCTGCCTAAACCTAACAGCCATGGTTTGGCTAAGACTGCTGCGACTGTATTTAGTAAATCCTTTGAGCAAGTCAGTGGTGTCACAGTCTCACATAACCCATCAGCTGTTGTTGGCTGTGGGACAGGGACAGATGCCAACAGGTTTTCCGCTTGTAGTCTCCAAGAAGAAAAGCTTATTTACGTTTCTGAAAGGACTGAACTTCCAATGAAGCACCAATCAGGTCAGCAGAGACCTCCTAGTAGTAGCATTACATTGTCCACAGATTAATTTGTAAGAGTTTTCTCATGTGACCAATGAGTCTGGAATTATGGCTTTGCTTCTTTATGAAAGTGCCAGGGTCTTTCATCCCTGCTCCTGACAGAGCCCCAATGTCTTAAGTTCTGAAGGCTTTATGAAGGGAATAATGTCTAGGTTGCAGTAAAGTTGAAATATGGTTTTGTTATTTCTTGGCTGTGTGTTTTTTTTCTCCTGTTTGTTTCTGTTGCCCTAAGATTGTCACTATGACAATACATTTTGGCAGGTGGTCTGATCAGATTGGTTACGTCTCATGTGAGGATGTGAGTTGTTTTCCCCCCTAATAACTCCTATTTTGGTAGATGTAAGTTTGGCCTTCAGAACAAAAGGAAATCTCCATGCATGGGAACTTTTTTTAAAGGATGAAACAGAGGTGCAACTCCGGGAATTCTACATCTGGTTGTTCAGCAAGTCAGTTTGGAAAAACGAGCATGTGAAAAAACAAAAATGATGTGAAAAGTGCCTGATAAGAATGTTAAAAAGTAAAAAAAAAAAAAGAAAGAAAGCTGACAAAAGGACCAGAGGGTCCCTTGACTCAACCACTCATTGGGGATTCAAAGTCTTTACACCAGAGTGGGTAAAACGGTCAGGAGGTAGAGAAGAGAAATTTCTGGACTCACTGACCTGGGAGCTCCACAAACTGTGGTACCAAAATCCACTGGAGAAGCGCTGGTGTGGACAACAATTAGATTGAGAGAACATGAAGGTTGTTCTCCCAAGGGAAGGATCGATGGGATGATGAGCCTCGGAATGTTTAGACAGGCTTATGCAAATAACTTGTGTCATCTTACCTGAATGTCTTATGGGCATGGATACTCTGGCTGGGCAATGCTTACCCTACCACATGTTGTAAAACCAAAACTGTGTCAGAATGGAGGCTACAGTTAAGAAAAAAATTAAAATTAAAAACATGTTCTCTGATAATATCAATAAATGATTAGAAAGAATGATAAATAATGTTCAAATAAATCACTTCACCATAAATATGCCTATCAAATTATATAGCTTTTGAAATATACAGATGCATAAAAACTTCATAGGCCTTCTGAAATGTAAGGTGCTGTAGTTACACAAATATATAGAAAATAGCAAAGATAGTAATAATTTGAAATCATACTTGCAATAAATGTGGATTTCAATTTATTTCCTTAATCAAACAAATAAGCAAACAAAATTATAAACATGGCTTGAACTTCGATTCTCCACCAGGTGCTAATGGAGAAATTTCTTGTTGTAATTTTTTTTGTTCCATCTGCTGTATGACCTGGGGAATGAAAAATAATGTTTTAAAAGGAAGTAGTTCTTGATTTTCTCTGATATGTGTGACCTTTAACAAATCACAACTAACTGAAAATTATTTTCCAAAATGAAACAGTCAAATTCTAAAATTTAGATTAATATTCAACAAAGCAGTTTTTAAAACACCAACATTTAAAATACTATAGCTAATAGTGCATTGAAACATTATTATAACACAGGCTTTTAGCAAAGGGCCTAAAATCCTTTTTAATGTCACAATCCTTTCACAAAATACCACCTGATGATATTCCAGCTTCTGAGCCTCTAGTTGTCATGCTGACGCTGTAGTTCTTCTTTTTGTTTCTGAAGTCCACCTGCTTTTTTCTTAAGTTCATTTTCTTGTAAGGAGATAAGATTTTCATATTCTTTCGGTTCTTCCTCTGTGAAAAACTGTTGCTGATCTAATGTCTAAAGTAAAAAAACGAAGAAAGAATAATCTTAGAAATGCAACCATAAGGTCTGATTCAGCTGTCAAATTGTGTAATTAGCAAAGTACAATAGAGTATAGTATTATACCTTTGGGATAAAAAAAGAAAAAGAATTAAGAAAAAATATATTTATGTACTCTGAATAAAAGGAACACCCAAAGACTAATAAGATTGTTTACCTACAGAACGAGAGAGAAACTGAGGGGAAAAGACGAAGGGAGTGAAGGCAAGGAAATCATACTCCTCTGAATACACATTTGGTACAGAATTGCTTTTCTGAAACATTCAATGTGTTACACACTCAAAAAACACACACAAATAACTAAAATCCACAAGGACAGAAAAATCCCGCAAATTGAATAGAAACAGAAACAAATAAATAATACTTTTATTTTAACTGAATAAAATAACTGACAGAAGGGAGAAGGGTAAAAAAGAACTAACCCAAGAAACTTCTGAACACAGTATCTGGACTACATGCACTCAAGTTAAAAACAACCCAAAACTCTAAACAAGTCTTAGTCTTGTTTTGCAGAGGCATGGATTAGCAATTCTAAAATGCTTTGAATATGCTAGGACTGAGCAAATAAGTGGAAAATTGTTGTGGAACAGAAACAAATAATACAACTGGGAGCCAGGTTTTGTATGAAATACAGAAAAAGAAAAAGATAAAATGTATTGGAATTGAAGGTGTTATATTAAAATTTAAGAGGATAGTGAACTCATGAGTTGTAATATATTTGACAGTGAAATATACACAATGAATATAAATGTGTGTAGTGTCTATATATGTGTGTGCAAGTATGTGTGTATATATGTATATATTCATAATATAAGTAAATAAATATGTATTTAAAAATTTTTAAAAATTCCCAGCTCTATTATCCAACCAGGATTTGCTTTAAAGCAAGGACAATTCCGTAGAAAGAAAGTCCTCAGAGAATGATGGGAACATACCAGAAGGCCACAAAAACCTGTTTGAGGAAACTCCCACTATCCAAGTATGGAAATAAATACAGGCAGTCCTTGGATTACGTCAGACTCGACGTACGTCATTTTGTGGTTACGTCACCATCTCCCATTCATTTATGAAGAAAAAAAAAAGTTCCGCCATTTCGACGTATGTACATATGTGCTTTATGTTTTTTATTACTTATTTACCACAAGTAAAGGTCAGGAATTGATGTCTTTCTTTTAAATTTTTTTTACTGTTTCACTTCATTACTGCTGTGTATGTGCTCCATGTAGTGACGTAGGTGCTTATGTAGGTGGATTAGGACTTATGGTGAAAGTCTCGTTACATCGCGCCGTAGGCATGGATCTCCGACATAACATGAGGACCTACTGTAATAGGAAGGATGCAGGCTTACTGAATGAAACAGGAATCCATGAGTATACAGTGAACAGGTAGAGAAGAGGAAAGGGTAGCTTTTCCTTACAATACAAAGGCAAAAAATAAATGATTAGAAAATCACCATTTGTCAACAGTCAAGTAACAACTGATGCTGACCAGAATCAGCAGAGGATGGAACTTGTAGATAAGTCTCAAAGTATATCCTTAAAAATACATTTTTAAAAACAAAAAACAGCCGGAACCGGTTTGGCTCAGTGGATGGAGCGTCGGCCTGCGGACTGTGGGGTCCCAGGTTCGATTCCGGTCAAGGGCATGTGCCTGGGTTGCGGGCACATCCCCGGTGGGAGATGTGCAGGAGGCAGCTGATCGATGTCTCTCTCATCGATGTTTCTAACTCTCTATCTCTCTCCCTTCCTCTCTGTAAAAAATCAATAAAATATATTTTAAAAAAAATAAAAATAAAAAAAATAAAAACAAAAAACAGATCACTCATTTTTTATTAGTGGAAATGTAAATTAGTGCAATTGTTTCAATATTCTTTACAAAGTATATCAATAGTTTTAAACATATTCTCTTGACCCTGATAATGCTACACTGGACAATCTACTTTATAAAATAGCCCTAAACACATTAAAAGCTGTATATGAAAATGTGTTGAAAGTAGCACTTTTTAAAATAACAATAAAAGACTGAAGATAACCTGAATGTCTAATCCTGAGAAAATAATTAAGCACTCATAGGTATGAAAATAATGCTTACAAATTGTATTTGGAAAGACTTATGATGTAGAATGATGTGGTTTTTTTTTTAAGCTGACTTAAGATTCTGGCAATATCATGGGTTTTAGAAGACTTTTTTTAGATTATAAAAGGTAAAGTTGTAGCCGAACCCGTTTGGCTCAGTGGATAGAGCGTCGGCCTGCGGACTCAAGGGTCCCAGGTTCGATTCCGGTCAAGGGCATGTACCTTGGTTGCGGGCACATCCCCACTTGGGGGGCGTGCAGGAGGCAGCTGGTCGATCTCTCTCATCGATGTTTCTAACTCTCTATCCCTCTCCCTTCTTCTCTGTAAAAAATCAATAAAATATTTTTAAAAAAAAGGTAAAGTTGTAACTTTACAGTGAAAACACCTGGTAGACTTCACCTTAACTAAATAATCTAAGTTAATATTGCCAGTTAAGGGAATAATCAGGACTAATAATGCCTCCTGATACTATGTCCTTAGTATCACTTCAGCTATATTCCTATCAAAAGTAGGAATCATAAGGGAACAGTCCCTCAAACTGATGGGTGGTCTACAAAATTGCTGGTCTATACTCTTTTGAAATATCAATGCCATGAGACACAATGACTCAGGAACTATTTCAGATTAACAGAGACTAGAAAGACATTACAACTAAATTCACTGCATTTTCTTGGGTTTTCTTTTGCTATAAAAGTCACTATTGGGAAAATTGACAAAAATCTCAATCAAGTCTACCTGATTAGAGGGGAAGGGAACCTTTTTGCTGCCAAGGGTCATTTGGATATTTATAACATCATTCTCAGGCCATACAAATTTTCAACTTAAAAATTAGCCTGCTGGAGAAACCAAGATGGCGGCATAGGTAAACACCTGAAATTGCTGCTTCCACAACCACTTCAAAAATACAACTAAAAGACAAAATGGACATCATCCAGAACCACAGGAAGGCTGGCTGAGTGGAAATCCTACAACTAGAAGGAAAGAGAAAAGCACACTGAGACTCAGAGGAGCTGCGGAAGTAAAGTGCAGAGGTACGGAGGCGCATGCGGAAAGGGCTGGCAACTGAGGATGCAGTTGTCTTTTTCAATCGGGAGGGAGACACAAGCTCCTGATGGCCCTGAACTCCAGTTCCAGGCGAGTCTCTGGGGACCCAGACTCATATGGGGAGAAACTGGACTGTCTGGCAGCAGGCAGAACTCTATGAGGCTTTCTCTCAGAGGTGCTTGCAGCGATTACCGCAAAACACTGAGACCCAGGACCGCTTAGGGCAGGTCTGAGGATCAGTCATAGATGTTTGCTCTGCCCTGTTGATTCCCTGAGACCCCGCCCCACCAAAGCTGAGCACAGGGGCTTTTGCATATGAATGACCTGGCCCTTTGCAATCTAAAATTACCTAACAAACTGCAGCTTGGTCAGAGAGACCCAGAACATCCAAAAGAAGGCCCAAGACCTCACAGCAGCTTGCATTGCTTCACAGCTGGGTCTCATCTGGGCACCTCAAAATCCCAAACAAAGAAGAGGAATCTGCAGATCTCTCTGTACCTCCTGTTGGGTAGCCTCAGGCAGTGGCAAAATTAGCACCTCCTTAGAGATCCAAGTGCCAGTGTACCCTGTGGTCAGAGTGGGACCATCCAGATTACAACTCCTCAGACCCATAAGGGACACATTCAGGGGGCAGACTCAGTGAGCACCAAAGCCCCACTGAAGCAAGTCTTGCCCCAGAAGGGTGTCTCCAGCAGAGAAGTTCTCCCACCATGAACACAGCTGATTCTTACAGCCAATTCGCCTAGAGGTCAATTCCTCCCAGTGATACCTACAACAATCAAGGCTTAACTACAACAACACTGTGCACAAAGCCCACAAAGGGGTGCACCAAGAGTGTCCACCTCAGGTAATTGGGGAGGCAGAGCCACTGGGCCCTATAGGACACCTAGCACACAAAGCCACTCTATCAACACATGGAAGCAGCCAAAATGCGAAGACAAAGAAACAGGTCACGAATGACAGAAATGAAGGAAAGTAAACTACTGGATATAGAGTTCAAAACCACACTTTTAAGGTTTTTCAAGAATTTTCTAGAAACCGCCAATAAATTTAGTGAGATCCTGGAGGATATGAAAAAAGACCAACTAGAAATTAAGCATACACTGACTGAAATAAAGAATAATATACAGAGATCCAACAGCAGACAAGAGGATCCCAAGAATCAAGTCAAAGATTTGAAATACGAAGAAGCAAAAAACATCCAACTGGAAAAGCAAAAAGCAAAAAGAATCCAAAAATATGAAGATAGTGTAAGGAGCCTCTGGGACAGCTTCAAGCGAACCAACATCGATATTATGGGGGTGCCAAAAGAAAAGAGAGAGCAAGATATTGAAAACCTATTTGAAGAAATAATGACAGAAAACTTCTCCTACCTGGTCAAAGAAATAGACTTACAAGTCCAGGAAGTGCAGAGAACCCCAAACAAAAGGAATCCAAAGAGGACCACACCAAGACACATCATAATTCAAATGCCAAGAGCAAAAGACAAAGAGAGAATCTTAAAAGCAGCAAGAGAAAGACAGTCAGTTACCTACAAGGGAGTACCCATACGACTGTCAACTGATTTCTCAACAGAAACTATGCAGGCCAGAAGGGAGTGGCAAGAAATATTCAAAGTGATGAATAGCAAGAACCTACAACCAAGATTACTTTATCCAGCAAAGCTATCATTCAGAATTGAAGGTCAGATAAAGAGCTTCACAGATAAGAAAAAGCTAAAGGAGTTCATCACCACCAAACTGGTATTATATGAAATGCTGAAAGGTATCCTTGAAGAAGAGGAAGAAGAAGAAAAACGTCAAGATAAAAATTATGAACAACAAATACATCTATCAACAAGTGAATCTAAAAATCAAGTGAATAAAAAATCTGATGAACAGAATAAATTGGTGAATATAATAGAATCAGGGGCATAGAAAGGGAGTGGACTGACAATTCTCAGAGGGAAAAGGGTGTGGGGGTGCGGGAAGAGACTGGACAAAAATCGTACACCTATGGATGAGGACAGTGCGGCCGGGCTGGGGGGAGGTAAGGAGGGAAGCTATGAGGGGAGGGGGAAGAGGAACAACTGCAATAATCTGAACAATAAAGATTTTTTTTAAAAAATTAGCCTGCTATCAAACATTTTATTAACTCACTACTAGTGCCTTGGAGGGCCAGACCAAAAGGTCTCTGGGCCGTATATAACCTCCAGGCCAGACATTCCCCACCCCTGGATTAGAGTATTGGGGGGGGGGTGTTGATAATGTTATTTGATTATATAAGATAAATCCTTTTTTGCAAGAAATACACATTTGAGTATTAAGGTTAAAGCAGTATCATGTGCAACTTACTCTCAAAAATAATTATATGTTATATATAGATACACATATACACAGAGTTAAAATAGAGGGAAAAAGAGAGTTAGAGAAGTAAATGTAAAATAAGAAATCTTGGCAGTTTTGAAATCCTGAGCCATCCCCCTCACCAACCTCAGGAAAGGCAGCTTCCGGATCAGAAGCCCTGTAGATTTCTGGTATCTGACGGATTTCTCCAAGTGCAATGGTCCAGGACCTGTAGTGATGGGGCTTCTTCACCCCACTGGTAGAGGGGGCACTTTTCCTGGCAGCTTTTAGTGGCCAGCTGTTTGCGTGCACTTTCCCAACTGTGATTTGCAAGCAGTCTGCTTGGTTTGGGCCATTTTCTTTCACTCCACGCAGAAGTTTTAGGCTGCTTCTTAATTCGTCGTCCTGCTCCTGCCGCCCAAGGTGACCCGCAGTCCAGGAGCTAAGTGCACGGATCGCCCCAACGAATAACGAAACCAGTTTTTTCTTCCTAAAACATTTTTAATGAGATGTATTAGCTATTGCACAGATTCTGCCTTGGAGTCCCCACCCCCCCCCCAAGAAAAAATGAGGGCAATTTAATATCTAGAACCATTGTAAGCCACATATCTACACTGATCTCTTAGACTTCTTTACCTTGAGCTGTTCTATTTGCTGTTTGGTAAGCACTTAGGGATAAATATGTTTGGAAAGCTGTCTTAGTTGGGAAACACCAATGAGGGCTACAGATTCCTGATTTAATGGTGAAATCTGGTTGAAAGCTATCCCTTTAAGCTGTTAACAAAATGTGAGCACCTCGGGGAAGGAATTCCCCTCTCTGAGCTGTGGTTCTATGTGTGAGAACAACAATGCAGCCCATACACAGTTCTAAGGCCTGGTTCACAGTGAGACGTGTATGTCAGGAAGAGGCACAGGGGCCTTACAGTGCATCTCCCCAGAGTCCCAAGCTACCACATAGGGATCTAAGGAGACAGTTCTTCCCTGACACAACATCAGAAAAAGCCACACCACACACACACCACACTCAGATTCCCCCCAGCATCGATCCTGAGAACTCTCAAATATCATCCACTGGCAAAGATCCCTGAACTCCCAGAGTCAATTCCAAAACACAGGGCTAAACTTGGCTTTGGCATCCCCCTTACCTTGTCCAACATACAATCAGTCCCATTAAAATGCCTGCTCCACTAAGGCCAACAGTAATCCAAGTATCGGTAGTCCCCCAGGTATTTCCCATCTCAGATCCTGCAGAAAGAGGAGGCAAACGTTAAAAGGAAACCTACATGCAGGGGCCAAAGTGATCACACAACCACTGCTAAGATATCTGTGGTCGTGTGTCATTTCCCTGTCACAGATATAACCACCAATCCTCTGCCACACTTCTTGTCATTCCTATCACATGCATCAAATATTGTTTAGCACTTGCCAGAAATACATGGCAATATGGACACCACCTATCACATATGTATGCCGTGCACATGTTCAAAGCTTCCACACTAAATCATCTTACATCACTATACACTGCTGTATATCAAATATCTGTGTCCCCAAAAATTCATATGTTGAAATCCTAATACCCAAAATGATGGTATTAGAAGGTGGGGCTTTTGGGATATCATTAGGTCATGAGGGAGGAGCCCTCGTGAATAATTAGTGACCTAATATAAGAGACCCTAGAGAGATTCCCTTATCCCTCCACCATGTGAGGATACAAGAAATCTGTGACCCAGAAGAAAGCCCTCACCCAGCAGTTTTTATTATATTTATATTTATTTATATTTATTTTTTATACTGGCCACAAGTCACCAACACAAATCTCTTATATTATATTATACTAGAGGCCCAGTACACAAAAATTTGTGCACTCGGGGGGGTCCCTCAGCCCAGCCTGTGCCCTCTTGCAGTCGGGGGATAACTACCTGCTGGCTTAGGCCAGCTCCCCAGGGGACTGGGCCTAATCTGGCAGTCAGACATCCCTCTGGCAGTCAGACATCCCTCTGGCAGTCAGACATCCCTCTGGCAGCCCGGGAGCCCTCGGGGGATGCTCACTTGCCAGCGGAGAGCAGGCCTAAGCTGCAGTCAGACATACTTAGCGCTGCTGAGGAGGCGGGAGAGGCTCCCATCACCACCGCTGTAGTGGCAGCCGTCAGCCTGGCTTGTAACTGAGCAGAGCTCCCCTTGGGGCAGCACGCTGACCACCAGAGGGCAGCTCCTGCATTGAGCGCCTGCCCCCTGGTGGTCAGTGTGTGTCATAGTGACCAGTCATTCCCAGTCATTCTGCTGTTGCATATTACCCTTTTATTATATAGGAGAGAGGCCCGGTGCATTGGTGGGGGCCAGCTGGTTTGCCCTAAGGGTGTCCTGGATCATGGTGGGAGTCTTGTGGGGGTGGCTTGCCAGCCCAGGTGAGGGGCTGAAGGCCATTTTCAGACTGGCCACACCCCCTTCAGGGTGGGGAGTCCTAGTGGGATGCCTGGCCAGCCTGGGTGAGGGGCTGAGGGCCGTTTTCAGGCTGGCCACAGCCACTTGAGGGTGGGGGGTCCTGCTGGGGTGCCTGGCTAGCCTGGGTGCGAGGCTGATGGCTGTTTGCAGGCGGCCACAGCCCCTTCAGGGTGGAGGTCCCCGCCAGGGTGCCTGGCCAGCCTGAGTGAGGGGTTGATGGCCATTTGCAGGCTGGCCACAGCCCCTTCAGGTTATGGGTCCCCCTCTGGGGTGCCTGGCCAGCCAGGGTCGGGGGCAGAGGGCTGTTTTCAGGCTGGCCAGAGCCCCTCAGGGTAAGGGCCCCCCTGGGGTGCCTGGCTAGCCTGGGTGACGGGCTGATGGTTATTTGCAGGCTGGCCACAGCCCCTTCAGGGTGAAGGGTGCTGCTGGTGTGCCTGGCCATCTGGGTGAGGGCTGAGGGCTGTTTGCAGGCTGGCCACTGCTCCAGCCATCCAAGCTCCCAGTGGAGGCTGGCTGGAAGCAGGTATCTGGGGTTTATTTATCTTCTATAATTAAAACTTTGTTGGCTTCAGTGGAGGCCAGATCTGGCCAGGGCAGGTGGGAAGGTTGGCTTCTTCCATTGCAGGGGCAACCAAGCTGCCGTGGCTGCCGGCCACCATTTTGGATGTGTTAATTTGCAATTAATTGCTCTGATTGGCAGGTGGATGTGGCGTGGGGCAGAGCAAAGGTACGGTCACTTTGCATGTTTATCTTTTATTATATTATATCATATCATATCATCTCAACTCATATCATATTATATTATACAAAGCATATTTCAATTCCAAATTTCCCATGTCCCACACATTTTCTACACACACCACACTCATATACATCCCTGGCCCTTGCTTCCAAAAACAATTACTCTCTCCCTCCAGGACCACTCAAAGCCGCATCTGGCAAAATCAATCAGCCCCTGCCTCCCTAACCCCTCTCAGCTCTAGGCAGATGCATTTGACCTGCAAGATCATCCCCAGCCAGGACCAGAGCCATGACCATGGAAACTAAGATATGAGCTCAATTAACCCACCCCACCAGCAGGGGGGGCTTCTGTAGTGAGCTGTATTATCTTAAGCTCAGGATCTAGTGTGCCTGGGGAAAGGCCTTGGCATGTGCAGGACTCCCTACTATGGACTCATCAGCTTGAGCTCAGAACTATTGACTTCACTTCTACCAGCCAACAGCTTGCAGTGGCCCTGGAGCCTGGCCAGAGGAGTTGCTGGGAGGGTTGGGTCTCTGGCCCCTGATAGACCCTTATCCTCAGGGGCATGGACAGGATCCTATCCCCTTTCTCCTAGTAGCTGACAAGCTTCCCATTCCAGGTCATACAGACCATCCAGCTCCTTGAGCTGCCATAAGTTACCAGCAACGCTGAGGACGCTTGTCACCACTGTCTAGCTATTAGGCGATCCACCCTGGCTTAGGGACCTAGCCTGGACGGCTGACTCTGGGACTGAAGTAGGCCAAACGGAGCTTTCTCTCCTTCCCCATTGGCCCCCATTTTGGCCTAGATTAACTGGGACCCTGAGTGTTACGTTATACACCCTCAAAGTGAAGAGTAAGGTTAATGTTTAGAGGATGCTTACCTGTCCCAGACAGGGTGAAGTTCAACATTGTGGAGGTGGGCAGGGATATGTGACTTATCACACATTGGTAGGTGGTCATCACATTGTGCTCCAGAGAGTGGTTCAGCCTCAAACGGCTGGTGATGTTAAATGTGCCGTCCTCATTCTTGATGGCCGGACCATTGGTGATGCCGTCAGAAATCTCCTGGCCCTGGGGATTCTCCTGGGTATATATACGCCAGGTTATGTTAATGTCCTTTGGGTAGAACCCACTTGCCTCACACAAAATATCTTCGTCGCCATCATCTTTCGCCGTGGCTTGTTCTCGAAACAAGGTGCACTTTGGGGAAGCTGCCAGGGAAGAGAAGTCATGATTTGAGGGTAGGTTGGGACTAGCTTATTAACAGTTCAAAGCCTGACCATAGCAAGCCTTCAGGAAGGGTGAGTGAGGCAAATGAGATTCTGCTTAGCCTAAGTAATCTGGGGATGCTGATCTCACTGCCAGGGTGAAGCTAATAGACCATGATCCCGACTCTCACAGCCATTGTGCAAAGCGGAGTTTCTTATGCCACTTGGTGTCATAGACACCTTTGAGAATCGGAGGAAAGCTCTGGAACACTATTGTGGTAGAAACTGCTGTCCATTCTTCAATGACACATCCAAGTTAAAGCTACATCTCCCAACCTCCACTTCAGCTGGTGAACTCAGGGTCTAATAGTTCGGATAGAATCAGGAGTATGGAGAGCAACCTCAAGGAAGTACCCTTAAGGAACAAGGGTATCTTAAAGAAAAGTACTATAGCCTTCTCTCCCTCTCCCCTTCATCCTTCCTGGAGAACAGCTGGAACACCATGTCATGGTTCAAGATGGAGAAGCCATTTCTAAACACAAGGTGAAAGCTATATGCTGAGGATGCCAAAGTGGCAAGATAAAAGGGTCCCACATGATCAAAGAACAGCCCTACCTGCCCAGGGTTGGCTCCATTTTGGGGAAAGAAAAATAAACTACCTTTTTAAAAGCCCCTGTTGCTCTGGCCAGTGTGGCTCAGTTGGGTGAGTGTCATCCCATGACCAAGAGGAGGCCGAATTGATTCTCAGTCAGGACACATGCCCTGGTTGCAGGCTCCATCTCCAGTAGGGAGTGTGCAGGAGGCAGCCAATCAATGTTTCTCTTCAAACATCAATGTTTCTCTCCCTCTCCATCTCCCTTCCTCTGTCTCTAACATCAAGAAAAACATATTTTTAAATTAATTAATTTAATTAAAAATAATAAAAGCCCTTGCTGACTTCTGGTTTCCTCTCTGCGGTGTAAAGAACTAGAAGTCATCACTCCTATCCTGAACTGAACAAACTGCAAATCAACAACTTCTCTTAGATCCATCAGAGAACTGAGGTGACAGGGCAAACCACAACCCTGAAAGCTAGAGAGACAGGCAGATTGAGAGAACCACAGCCAAAATCATATTACCATAAGCAGAAGGTGCTGGAGTTATAACTGACAAATGGCTAAAGGATGAAGGTGGATTAGCTGGAGGCCAGCCTTAGGAGGTTTTTCTGCATTTTACCTCCAGGAACCCTCCCCCCCCAACCCCCTCCCCCACCTCAGGTTCCTGCAGTTGCAAGAAAAATTCCAACTGTTTGGGGGAGAGGAGAGATGGAAAGTAACCATTTAAAAATATACCCAGTGCATTCTCCATAACAAAGAACGCTCTCAAGCTAGAAGACTTTGCCAGAGCCCAGGCTGACCTGGGAGAATGGTGATTACCTCTTCAGCCCTCTATAACCTTCCTTTCTCACCCAGGAACACTTCTGAAGGTCATAGCCTAGGGGCTCAGGCCACTCAGAGAATCAGAATTAATTCAGATGATAGACTGCTTCCCCTCCACACCACTTCACCACCATATCAACGGGGCTCCCGTATAATGATAGTAGATTACAACTGAGAGAGCTGCAAGACACAAAATCTACATGAGGAGTTCATAGGGGAACTGAAAGAAAGCAGGGAAGGAGGAAACAGGACGCTAGAGGAAAACTGAAATCTCTGACACCTACAGCATGGTCTTAACATTAAACACAGCCCAGTTCCTGGCCAAATGAACAGAGACTCCCACCCTAGAAGCCTGTTTACCTCAGTTCCTATTTCCTGATACATAATATCTGGCTTTCAACAAAAAATTACAAGGCATGCTGAATAGTGCAAAAAAACAAAAGCATCAGAACCAGACTCAGGTATGACACAGATTTTGGAATAAAGAGATAGAAAATTCAAAATAACTATGATTAAAATGTTAAGAGCACTAATGACAAAAACAGACAACATGCAAGCACAGATGGATAATGTGAGCAGAGAGATGGACATTCTCTAAGAAAGAATCAAAAGTAAATGCTAGAAACCAAAAACACTATAAAAGAAATGAGGAATGTCTTTGACAGGATCATCAATAGACTTAACACTGCCAAGGAGAGAATCAGCTAGCTTAAATATGCCCATATAAACTTCCCAAACTAAAATGCAAAGAGCAAAAAGAATTTGGGGGTGTGGCAGGAGGAAGGAACCAGAAAGGAAAGAAATATCCAAAAACAGGACAGTTTCAAAAGTTGTAACATACATGTAATAGGAATACAAAAAGAAGTAAAGAGAAGGAAGCAGTACAAATCGTTTTAAAATATAATAGCTGAGAATTTTCCAAAATTAATGGCAGACACCAAACCATAGACATAGGAAGCTTAGAGAACACTAAGTAGGAAAACACCTGATCATATTGAAAATGCAGAAATATATATGTATATATAATACATAAATGTATATTATATTTGTGTGTATAAATTACTCATAGAGGAACAAGGATAAGAATGACATTGGACTTCTTAAATGAAAGAGAGAAAAGAGGGACATGAAATATTTTAAGTGTTGAAAGAAAATAACCCACCTACTTGGATCCTATATTCAGAAAAATTATCATTCAAAAGTGAAGTATAAATATTTCTCAAACTAAACCGAGGAAATATGTCACCAATAGACCTGCCTTGCAAAATATTAGAAAGTCGTCAGTGAGAAGAAAAAGGATATGGGTCAGAAACTAGAATCAGAGAAGACATAAATGAATGTAAATTAAAACCTTTTCTTATGCTTAATTGATCTAATAGATAACTGGTTTTTTTAAAAAAATAATAGCAACAATGCATTGGTGATTATAGCATATGGATAAGTGAATGACAGAATGTTATAAGAGATGGGAAGGGAGAACTGGAAATATTCTGTTATAAAATATCTGTACCACTGATAACAATGATGCAGTACAGTGTTCTTTCAACTTAGATTAGTTGTAAAAGTACATTGTAATCACTAAAAATTTTTTAAAGAAGTATAACTGAGCCGGGCTGGTGTACTAAATGGCTAGAGCATTGGTCCATGCACCAAAGGGTCACAGGTCCTATTTCCAGCCAATGAATGGCAGGTACCTTAGTTACAGGTTCAGCCCCTGGCCCCAGTCAGGGTGCATGGGAAAGGCAACCAATCAATGTCTTCCTCACATCGATTTCTCTCTCTGCCTCTCTCTCACACCTTCCCCTCTCCATCCCTTCCACTCTCTCAAAAAACAAAACAAACAAACAAAAATCAATGGGAAAAAATATCCTCAGGTGAGGATTAACAACAACAGTAACAAAAAGTAAAGGGATTTATATACCATACTAATGCTAATCTAAAGAAAACTGGAATAGCTCTATGAATTTCAAAGTAGCCTTTAGAACAAGAAAAATTATCAGGGATATTAGGTCAAAACTAAGGCTATCTGAATAAACTATGGACATTAATTAATGAAAATGTATCAATATTGGTTCATTAATTTTAACAAATATACCATACTAATGCAAGAGGTTAATAATAGAGAAAGCGGTATGTGCACAGGTAGGAGTCATAAAGAAACTACTATCTTTGCAATTTTTGCTGTAAATCTAAAACTGTTGTAAAAAAATAAAGTCTATCACTTTAAAAAAAATTTTTTTAGGTGCTCCCTTCGGCGGCACATATACTAAAATTGGAACGATACAGAGAAGATTAGCATGGCCCCTCCGCAAGGATGACTCGCAAATTTGTGAGGCGTTCCACATTAAAAAAAAAAAAAAAAATTTAGGCTTTCTGTCAGTTGTGGAGGAAATGAATCCTAATAGGCTTTACCATCCCCCTAATTAATATGTACAAAACATTCAAAGTCTTAAGTACAATTTTGAAGGTCTCATTGACATTGCCCCCGTTATAGGCTGCATTGTGGCCCCACCCCCAAATTCATATGTTGAAGCCCTAAGCCCATTCTCTTAGACTGTGACTGTATTTGGAGATAGGGTCTTTTTTTAAACTCGGGACCCTTTGGTCGGCAGGCCCATGCTCTATCCACTGAGCCAAATCGGCTAGGGCTGGAGACAGGGTTTTTATAGAGGTACTATTGCATCTATTTAGAGAAAAGGACACTGAGGTTCAGCGTGGTTAATAACTTGCTCTAAGTTGTCCAGACGTAAACCCGTGTCTATCCAACTCCAAGGCCCATTCCTAAACTTCTCTACTTGTCCGGGCCACATCTCTACCCTAAGCCCCATCACCATGGGAACCACAGGACACTCACCCAAAACCTTTAGAACGACTGTTCCCTGGGCCTTCTCGGGGGTGACCACCACCTCACATCGGTACTCTCCTGCGTCCCTCAGCTGGCCTCCAGGAAGGTGCAGTGAGGCGTCCCCCTTCTCTAGCCCAGCTAGAGACACGCTGGCTCCGGGTCTGAATGCCTTTTGATGGTTTCCATACATTTCAAACACCTTGTGCTCTGTTTCATCTGCCTGATGCTTCCATAACCAGGTAATACCCGTAAACGTGCGGTTCAGGGGTGTGGAACCAGGGACCTTGCAGGAGATGGTGACATTGTCATTCAGAAACACAATCTTATTCTTCCCTTCCATCTCCAATAACAAATCTGTGGAAAGAAGAAAATTCAGTTATGGGAGAACCTTGAAAAAAACTTAGGCCTTGTACTCTCAGACACTTTACCCTGTAATTAAAAACAAATTTCTTGCCCTAGGTCACCAGTAGGGGGCGTGCAGCAGGCAGCGGATCAACGAGTCTCTCGTCATTAATCATTAATATTTCTTTCTCCTCCTTCTCCCTTCCGCTCTGAAATCTATACAAAAAAATTTTTTTAAAAAGAACTTACTATGTAGAAGCACTCTGCCTGACCCTTTATGAAAAACGAAAACACAAAAACAAATTCCTTGGGGGGAGGGGGGCGGGGGGTGGTATCTCAGGTACAGAGGACCTTAGTTCATGGCCCCTCCTTAATCCGCATAAGATCCTCCAACTTTGTTCTTCCTTTCAATATTGTTTTGATTATTCTGGTCTCTTGCAATATCTCAAATCCGTTTAATTGATTCCTACAATTCCACAAAGGAAAGCTTAGAGTTGGGGACTGTTAAGGTACAGGTGGCCTAGGACGTCAGGAGGGAGCTGACCAGGGAGAGTCTGCCTAGCGACACCCCCCACCCCACCTCACCCCACCCCACCACACAACACCCCACCCCACGCCACCTTACCTGCGTTGGACACCCAGCACCACAGAACCAGGAGCGGCCACAGAAAGCCATGCGGGAAGCCTGCCGCCGCCGACACCGCGACAGCCATGCCCGCCGGGACCAGCGCGCCCGGCCCGGGTCTGCCTGGAGCCGTCGCCGAGTTTCCGTCTGGAAAGGGGAGTCCTCGGTCGGAAAGCGCAGTCAGGAAAACCGCCTCTTAGGGCCGTCACTTGCTTGGTACTAGATGGCCTCTCTGCACCTTCTAACCCTCCTGCCCCTTCAACCTGATTTACCCTAAGATGACTGGGCGTGCCACTCCTCCGCAGCCTCTGTGCTCAGCCTGGGAACCTTGCGCGTCCCCACGGAGCGATCCCCTCCCCTCGGCAGCCTCGGGGTCTCAGCCTCGGAAGCGCCGGCGTACCCAAGTAGCGATCCCACACTCACACCCCTGCAGCCTCAGGGTTTCAGCCCCGGAAGCTCGGCGGGGGGCGTCCAGGCGGAGTGATCCTGCGCCCCCACCGGCAGCCTCGGGGAATCTGGCTTTGCACTTCCCGCGACTCATCCAAGTGGTTGGAGCCGGGCAGCGTGACCCTCTGGCTCAGCCTAGGAGCATTGAGCTCGTCAGCAAACCTCTCCCATTGGGCAGGGACTTGTACCGGTACCCCTGGCTGCCATGAAGTTAGGGACCGTAAATAGATTTTGTCTAAAAAACAAAACGCAAAGGAAATGTCTGAGGTCAGGTTTAACATCGCAGATAACTTACAACTAAGCTCTGTAGGCAAATTGCAATGTAAATAGAGAGTAGCCCCTAGCCCGGCGGTCGTCGGGCTCCGCAGCGGCGGTGGCGGGCGCTCCCCGCCCTGGTTCCTCAGCACCCTCGCCGGCTGGAGCCCACCCAGAAAGGCCGTTTCCCCTACAGTTTTCACCACGGCAGGCAGGTTTGGTAGACATAACAAGTGCCCTAGCCAGGTTAGCTCAGTGTATAGAGCGTCAGCCTGCGGACCTAAGGGTTCAGGGTTCAATTCCAGTCAAGGGTACCTGCTGGGTTGCACGCTTGATTCCCAGTATGGGGTGTGCAGGAGGTAGCTGAACAATGATTCTCTCATCATTGATGTTCCTATCTCTCCCTTCCTCTATGAAATCAATAGAAATGTGTTTTTTAAAAAGACTACAAAATCATTACAAAGACATTTACACTCCCACCCACCAAATATGTAAAAAAAGCAATATAGAGATATGTCAAGCAGTTAATAAAACTAGAATGTTATTCTTCTGGATTTTGAAATACCTGTGCTAATTGTCAAGTTATAAATTTGTAATTTGTGATTTCTGTTATTCTAAATAAATATTCACATATGTAAAGTATACCAGGTGTACCAGTTAATAATGTGGATTTATTTCAATAGATGGAGTTACACATATGTTGATATAAATGCGATTTCATATGTATGCTATTTTGTTGTATTGACAGCAAGCTTCAAAACTTCATATGTCAAATTTGCTGAAGGTGTTAACATCATAGATATTTTCACACTTAAAATTGTTAAATTCCGTGCCAAAAATAAAGAGCATTTGTGGGAAGCTTTAATTCATTACTTTATTTTTTAAAAAATTATTGTATATTTCAGGAAGCTTATGGCGAAAATGCTCCATCTCAAGATACTTGTGAATGCTGGTTAATTGCTTTAAAAGTGATAATTTCAATGTGAAAGACAAAGAACGTCCAGGTCAACCAAAAATGTTTGAAGACCAACAATTACAAGTATTATTGGATGAAGATGCGTGTCAAACTCAAAAACAACTTGCAGAAAGATGAAAGGTTGTTCAGCAAACAATGTCTGATCATTTACAAGCAATGGGAAAGATTTTAAAGGAAGGAAAATGGGTGCCACATCAACTGAACAAAAGACAAATGGAAAACTGAAAAGTCATCAGTAAAATGTTGCTTCAATGACATGAAAGAAAGTCTTTTCTGCATCAAATTATGACTGGCGATGAAAAGTGGATTTGTTTTAAGAATCCCAAATGCACAAAATCATGGGTTGATCCGGGTCAACCATCAACATCTACTACAAGGCCAAATCCCTTCAGAAAGAAGACAATGCTCTGCGTTTGGTGGGATCAGGAAGGTGTGGTGTATTATGAGCTTCTAAAAACATGTGAAACCATTAATACTGATGGCTACCGACAACAAATAATCTATTTGAACCATGCTTTGATAGTGAAATGACCAGAATGCACCAGAAGACACAGATAAGTAATTTTGCTTCATAATAATGCACCATCATACACTTCAAAACCAGTTAAAGACACGTTAAGAGATCTTGCCTGGGAAGTATTAACCCACCCGTTGTATTTACCAGAACTTGCTCCTTCAGATTACCACTTGTTTCGATCGATGGCACATACATTTTCTGAGCAGCACTTCAAAATGTAAGAAGAAGTGAAAAATTGGGTCTCTGAATGGTTTGCCACAAAACAAGAAAAGTTCTATTGAGACAGTATCCACAAATTACCTGAAAGATGGGAGAAATGCGTAGCTAGACATTACTTTGAATAAAGCAGTTTTGATGTTTCTCTTGAAATTATTGTGTTTTCTTTGATTACAAAATCCCCCATTGTTAACTGGGTACATCTAATATATATATAACTAGAAACTAGCATTGTTGTTCTTAACTGTGGTGACAATTATCTTATTGCTGAATTGTACAGGATACGTTTTCTTTGGCACCTTTTTATACTATCAATTAACACAAATGGACATTTAGACAACTATATAAAAGGTTTGGGCTAACTCAGTATTTCAAAAATCTCAAAACTTCATTATAATTATTTAAATGTAATTTCTTATAGGTGCTAAAATAGGAAAGTCTCCAAACATGCCTAATGTCAATATAATAAACAACAAAAAAAATTGCTAACTAATCACTACTAAAAGCTTTACAGTTGTATGTATAAGTATATAATTCAACTCAAACACCAGTAAAAATATTACAATATTAATTCCAATTCTCTATCAGACTTCCTGTGATAAAGCACAAAAGTTAAATGTAGAAACTACTAGCATCTGGGTCTCTGTCAATTTTTCTGGAAGGCTATTTCAAAGTGGCCTAAATTAGCAGATATAATATGAATTCTTATCACAATGCCACATAACATTAAAGTATATTGATAACTTAATAGTTTTAATTCCGTTCTATGGAATAAGCCTATTTTGGAGCCTTGGCACAATATTGCCAATAAATTAAACAAAAATCTCAAGGCCAGGTATATAACTAAAAAGTCTTTTCTATATATTACAAAACCATCAACTTCAATTATAAATGGCTTCTACTAATTACTACCACTCAAAATTCACACAAAGTAAAGTGAAAGAGGTAGCAGAAAGTGCTGGCACATTCACTCTGCAGAGACAATGATAGAATTTAGCCAGCAAAAATTCAAATAGGCATATAGGTAAACATTCGAATGCAAACTTTCATGAGTAAGACACAGAAAATGATTCATTTGATACTTTTACGTACAGCTTGTATATAATTCAAAACAAGTAAAACTGAAAATTTCCTATGTAAAAGCCACAATAAAGTCAAAGAAAATATCAAATAACAGTCTTACAAACTGGTCTGGGAATTTCTGAGCCTCTGACTTTCAAGGCAAAACAGGCATTCTCCACTGTCCAGGCTCTGTCTCAAGGCGAATAGCTTCTTAGAAGCCTCCTAAGGTCCAGTATTGCCAATGAATGAAAACCCAGCATAAACCTGGCGTAAGAACTGGCTCACTTCAAAGGGGGTGTCAATGTCCCCATTGCCCACACTGTTCATACACATCGGCATCAACTCACCAGTTAGATCAGCCACTCCCAGGAGGTAATCAACAGGGGTGATTTTCAGTCTCCAAGTACCAAACTCTTTATCGTGAGCATTGAGCATCGGAAGAGGGCTTCTATCCTCCAGTCGCAGATGATGAGTTGTCCCTCCTCTTGTTTTGGGATTAAATCTTCCAAATGACCTTGACCCTCTCCTCCCACCTCTTCCAGGACCTTGCTTCATAAGGGGTATGTCCTTGGGCAAGTTATTTCATCTCTCTAAACCTCAGTTTCCTCATGGCCTTATTTTCTTTCCCATTGTCTTCTGTTGTAAATTCAGTTGTTTATTAATTTCATCCATACTGATAAGTGATCGTGTTTTAATAAAGTGTTGAAAGGGACGGCCTCCACATGTTCCTGAAGTCTGTGGTAAGTCCTGTGGTAATGGCTCTATGGAATTAATGCATCTCTTCTCTGAAGAGCTCCTGGGCCACCTGCAGTATCTTTTGTCTGACACCATCTAATTTAATTTCTGACTCAGTCAATATTTCCTCCATATCAGGAGCACTTGTAATCCTATAGAGAGGAAAATTATCATTTACTTTGTACAGTTACATCCCGACTAAGTTTCACAAGTCTCTCATATTAGTCATGTCTTGCATCAAGTTCCTGCTGAAATGATTTTAAGGCCACCATCACGGGTGACGATGCATTAATATCCTACCTTTCTCTCCTCTGGTTGTGGGGAAATTGTCATGCTTCCTTTTCCTGAACCCTCCCAATCCTTCTTTGTGCTCATGTCGTCACAGTCTACAGTGAGTTGTGTAGAGACAGAGGGTCTTGACCTGGTGGAGTGCATGAGTCGGGGGGGGGGGGAATGAGCCAGCCAGGGCCCTTTGACAAGTCGAAGAGCTGAGCTGGAAGCTGCTCCGGCTTGTGCATCGCTTCTTGAGTCCAGGTGATTTTGAGAGTATTTTATTAACGCTGGGGACAGTGGAACAAAGGAAGGACTCAGGGTAGTAGAAGCAACAGGAGAGAGCCTAGGCAGTGCTCTGCTTTGACTCTCTGGAAAGATTATAGGAAAGAAGTGAGCCAAAGTGGGACTGCTTAGCTCACTGGAGAGTCAGAAAAAAGGGGCCTTGGATACAGGATCAGGGGGTCAGCCTGGAAGGAGCTGCTGCTGCCTGCTGCTCCCCTGGTTGCAAGTCTCTGTGGGGACCCACAGAGTTTAGGAGAAAGAAAGGCCCCGAGACTATGACTCTGAAAAGTTATTGCTTTGTAAACAATCCATTCTTTTAATATTGTCAAATTTGTCTTTTTGCACAGAAAATTTATAACAAATATTACATATTGTTCTGATTTTACATTTAATATAATTAAAAAGGAACCTATACAAATGACCTTAGCAACAATATTTCAAAAAATATTCCAACAAATATTGCACTGAAAGACTTTTTACAACACAAAGTCAATAAACAAATTAAAATATAATAAACTTATATAAAGTCTCTGTGTCTGATTTTCAATTAAAATCCAATTATCTCTTTATTGTTTAAAAAACAGTCTAACTATCTAAATAAGCCAAGAAATATCAGATACACATAGGACTAATAAAATTTCTTTTCAAAGTTTAAAATTAACAGAACATTTTGGGCCACATATTTATAAAAGGTTAAATCTTTAATTCAACATTTAAATAGAAAATTTTTTTAAATACTCCCCAAATAAAATCCTAACTTCAAAATAGGATGTATAAATCATCATTACTGTATGGTTTTTATAGCCATAATAAATATTGATAAAATATAGATTAAGTAGCACTGGTTTCCTTCATGAAAAGGAAAACTAATAATTTTAAAAAGGTGTTTTTCATGTATAAATTCCAGAAGACATGTTTTTCAGAAGACAAGAAATAACTAATGGTTTTCCCTGCAGACCTATTTTAGGCACAAGCTTATATATAAACATACATGTGTCCATTCAAAAAATGTGATATTTCAATTAGAGTCCCGGTTAATTGGTACATAGACAGATACTTTGAAAGTCACAAGGCCTTATTATGACCTTCATGTATGCTGATGGATGCTGGACTAACAGCTTCAGAGAAAGAAACACCTTCACGGAAAAGGAGCTCCTTTGTCCACTTTGGCTACAATATTTCAGCCTCTAGTATTTCAGCTTCCATTCTGAGGCCCTGAAACTGGGTAGAGAGGGGCAGATAGAACTATCCAGAAGTCACCAGAGCCATCACAAAAGAATGAAACAGTCCCTTTGCGCATTGACTGGCTTCTAAAAGTTGTCCTGAAAGCAAAATTCTTAGCCACTATTTTATCTTTTATAGGAATGTTTTGGAAATTGCTGCTGTTTTAATAAAGCCACAGCTACATCTTAATTAGTAATACAACAGACTCTGTGTATGTATTTTCACTCTCTTCAATATTCATAGTATAGTTCATTGAGATTCAAGGTTGATCGATGTTTCTCTCTCATCGATGTTTCTAACTCTCCATCCTTCTCCCTTCCTCTCTGTAAAAATTCAATAAAATATATTTAAAAAATAAATAAATAAACTAAAACAAAATAATAAAAATCAAGTGAATAAAAAATCTGATGAACAGAATAAACTGCTGAATATAATAGAATCAGGGGCATAGAAAGGGAGTGGACTGACAATTCTCAGGGGGAAAGGGATGTGGGGTGTGGGAAGAGACTGGACAAAAATCGTACACCTATGGATGAGGACAGTGTGGGGGGTGGGGGGAGGTAAGAAGGGGAGTTATGGGGGGGGTGGGAAAGAGGAACAACTGTAATAATCTGAACAATAAAGATTTTTTTAAAAAAATTAGCCTGCTATCAAACATTTAATTAATTCACCACTAGTGCCTTGGCAGGGCCAGACCAAATGGTCTCTGGGCCATATATAGCCCCCAGGCCAGACATTCCCCACCCCTGGATTAGAGTATTGGTGGTGGGGGGAGGTTGATAATGTTATTTGATTATATAAGACTAGAGGCCCGGTGCACAAAAATTTGTGCACTCGGGGGAGGGAGGGGGGGTACCCCAGCCCGGCCTGTGCCCTATCGCAGTCTGGGACCCCTCGGGAGATAACGACCTGCTAGCTTAGGCCTGCTCCCGGGTGCCAGAAGGACGCCCAATCCCTAGGTGCAGCCCCTGGTCAGGCTCAGAGCAGGGCCGATTGGGGAGTTGGGGCGCCGCCCCCTGTCATGCACAGAGCAGGGCGGATTGGGACGTTGCGATGCCACCCTCAGTCACGTTCAGGTTAGGGCCGATTGGGGGGTTGGGGCACCGCCCCCTGTCACACTCAAGGCAGGGTCGATGGGGAGGTTGCAGCGCCACCCCCTGTCACGCACAGAGCAGGGCCGATCAGGGGGTTGGGGCGCTGCCCCCTGTCACTCACAGAGCAGGGCTGATCAGGGGGTTGAGGAGCTCCCCCCTGTCACTCACAGAGCAGGGCCCATCAGGGGGTTGGGGAGCTTCCCCCTGTCACTCACAGAGTAGGGCCGATAGGGGAGTTGGGGCACCGCCCCCTGTCACACACAGAGCAGGGTGGATCAGGGGGTTGGGGCACTGCACCCTGTCACACTCAGGGCAGGGCTGATGGAGAGGTTATGGCTCTACCCTGTCACACACAGAGCAGGGCCCATGGGGTGGGGGGTTGGGGCGCCGCACCCTGTCACACACAGAGCAGGGCCGATCAGGGGGTTGGTGCGCCGCACCCTATCAAACACAGAGCTGCAGGGCAATCAGGGGATTGGGGAGCTCCCCCCTATCAGGCACAGAGCAGGGCTGATCAGGGGGTTGGGGCACCTTCCCCTGTCACGAACAGAGCAGGGCAGATAGGGAGGTTGTGGCCCCACCCCCTGTCACTCACAGAGCCGCAGGGTGATCAGGGGGTTTGGGCGCTGCCCCCTGTCACGCTGATCCCGGTGCCGGGAGCCTTGCGACTCAGCTGATCCTGGTGCCGGGAGGCATATTACCCTTTTACTATATAGAATAGAGGCCTGGTACACGGGTGGGGGCCGCTGGTTTGCCCTGAAGGGTGTCCTGGATCAGGGTGGGGGTCCCCACTGGGGTGCCTGGCCAGGCTGGCTGAGGGGCTGAGGGCTGTTTTCCGGCTGGTGGGTGACTGAAGCTCCCAACAGCTCCTTTTTTCTTTTTTTCTTTTTTCTATTCTGGGCCAGCTTTAGCTCTGAGGCCTCACTGCTGAAAGCAGGTTTCTGGCCTTTACCTTCTGTATTTGATACAATGTTGCGGTCAGGCTGGCTGAAGCCCGGCTGACTGAAAGCCGGTTTCTGGGGTTTTGTTTAGCGTCTATATTTGCAACATAGTTGCTTAGAGTTGCAGCTGAGAGGCTGGCAAGTCAGGTGGGGAACGTTGGAGTCCACCGTCACTGGAGCAAGCAAGCCTTCCTGTTCGCTTCAGTGCATGGCTGCCGGCTGCCATCTTGGCTGACAGTTAATTTGCATAAGGATATTCTGATTAGCCAATGGGAAGGGTAGCGGTCGTACACTAATTACCATGTTTCTCTTTTATTAGTGTAGATAAATCCTTTTTTGGAAGAAATACACATTTGAGTATTAAGGTTAAAGCAGTATCATGTGCAACTTATTCTCAAAAATAATTATATGTTATATAGAGATACACATATACACAGAGTTAAAATAGAGGGAAAAAGAGAGTTAGAGAAGTAAATGTAAAATAAGAAATCTTGGCAGTTTTGAAATCCAGGGCCATCCCCCTCACCAACCTCAGGAAAGGCAGCTTCCGGATCAGAAGCCCTGTAGATTTCTGGTATCTGACGGATTTCTCCAAGTGCAATGGTCCAGGGCCTGTAGTGATGGGGCTTCTGCACCCCGCTGGTAGAGGGGGCACTTTTCCTGACAGCTTAGTGGCCAGCTGTTTGCGTGCACTTTCCCAACTGTGATTTGCAAGCAGTCTGCTTGGTTCGGGCCATTTTCTTTTACTCCATGCAGAAGTTTTACACCGCTTCTCAGTCCGTAGCGCTGCTCCTGCCGCCCAAGGAGACCCGCAGTCCAGGAGCTAAGTGCACGGATCGCCCCAACGAATAACGAAACCAATTTTTTCTTCCTAAAACATTTTTAATGAGATGTATTAGCTATTGCACAGATTCTGCCTTGGAGTCCCCCCACCCCTGAAAATGAGGGCAATTTAATATCTAGAACCATTTTAAGCAACATATCTACACTGGTCCCTTAGACTTCTTTACCTTGAGCTGTTCTATTTGCTGTTTGGACCACAGTTAGGGATGAATATGTTTGGAAAGCTGTCTTAGCTGGGAAACACCAATGAGGGCTACAGATTTCTGATTTAATGGTGAAATCTGGTTGAAAGCTATCCCTTTAAGCTGTTAACACAATGTGAGCACCTCGGGGAAGGAATTCCCCTCTCCGAGCTGTGGTTCTATGTGTGAGAACAACAATGCAGCCCATACACAGTTCTACAGCCTGGTTCACAGTGAGACCTGTATGTCAGGAAGAGGCACAGGGGCCTTACAGTGCATCTCCCCAGAGTCCCAAGCTACCACATAGGGATCTAAGGAGACAGTTCTTCCCTGACACAACATCAGAAAAAGCCACACACCACACACACACCACACTCAGATTCCCCCCAGCATCGATCCTGAGAACTCTCAAATATCATCCACTGGCAAAGACCCCTGAACTCCCAGAGTCAATTCCAAAACACAGGGCTAAACTTGGCTTTGGCATCCCCCTTACCTTTTCCATACAATCAGTCCAATGACTGCTACTAGTAGTACACTACAGCAAACAGCAGTAATCCAAGTATCGGTAGTCCCCCAGGTATTTCCCATCTCAGATCCTGCAGAAAGAGGAGGCAAACGTTAAAAGGAAACCTATGTGCAGGGGCCAAAGTGATCACACAACCACTGTAAGATATCTATGGTCGTGTGTCATTTCCCTACCACAGATATAACCACCAATCATCTGCCACAATTCTTGTCATTCCTATCACATACATCAAATAGTGTGTTTAGCACCTGCCAGAAATACACGGCAATATGGATACCACCTACCACATATGTATGTCGTGCACATGTTCAAGCTTCCACACTACATCATCTTACATCACTATACACTGCTATATATGGAATATATGTGTCCCCCCAAAATTCATATGTTGAAATCCTAACACCCAATGTGATGGTATTAGGAGGTGGGGCTTTTGGTATATCATTAGGTCATGAGGGAGGAGCCCGCGTGAATAATTAGTGCCCTTATATAAGAGGCCCTAGAGAGATTCCCTTACCCCTCCACCATGTGAGGATACAAGAAAGCTGTGACCCAGAAGAAATCCCTCACCCAGCCACGCTGTAACACGGACCTCAGACTTCCATAACTGTGAGAAATAAAGCTGTTGAGTATAAGCCACCCAGTCTGTGGCAATTTATTATAGCGGCCACAAGTCACCAACACAAATCTCTTTTATAGGGTGTCCCAAAGTTCACAAAAGATTTGCAATTCAATTCAATTGCAAATCTTGCGTGAATGTTGGGACATCCTATATTATACTAGAGGCCCAGCAGGCACAAAATTGTGTGGGTAGCTCGCTTCCGCTTGCCTCAGCTGTCCGCACCGCTCATCACCACTAATCACTCACCCCAGCCTCCCCCTCAAACCCCCACCCTGGAGAGAGAGCTGCTGCTCATTTGGTCGTGACAGGGTTACAGCGTGACAACCATGGGCCTTTTATATGAGAGATTACACACACAAAGCGTATTTCAATTCCATATTTCCCATGTCCCACACATACTCTACACACACCACACTCATCATATCCCTGGCCCTTGCTTCCAAAAACAATTACTCTCTCCCTCCAGGACCACCCGAGGCCCCATCTGGCAAAACCAGTCAGCCCCTGCCTCCCTAACCCCTCTCAGCTCTAGGCAGATGCATTTGACCTGCAGGGTCATCTCCACCCAGGACCAGAACCATGATCATGGAAACCAAGATATGAGCTCAATTAACCCTACCCCACCAGCCGGGGGGAGGGGG
>NW_005871172.1:2038880-2042209 GCF_000147115.1 Myotis lucifugus
TAAAATCTGTAGTGAGCTGTAGTGTCTTAAGCTCAGGATCTAGTGTGCCTGGGGAAAGGCCTTGGCATGTGCAGGACTCCCCCAGCTTGAGCTCAGAACTATTGATTTGACTTCTACCAGCCAACAGTTTGCAGTGGCCCTGGAGCCTGGCCAGAGGAGTTGCTGGTAGGGTTAGGTCCCTGGCCCCTGATAGACCCTTATCCTCAGGGGGCATGGACAGGATCCTATCACCTTTCTCCTAGTAGCTGACAAGCTTCCCATTCCAGGTCATACAGACCATCCAGCTCCTTAAGCTGCCATAAGTTACCAGCAACCCTGAGGACACTTGTCACCACTCTCCACCTATTAGGCCATCCACCCTGGCTTAGGGACCTAGTCTGGACTGCTGACTCTGGGGCTGAAGTAGGACAAACTGAGCTTTCTCTCCTTCCCCATTGGCCCCCACCTTGGCCTAGACCAGTGATGGCGAACCTTTTGAGCTCAGCGTGCCAGCATTTTGAAAAACCCTCTGGTGCCGTGTCACATGTAGAAATTTTTTGATATTTGCAACCATAGTAAAACAAAGATTTATATTCTTGATATTTATTTTATATATTTAAATGCCATTTAACAAAGAAAAATCAACTAAAAAAATTAGTTCGCGTGTCAACTCTGACACGCGTGTCATAGGTTCGCCATCACTGGGCTAGACTAACTGGGAACCTGAGTGTTACATTATACCCCCTCAAGGTGAAGAGTAAGGGAAATGTTTAGAGGATGCTTACCTATCCGAGACGGGACAAAGTTCGACCTGCAGGAGGTGGGCAAGGATATGTGTCTTATCACACATTGGCAGGTGACCACATTGTGTTCCAACCTCAAATGGCTGGTTTTATTAAATGTGCCGTCCTCATTCTTGACGGCTGGACCATTGGTGATGCCTTCAGAAATCTCCTGGCCCTGGGGATTCTCCTGGGTCCATATATACCATGTGATGTTAATGTCCTTTGGGTAGAATCCACTTGCCTTACACAAACTATATTGGTCACCATCATCTTTCGCCGTGGCTTGTTCTGGAAACAAGGTGCACTTTGGGGAAGCTGCCAGGGAAGAGAAGTCATGATTTGAGGGTAGGTTAGGACTAGCTTATTAACAGTTCAAAGCCTGACCCATAGCAAGCCTTCAGGAAGGGTGAGTGAGGCGAATGAGATTCTGCTTAGCCTAAGTAATCTGGGTTTGCTGATCCCAGTGCCAGGGTGACGCTGATAGACCGTGACCCTGACTCTCACAGCCATTGTGCAAAGCAGAGTTTCTTATGCCACTTGGTGTCATAGACACCTTTGAGAATCGGAGGAAAGCTCTGGAACACTGTTGTGGTAGAAACTGCTGTCCATTCTTCAATGACACATCCAAGTTAAAGCTACATCTCCCAACCTCCACTTCAGCTGGTGAACTCAGGGTCTACTAGTTCGGATAGAATCAGTAGTAGGGAGAGCAACCTCAAGGAAATAGCCTTAAAGAACAAGAGTATCTTAAAGAAAAGTACTATGGCCTTCTCTCCCTCTCCCCTTCTTCCTTCCTGGAGAACTCCTGGAAGACCATGTCATGGTTCAAGATGGAGAAGCCATTTCCAAACACAAGGTGAAAGCTACATGTTGAGAATGCCAAAATGGCAAGATAAAAGGACTCTGGGTCCCACATGATCAAAGAACAGCCCTACCTGCCCAGGGTTGGCTCCATTTTGGGGAAAGAAAAATAAATTACCTTTTTAAAAGCCCCTGTTGCTCTGGCCAGTGTGGCTCAGTTGGGTGAGTGTCATCCCATGACCAAGAGGTGGCCAAGTTGATTCTCAGTCAGGACACATGCCCTGGTTGCAGGCTCCATCTCCAGTAGGGAGTGTGCAGGAGGCAGCCAATCAATGTTTCTCAAACATCAATGTTTCTCTCCCTCTCCATCTCCCTTCCTCTGTCTCTAACATCAAGAAAAACATATTTTTAAATTAATTACTTTAATTAAAAATAATAAAAGTCCTTGCTGACTTCTGGTTTCCTCTCTGGCATGTAAAGAACTAGAAGTCATCACTCCTATCCTGAACTGAACAAACTGCAAATCAACAACTTCTCTTAGATCCATCAGAGAACCGAGGTGACAGGGCAAACCACAACCCTGAAAGCTAGAGAGACAGGCAGATTGAGAGAACCGAAGCCAAAATCATATTATCATAAGCAGAAGGTGCTGGAGTTATAACTGACAAATGGCTAAAGGATGAAGTGGATTAGCTGGAGGCCAGTCTTAGGAGGTTTTTCTGTGTTTTACTTCCAGGAACCCTCTCCGCCCCGCTCCCTCAGGTTCTTGCAGTTGCAAGAAAAATTCCCTCCTGTTTGGGGGAGAAGGGAGAGGAAAAGTAACCATTTAAAAATATACCCAGTGCATTCTCCATAACAAAGAATGGTCTCTCGAGGGAAAAGACTTTGCCAGAGCCCAGGCTGACCTGGGAGAATGGTGATTACCTCTTCAGCCCTCTATAACCTTCCTTTCTCACCCAGGAACACTTCTGAAGGTCATAGCCTAGGGGCTCAGGCCACTCAGAGAATCAGATTTAATTCAGATGATAGACTGCTTCCCCTCCACACCACTCTACCACCACATCAACAGGGCTCCCCTATAATGATAGTAGATTACAACTGAGAGAGCTGCAAGACACAAAATCTACATGAGGAGTTCATAGGGGAACTGAAAGAAAGCAGGGAAGGAAGAAACAAGACCCTAGAGGAAAACTGAAATCTCTGACACCTACAGCATGGAATTAACATTAAACACAGCCAAGTTCCTGGCCAAATGAACAGAGACTCTCACCCTAAAAGCCTGTTTACCTCAGTTCCTATTTCCTGATACATAATATCTGGCTTTCAACAAAAAATTACAAGGCATGCTGAATAGTGCAAAAACACAAAAGCATCAGAACCAGACTCAGGTATGACACAGATTTTGGAATAAATAGATAGAAAATTCAAAATAACTATGATTAAAATGTTAAGAGCACTAATGAAAAAAGCAGACAACATGCAAGCACAGATGGATAATGTGAGCAGAGAGATGGACATTCTCTAAGAAAGAATCAAAAGGAAATGCTAGAAACCAAAAACACTATAAAAGAAATGAGGAATGCCCTACCCGGTTTGGCTCAGTGGACAGAGTGTCGGCCTGCGGACTGAAGGGTCCCCGGTTCGATTCTGGTCAAGGGCATGTACCTTGGTTTCTGGCACATCCCCAGTTGGGGGTGTGCAGGAGGCAGCTGATCGATGTTTCTCTCTCATCGATGCTTCTAACTCTCTATCCATCTCCCTTCC
>NW_005871172.1:2042309-2114271 GCF_000147115.1 Myotis lucifugus
TATATATATATATATATATATATATTTTAAAATTTATGAAAAAAAGAAAAGAGGAATCTCTTTGATAGGATCATCAATAGACTTAACACTGCCAAGGAGGGAATCAGCTAGTTTAAATATGTCCATATAAACTTCCCAAACTAAAATGCAAAGAGCAAAAAGAATTTGGGGGGGAGGGGGAGAGAAGGAACCAGAAGGGAAAGAAATATCCAAAAACTGGACAGTTGCAAAAGTTGTAACATACATGTAATAGGAATACAAAAAGAAGTAAAGAGAAGGAAGCAGAAGAAATTGTTTAAAATATAATAGCTGAGAATTTTCCAAAATTAATGACAGACATCAAAGCACAGACATAGGAAGCTTAGAGAACTCCAAGTAGGAAAACACTATATCATATTGAAAATGATACATAATAATACATAAATACATTATATATACATATATATGATCAAAAGACAAAGAGAAAGTCTTCTAGAAAAGAAACCTGAAAGGAAAAAATAATTTACTCATAGAGGAACGAGGATAAGAATGACATTGGACTTCTTAAATGCAAGAGAGAAGAGAGAAATGTGAAATATTTTAAGTGTCGAAAGAAAATAACCCACCTACTTGGATCCTATATTCAGAAAAATTATCATTCAAAAGTGAACTATAAATACTTTCTCAAACAAAACCAAGGGAATATGTCACCAATAGACCTGCCTTGCAAAATATTAAAAAGTCTTCAGAGAGAAGGAAAAGGATATGGGTCAGAAACTAGAATCAGAGAAGACATAAATGAAGGTAAATTAAAACCTTTTCTTATGCTTAATTGATCTAATAAATAATTGTTGGTTTAAAATAATAGCAATAATACATTGGGTGATTATAGCATATGGGTATGTGAATGACAGAATGTTATGAGATGGGAGGGGAGAACTGGAAATATTCTGTTATAAAATATCTGTACCACTGATGACAATGATGCAGTAAAGTGTTCTTTCAAAATTGACTTAGATTAGTTGTAAAAATACATTGCAATCACTAAAAAATTTTTAAAGAAGTATAACTGAGCCGGGCTGGTGTGCTAAATGGCTAGAGCATTGGTCCATGCACCAAAGGGTCACAGGTCCTATTTCCAGCCAATGAATGGCAGGTACCTGGGTTACAGGTTCAGCCCCTAGCCCCAGTCTGAGTACATGGGAGAGGCAACTAATCAATGTCTTCCTCACATGGATGTCTCTCTCTGCCTCTCTCTTGCACCTTCCCCTCTCCATCCCTTCCACTTTCTAAAAAAAACAACAAAAAAATCTATGGAAAAAATATCCTCAGGTGAGGATTAACAACAACAATAACAAAAAGTGAAGGATTTATATACCATACTAACCCTAATCTAAAGGAAACTGGAATAGCTCTATGAATTTCAAAGTAGCCTTTAGAACAAGAAAAGTTATCAGGGAGCCCTAACTGGTTTGGCTCAGTGGATAGAGCGTCGGCCTGCAGACTCAAGGGTCCCAGGTTCGATTCCAGTCAAGGGCATGTACCTTGGTTGCAGGCACATCCTCAGTGGGGAGTGTTCAGGAGGCAGCTGATTGATGTTTCTCTCTCATCAATGTTTCTAACTCTCTGCCCCTCTCTCTTCCTCTCTGTAAACAATTAATAAAATATATTTTAAAAAGAAAAGTTATCAGAAATATTAGGTCAAAACTAAGGCTATCTGAAAAAACTATGGACATTTATTAATAAAAATGTATCAATATTGGTTCATTAATTATAACAAATATACCATACTGATGCAAGAGGTTAATAATAGAGAAAGCGGTATATGCACAGGCAGGAGTCATAAAGAAACTACTATATTTGCAATATTTTCTGTAATCTAAAACTGTTCTAAAAAATAAAGTCTATTAATTTTTTTAAAATCTTTTTAGGCTTTCTGTCAGTTGTGGAGGAAATGAATCCTAATACACTTTCCCATCCCCATAGCCCAGTGGTCGGCAAACTTATTAGTCAACAGAGCCAAATATCAACAGTACAACGACTGAAATTTCTTTTGAGAGCCAAAATTTTTAAACTTAAACTATATAGATAGGTACATTGTTATTAGCTTAATTAGGGTATTCCTAAGCTGGCGTTTGCTAAAAACGTCCTCAATCTGATTGAGGTACTTTCGCTGAGGTCGACCCCTTCCAACTCTCCCATCCACACTCGTCTTGTATACTTGTTTCGTCTATCTCCTTTTGTTCATCCTCTCTATATGTCCAAACCATCTCAACATACCTTTCTCAATCCTCGACACTACATCTTCTTTCTCTCCACAACGTTCCCTAAAATTAACTTAATAAACTTTACTTAAAGTTTTAAGTCAACTTCGCACTGTATGTGCACGCCCGCATGGGGTATTTTGTGGAAGAGCCACACTGAAGGGGCCAAAGAGCTGCATTTGGCTCGCGAGCCACAGTTTGACGACCACTGCCCTAATCAATATGTACAAAACATTCAAAGTCTTAAGTACAATTTTGAAGAGCTCATAGACATTGCCGCCCCCCCTTATAGGCTGCATTGTGGCCCCACCCCCAAATTCATATGTTGAAGCCCTAAGCCCATTCTCCTGTGACTGTATTTGGAGATAGGGTCTTTTTTTAAACTGGGGACGCTTTGGTCCGCAGGCCCATGCTCTATCCACTGAGCCAAACCGGCTAGGGCTGGAGAC
Organism: Myotis lucifugus; assembly: GCF_000147115.1. Taxonomy (NCBI): domain Eukaryota; kingdom Metazoa; phylum Chordata; class Mammalia; order Chiroptera; family Vespertilionidae; genus Myotis; species Myotis lucifugus. The sequence continues at coordinate 2,045,002 of NW_005871172.1, forward strand.
AGAGTCTTTATAGAGGTACTATTACATCTATTTAGAAAAAAGGATCCTGAGGTTCATCATGATTAATAACTTGCTCTAAGTTGTCCAGACGTCCAGGGAAGCCCAGAACTTAAACCTGTGTCTATCCAACTCCAAGGCCCATGCCCAAACTTCTGCTCTACTTGGCCGGGCCACATATCTACCCCCAGCTCCAACACCATGGGAACCACAGGACACTCACCCAAAACCTTTAGAACGACTGCTCCCTGGGCCTTCTCGGGGGTGACCACCACCTCACATCGGTACTCTCCTGCGTCCCTCAGCTGGACTCCAGGAAGGTGCAGTGAGGCGTCCCCCTTCTCTAGCCCCTCTGGAGACACGCTGGCTCCGGGTCTGAATGCCTTTTGATGGTTTCCATACATTTCAAACACCTTGTGCTCTGTTTCATCTGCCTGATGCTTCCGATACCAGATAACACCCATACCCTTGATGTTCAGGGGTGTGGAACCAGGGACCTTGCAGGAGATGGTGACATTGTCATTCAGCAGCACAGTCTGATTCTTCCCTTCCATCTCCACTATCAAGAAATCTGTGGAAAGAAGAAAATTCAGTTATGGGAGGACCTTGAAAAAAAACTTAGGCCTTGTACTCTCAGACACTTTACCGTGTAATTAAAAACAAATTCCTTGCCCTAGCCGGCCCCAGTAGGGGTCACGAAGCAGGCCGCCGATCAATGAGCCTCTGGTCATTAATATTTCTCTCTCACGCTCCCTTCCTCTCTGAAATCAATAAAAAAATATATCTTTTTTAAAAGAGCTTACTATGTAGCAGGCACTCTGCCTGACCCTTTATAAAAAACAAAACACAAAAACAAATTCTTTTGGGGGCGGGGGGGGGCGGGGGTGTCAGATACAGAGGCCCTTAGTTCATGGCCCCTCCTTAATCCGAATAAGATCCTCCAACTTTGTTCTTCCTTTTCAATATTGTTTTGATTATTCTGGTGTCTTGAAATTTCTTAGAAATTTTCAAATCCGTTTAATTGATTCCTACAATTCCACAAAGGAAAGCTTAGAGTTGGGGACTGTTAAGGTACAGGTGGCCGAGGACGTCAGGCGGGGCCCCCGAAGGACCAGGGGAGTCTGCCTAGCGACACCCCCCAACCCTCACCCCCCCCCCAACCTTCACACACACACACACACACACACACACACACACACACACACCCCCCGCCACCTTACCTGCGGTGGGCACCCAGCACCACAAAACCAGGAGCAGCCGCGGAAAGTGACGCGGGAAGCCTGCCACCGCCGCCGCCGGGACAGCCATGCCTGCGGGGGACCAGCGCCCCCGGAGGCCGTTGCCGAGTTTCCGTCTGGAAAGAGGAGTCCTAGGTTGGAAAGCGCAGTCCGCAAAACCGCCTCTTGGGGCCGTCACTTGCTTGGTACTAGATGGCCTCTCTGTGCCTTCTAACCCTTCTGCCCCTTCAACCTGATTTACCCTAAGACAACTGGGCAAGCCATTCCCCACCCGCACCCCCCCATACACTCTCACACACGCAGCCTCTGTTCTCAACCCCGGAAGCGCCCGCGTCCCCACGGAGCGATCCCACACACACACCTGCAGCCTCGGGGTCTCAGCCTCGGAAGTGCCGGCGTCCCCGCGAGTGATCCTGCTCCACCAGCAGCCTCGAGGAGTCAGCCTCGAATTCCCCGCGCCCCCGCTATTCCAGAACCTTTACGGAGTGATGGAGGCGGAAGGGGTGGCAGCGACAGTGGCAGCCTCCAGGGGACTCCCAGCGCTCGTGAGGGGAGGGTGGGGCGAGCCGCCTGACGCTGAGGCTGCTACTGCCTCTGCCCGCCCCGCCCCTCTGCCTCCAATCACTCGGATGAGGGTGCGAGAGAGGATCTGGGTGAGCTGTCCAGCAAACCTCTCCAATGGGCAGGGACTTGTGACCGGGTAGCCCTGGCTGCTGTGAAGTTAGGGGCGGTAAATAGATTTTGTCTAAAATACAAAATGCAAAGGAAATGTCTGAGGACAGGTTTCACATCGCAGATGATTTACAACTAAGTTCTGCAGGCAAATTGCAGTGTAACTAGAGAGTTCCCCGCGACCCTTTCACAGGGGTCACCTAAGATCAACAGAAAACACATATGTAATTACATATTGTTTTTGTGATTAATCACTATGCTTTAATTATGTTCAATTTGTAACAATGAAATTGGGGGTCACCACAACATGAGGAACTATATTAAAGGGTCGCGGCATTAGAAAGGTTGAGAACCACTGCTCTAGTATGTATATAACTTTGTCGGTTACATACAATGTAAATATATTTCAATATTTAGATTTATTTTTGTCATCTCTTGAATATCTTGATCAAGATTAGTAGAACAGACCCACATGCTTCAAAACATCAAAAATTGCCATTTGGATTATTGTAATCTCTGTACCCTGGGAGAGATGACATACCAGGGTCTCAAACCAGGCTAAACTTCTTGGTTTCCAAAACTTAGCCTTTTGGTTTAAGGTGGCCAAATGGGGATGCAGAGCCCAGCACTGTGAAACCACAGAAACATGGAAGAGCTGGGGGATGGATGTCTTTCACAACTTCACGTCCTCTGTAACCACACAATAGTTGGGAAATCACATTTTACTTGCAAAGGCCCGCATCCAACACTTGAGAGCCTGCAGTTCAAGCCGGTTGTGGCAATGTTAGGATGCTTATCCTGTATTCAGATATTTGGTAGGGAAAGAGACTGAGTCTGCTCTGGTGAATATCATGCCTAATAATTGCATCTAAACTACCTATACCGAAGTCCTACACAAAGCAGAAGACTTGCAGATGGCATGAAAAAGGCAAAGGCTTATCCATGTGCTTCTTAGTCTTTCTTCCTGAGTTTTATGTTTCTATTTTTAGTAATGTCCTCTTCTTTCAACAAGTAGTATCTGTTTTCATAATCTCAGTATTTGTTGTGGAGCAGGAGGTAGTGTTCTTTTACTCTTGTTCCTCTAGGTGTCCTGGTTCTACAGTTCCAACCAAAAGTTTTCATCTCCAGAGGTGATCACATTGTTTCATAAAAATAGGAAAGGTTCCCCAGGTCAGCCTTTCAGGTTGCCTCTTAGGTTTTACACATCGCTGGGCTTTTGGCTCATTTGGGTTTATGGGATAATGCACATCCCACCAAACCACGTAATCGATAGTTGCCTTTAAAAGAAGGTCTAGTTAGAAGTGAATGAGAGACGAGAGGGCTAGGTTTATATTTTTAATTGGAAGTTGAGGTATTATGTTGTTATTCAGGCAAAATAACTTAAAATAATCTTAAATACCAGTCTTTACTGAGTTGAAGATGTTATCCATATTGCTATACTGTAGTGTTGTTACTGAATGCAATTCTTGCAGTGGTTCTCAACCTTCCTAATGCCACAACCCTTTAATACAGTTTCTCATGTTGTGGTGACCCCCAACCATAAAATTATTTTCATTGCTACTTCATAACTGTAATTTTGCTACAGTTATGAATCGTAATGTAAATATCTGATATGCAGGATGTATTTTCATTGTTCGAGACCCACAGGTTGAGAACCACTGCCTTAAAGGGTCCCCTTCCCCACCCCCCAGTAATAGTAACTCAAAACAAATTATAATAGGATTATACTTAAGTATCTTTATCTTTGACTACAGAGAGGTTTAACATAATTATACATTATTTCTTCCCCCACCCCACCCCCTGCCCAATATTGTCTTGGGCTCATAGTATTTATGTATTAAGAAAGTTACTTCCTTATATTTGAAATGGTGACTTTCTGAAATGTGCTAGCAGAGGACTCGGTAGTTTTTCTCTTATTTTTTTATTTACTAAAGAAATAAAGGTATTTTAGTTTATTTTTTCCAGGAAAAGTAATATTCATAATTATGGGATGAGCATGATTTCTTCAGAAGAGTAAAATAAAATGTAGGCATAAAATATTAAAATTATTTCAAAACTATTTTTTAATTTGTTGCCTAATTAAAATAGAGCATATGCTTTCTGGAAGCAAGACTGACAGCACAGACGGAGGTCTGGACAGTGCATCCCTTCTCTGCCTTCTCTCCTAGCTCCAGGCCTGCGTTTACCCATGAGAGTGGTGTTTATAATGGGCCCACTTACTTTAAAAACCTCACTTTGGAGAACTATAATGCTTTCCAAGATAAAAGTTAAATTTACTGAGTTGTAAACAATTTCAGACAATCAAGAGGTAGTTTTTAAATTTTTTTCAATTATAGTTGACATACAATATTATATTAGTTTCGGGTGTACAAAATAGTGATTTGACATTTATCTAACTTATGAAGTGATCACCTCGATAAATCTAGTAGCCACCTGATAGCAGGAGAGAGTTTCAATGAAGAAACCCTGAAAAGAGACTTGTACAATATGTTCTAGTAGAAAAAACTGTGGGGTTGTGTGTGATCAGGAGCCCTGAGCCCACGGGCTGATTTGTCCTTCCTGAACTTTTTTCTCTCCATTTCCTCATCAGCAGAGGCTGAATTTCCAGGAAGCTGATGAAGCATAAGCGCATAAGCGTCAGAGCCCTGCCAAGACCAGCGAGGGTCCGAGGGTCCAAGAGTCCTTAGCACTGTGCTTACATGGTCTTGCACTTTCCTAGCACCAGGTGCAGGGCCGGAGGTCTTCCTGCAATATGGAGCCAGAGAGTAGCTTGTGGAAAATGTCCAATAATTAGATATGTGAAGCTGTTAGCAGATGATTCGTTTTCATCAATATCTATCAAAATAAAGATTCTGTCCACAACTTGACACACTTGATAGTGGGGCTATACAGTCTAAAAGGCACTGTGCTTGTTTGGTTATGGGAATCATACACAATAGAATTCATCTGAATTCTGCTTTATGTAGGGCACAGATTTACAGCTGTACTACAGCTAGTGTACCTGTGTTTGAGGACACGTTTATTTCGCATCCTTTCATTTAAAAATAATTTTGATCAACTGTGAAAGAGGAAAAGCTAAATTATCTTTCAGTTCTCTATGTATAAAAAAAGATACTTCAGCCTGGCTGGCGGGGCTCAGTGGTTGAGCGTTGACCAATGAACCAGGAGGTCAGGGCACATGCCGGGGTTGCAGGCTTAATTCCCAGTGGGGTCATGCAGGAGGCAGCTGATCAATGATTCTCATCATTGATGTTTCTATCTCTCTCCCTCTCCCTTCTTCTCTGAAATCCATAAAAATATATTTTTTAAAAAGATACTACAAAATCATTACAAAGACATTTACACTCCCTTACCCCCAACTATGCAATAAAAGCAATATAGAGATATGTCAAGCAGTTAATAAAACTAGAATGTTGTTTTTCTGGATTTTGAAATATCTGTGCTAATTGTCAAGATATAAAATTTGTAATTTGTGATTTCTGTTATTCTAAATAAATATTCACATATGTAAAATATACTAGGTGTACCAGTTAATAATGCGGATTTTTTTCAATAGATGGAGTTACACATATGTTGATATAAATGCGATTTCATATGTATGCTATTTTGTTGTATTGACAGCAAGCTTCAAAACTACATATGTCAAATTTGCTGAGGGTGTTAACATCATACATATTTTGACACTTAAAAATGTCGAATTTCATGCCAAAAAAAGAGTATTTGTGGGAAGTTTCAATTCATTACTTTATTTTGAAGAAAAAGTTATTGTATATTTCGGGTAGCTTATGGTGAACATGCTCCATCTCAAGATACTTGTGAATGCTGGTTTAAATGATTTAAAAGTGATTATTTTGATGTGAAAGACAAAAAATGTCCAGGTCAACCAAAAAAGTTTGAAGACCAACAATTACAAGCATTATTGGATGAAGATGCATGTCAAACTCAAAAACAACTTGCAGAAAGATTAAGTGTTGCTCAGCAAACACTTTCTGATCATTTACAAGCAATGGGAAAGATTTTAAAGGGAGGAAAATGGGTGCCACATCAACTAAAAAAAGACAAATGGAAAACTGAAAAGTCATCAGTAAAATGTTGCTTCAATGGCACCAAAGAAAGTCTTTTTTTGCATCAAATTATGACTGGCGATGAAAAGTGGGTTTATTTTAAGAATCCCAAATGCACAAAATCATGGGTTGATGCAGGTCAACCATCAACACTGACTGCAAGGCCAAATCGCTTCGGAAAGAAGACAATGCTCTGTGTTTGGTGGGATCAGGAAGGTGTGGTGTATTAGGAGCTTCTAAAACCAGGTGAAACCGTTAATACTGATCGCTGCCGACAACAAATAATCAGTTTGAACCACACTTTGATCGTGAAATGACCAGAATGGGCCAGAAGACATGGCAAAGTAATTTTGCTTCATGATAACGCACCATCACACACTTCAAAACCAGTCAAAGACACGTTAAAAGATCTTGCCTGGGAAGTATTAACCCACCTTCCATATTCACCAGACCTTGTTCCTTCAATTACCACTTGTTCTGATTGATGGCACATGCACTTTCTGAGCAGCACTTCAAAATGTACAAAGAAGTGGAAAATTGGGTCTCTGAATGGTTTGCCTCAAAACAAGAACTTCTATTGGACGGTATCCACAAATTACCTGAAAGATGGGAGAAATGTGTAGCTAGCAATGGGCATTACTTTGAATAAAGCAGTTTTTATGTATCTCTTATGTTCTCTTTGATTACAAAATTCGCCATTTGTTAACTGGTATACCTAAATATAAATATATATATATATATATATATATATATATATATATATATAGAGAGAGAGAGAGAGAGAGAGAGAGAGAGCGAGAGAGAGACATAGAGAGAGATAGAGATAGAGATAGAGATAGAGATATAGAGATATGATACCATAAAAATTACAAACAAAATTGACAAATTATCAAATTGCTGAAATTGTACAGGATAAATTTTCCTTGGCAACTTTTTATACTAACAATTAACACAAATGGACAATGTTTGGGCTAACTCAGTATTTCAAAAATTTTAAAACTTTATTATAATTATTTAAATATAATTTCTTATAAATGCTAAAATAGGAAAGTCTCCAAACATGCCTAATGTCAATATAATAGACAACAAAAAAATTGCTAACTAATCACTACTAAAAGCTTTAAAATTGTATGTACAAGTATACAATTCAACTCAAACACCAGTAAAATATTACAATATTAATTCCAATTCTCTATCAGACTTCCTGTGATAAAGCACAAAAGTTAAATGTAGAAACTAACATTTGGGTATCTGTCAATTTTTCCAGAAGGCTATTTCAAAGTGGCCTAAATTAGTCAGAATATAATGTGAATTCTTATCACAATGCCACATAACCTTAAAATATATTGATAACTTAGTAGTTTTAATTCCGTTCTATGGAATAAGCCTATTTTGGAGACTTGGCACAATATTGCCAATAAATTAAACAAAAAGCTCAAGGCCAGGTATATAACTAAAAGTCTTTCCTATATATTACAAAACCATTAACTTCAATTATAAATGGCTTTTACTAATTACTACCACTCAAAATTCACACAAAGTAAAGTGAAACGGGTAGCAGAAAGTGCTGGCACATTCACACTGCAGAGACAATGATAGAATTTAGCCAGCAAAAATTCAAATAGACAAATATGTAAACATTCGAATGCAAACTTTCATGAGTAAGACACAGAAAATGATTCATTGTTGTTGTTTTGTAAACAATCCATTCTTTCAATACTGTCAAATTTGTCCCTTTGCCCCAAAAAATGTGCAACAAATATTGCATATTGTTCTGATTTTACATTTAATATAATTAAAAAGGAACCTATACAAATGACCTTAGCAACAATATTTCAACAAATAATTCCAACAAATATTGCACTGAAAGAATTTCCACAACACATAGTCAATAAACAAATTAAAATATAATAAACTTATATAAAGTCTCTGTCTTTCTGATTATCAATTAAAATCCAATTATTTCTTTATAGTTTAAAAAACAGTCCAACTATCTTAAAAAGCCAAGAAAAATCAGGTACACATAAGACTAATAAAATTTCTTTCAAAAGTTTAAAATTAACAGAACATTTTGGGCCACATATTTATAAAAGTTTAAATCTTTAATTCAACATTTAAATAGAAATTTTTTAAAAATGCCACCCAAATAAAATCCTAACTTTAAAATAGGATGTATAAATCATCATTACTAAATGGTTTTTATAGCCATAATAAATATTGATAAAATATAGATTAAGAAGCAGTGGTTTCCTTTATGAAAAGGAAAACTAATAATTTTAAAAAAGTGTTTTTCATGTCTAAATTCCAGAAGACATGTTTTTCAGAAGACTTGAAATAACTAATGGTTTTCCCTCCAGACCTATTTTAGGCACAAGCTTACATATAAACATACATGTGTTCATTCAAAAAATGTGATATTTCAATTAGAGTTCCTGTTAATTGGTACATAGACAGATACTTTGAAAGTCACAAGGCCTTATTATGACCTTCATGTATGCTGATGGATGCTGGACTAACAGCTTCAGAGAAAGAAACACCTTCACGGAAAAGGGGCTCCTTTGTCCACCTTGGCTACAATATTTCAGCCTCTAGTATTTCAGCTTCCATTCTGAGGCCCTGAAACTGGGTAGAGAGGGGCAGATAGAACTTTCCAGAAGTCACCAGAGCCATCACAAAAGAATGAAACAGTCCCTTTGCGCATTGACTGGCTTCTAAAGGTTGTCCTGAAAGCAAAATTCTTAGCCTCTATTTTATCTTTTATAGAAATGTTTTGGAAATTGCTGCTGTTTTAATAAAGCCACATCTACATCTTAATTAGTAATACAACAGACTCTGTGTATGTATTTTCACTCTCTTCAATATTCATAGTATATTTCATTGAGATTCAAGGTTGATCTTGGCCTAAACAAAGCTACATTTGCAGAAATGTTAGCTTTTTTAGAACTAATTGGACAAGCAGGCAGTCACTCCTAGAGTGCTTTCTGAGCAGTGTGGAGAGTGCTTTCTGAGCACTGTGGAGAGTGCTTCTGGCCACGAAACAAATCTGTGACTCATAAGGAGAATCTGACTCTTGACTCATTTCCTTCTACAGGTGCGTGGCCCTTGTCCAAGTCATTAGCTTTTTTATATCGTCCTTAAATAATAATAGTTTTAAAATACATTGTGTACCCCAGCAGATATTTTCTATCTCACAGTTGTTAACAAAGGGATTTTTTTTTTTTTTTTGGAATAGACCAGAACATAAATTGAGCAATCTCTGAAGTAGCATCATTTATTGTTTCTTCCTTACTTTTGCCTGGATGATCTGAGTTTTAATTAAGTTCTTTCTTCTCTCTGTACTCTCCCATTTTCCTACTTCTGTAATAACTTTTCCATTGTTGCATTTCTAAGGCACCTCCCTAATCGCTGGAGAAAGCTTTGAAGGATGTAGAAAGTTATAGCACCATTGTCAGCTGTCTTAAAGTTTCACAGCCACCAGCTTCATGGAGATTATTACCAGGCCCTTCAAATGACTTCTCCCCTGCTCTCACAATTCTGATTTATCCATCTAGGACTGCTGGCTCCTAACCGCTCACCTGCCTGCCTGCCTGATCGCCCCTAACAGCCCTGCGCCTGCCAGCCTGATTGCGGCTAACTGCTTCTACCTTGGCCCCGCCAAAATGGCTTTCTCCAGAAGGATGTCCGGAATATGTCCAGTCTAATTAGCATATTAGCCTTTTATTAGTATAGATAATTTGCTGGAAACTAAGAGGTATGTCTACATTAATATGCATCCATTATTTATTCATGCTCATAAAAGCATTTTAAGAAATTTCTCCAAGTTCTCCTCCAATTACCTTTTGATTTAACCACAGTCCACCATCTAAAAGAGTTTATCCTGGGAAAACCTCTGTCTTATCACAATTTCTGGGCATAGATACAGTAATAAATAAAAAGATGTTCCAGACCTTTTTAAAATGTTTCCTACAATTTTAACCACAAAGAGAGGAATTCTTCTCCATCCCTGACAAACTGTAGCATTACTCTGTTGAGTGATTTTTGTGGGGGTTTTTAAAGATGAATATAAGCAAAACATGTCTAGATTGTTATACTTAATTTGGGGACCCATAATATAAGAAAAAATCTGAAGTATATTTGGAGGAATATCCAATAATTAGTTAAAAACTTGTAAAATGAAAACAAAGAGTTTAAAAGGTATTAATGTTAAGAGAAACAATGTAAATTATGAGGTGTTACAGTGGATTAGTTCACTAGAAAAGTTTAAACATGCATTCCTGTACTACAGAGATAGGAAAGTTAAACACTATTATTTCCCAGCTTCCCTTGCAGCTAGGATTCCAGGTATGATTGGTCCAGCAATCAGATGCACTCACTTGAGACTTTCACTTGGAGCCAAGTTGGCCAACACAAAGCGTGGTAGCAGTGGTGTGATTCTGGAGCTGGCAACTGTTCATGTCTTTCTAATCCTGCGGTCAGCTTCCCAAAGTGGCAGGCAGCTTCTTGATTATTCCAAAAGCAGCAGCTTCTTTGGCAGCCCTCTCTTGTGATGTAGTTCCTAGAAGCTCAGCCTAGGTTCTGTTTCTTCAGCCCTCTCAAAAATTCTGTGAGCTATCTATTTCCCATAATCAATCCCATTCGGTTTAGTAGCTAAAGAAGATTCTATGACCTACAGCCATGAATCTTGACCTATACAGAATCTGATAGCTAGAAGTAAGGTGCAGCAAGTAAAAGGATCTTAAATATGAAGTGGGCTGAGTTGGGTTGGTAGGGCTTTAAGCCATGAGCCCTCATGCCAACTGAAGTAAGGGTATCAAAGGAAGTGTGGTAGAACTTCAGAGTGCCAGCATGTGGGGCTGCCTCTGCCTCTTTCAGCAAAATCCTACAAGACAAATACCACTCGGGCTAAGGTTTACAAGTCTACAGAGATGGAAAGGTATATATATAGTTTTGCTTAGGGAATTGTTCTGTCTAAAAAAAAAATATTGACAAAAGTCCCAAATTTGGAGCCTTGAAGAATGAAAAAAGTCAACTACTGCCACACACCTTACGTAAAGATTCTGAGAAAGCTGCTGAAATATCCTTAACCTTTTTCAAGAATCTTCCCTTAAGAATTTTCTGCCAAATAATGGGAGCCATCCTGAGAAAAAAAGGTCAGATAAATTCCATTGTGAACCCATCCAAGCCATTCATTTAAGACCCAAGGGAAAGAAAGAACACAGAACCCAGCAAGTGAAGATGGGTTCTCTGATAAAAACTATGCCTTGACAAGATCTTTCTTGTTACTCATAATAATTATTGAAGAAAACAGACCAGAAAATTACTAAGTTTTTAGGAAATTGACTTGTCAAACAAACCAACCCTAAATCAATAAAAACCCTAAACCTGGCCTGCTATAGCCTGTAACTATCTAAACAATCCCTGAGCCCCCGAAGTGCTACGACTATCCAGCCTCCAAGATGTGCATCCTTTCTGATATGTACCTAGAGTAAAGGTCAACAAAGACTTCCCAGAGGGCAACACCAAGAGCCCCTGAGGACATTAGACAAGGGAGTTACTCCCAGGAAGGTGACTCAGCAGTTGCCTGATGGGAAAACCAAGGAATATATTTATGGACAGAGCAGAGAGACCTTGCTATGGATCAGCAACTGCTAGTTTCCCATTTACCCCTATTTCAAAAAGATTGATTTTATGTAGTTATCCTGTACCTATCCCACCTTTATGCATATGGTGCCCATGGGGCAGACACCTTGACTTTTAGTTTCTGGGTGGCCAGAGATATCATGGTCTTTGAGCAATATGCAATAATGGGTGGGATTTTGATGGTTTCCTTTTGAGGTGGGTGTTTTCTATGTTTAGAAGAGTGTACATAGATATTTAGGTAGCCAGCAAGGCTGTCTGGATTAAAATTAAAAGTTGCTTATCAGCCCGCCAGCATGGCTCAGTAGTTGAGCATCGACCTATGAACCAGGAGGTCAATGTTCCATTCCCTTTTGGGCACATGCCCCGGTTGCGGGCTCAATCCCAGTGGGGGACGTGCAAGAGGCAATCAATGATTCACTTTCATCATTGATGTTTCTATCTCTCTACCTCTCCCTTCTTCTCTGAAATCAATAAAAATATATATATATATATTTTAAAAGTTGCCTAAGAAACGTTACCTCTTCCCACCTTCCTTAATTAAACATTTATTTGTTTTGGTTAATCATCACCCAAGGATAGTTTTTCATTGATGTTTAGGGAGAGAGGGAGAGACAGATGGAAACATCGATGTGAGAGAAAAACATCAATTGGTTGCCTCTTGCAGGAGCCCTGACCAGGGCCCAGGCCATGGAGGAGCCTGCAACCGAGGTACCTGCCCTTGACTGGAATTGAACCCGGACCCTTTGGTCTACAGGCTGACACTCTATCCACTGAACCAAACCAGCTAGGACAAGTATCCTAACATTTAGCTGGTCACATTGCCACAAAGATATCTCAGTTTCCCTAGCAGCTAGATGGCCATGTAACCCAGTTTGGGCGAATGAAATGTAAGTTCAAATGTTGTGTGGTTCTCCAGGAAAACTGCTTCAAGGAAGCTGAGAAAGTTCCTCAAGTGGCAAAAGATCTTTTCTTGCCCTTCCCACCTGCCTCCAGAAGCAATTTTGGATAGTAAGGATGAAGCAGCTTGAAGATAAAAGGATAGTAGAGCAGAAAGATAGGAACCTGGACACCACCTGCCTACAGATTTATACAAAAAGGAAAAACTCCTATTTAGTTTAAACCACTGTTATCTTTGGTTTTTGGTTATATATAGCAAATCTGATCTGAAATAGATAGAGTATAAAGCAAAAGTATTAATGAAAAACGACCTCAAGTAGTAGCAAAAACTATTCAGTAGAAGAATTTCTAGCAGTTAAGGGTTCTGAAAGTAGAAAGAAGTTACAAAGAAACAGGGAATACATGGTCTTCTCAAGAGAACTGTGAGTATCAAAGAGACTTTATTGTGAGGGGATGATAAGCACCCATAGAAGAATATCTATCTTCATAAGTAAGTGAGAGCAATTTATTTAAAAAGTAACAAACAGAGCTTTCTCACTTATATGGTTACTGAGATTTTCATTAAATTATGGCCTAAGGCTACTTGATTAAATCAGTAAAGGAGAACAAAGAAAAAAGAGGGGAGGTATGAAAGTGAGAGCAGATATTGAGGTTTACTTCCTAGTTCTGGTGGACTTCCATCTTTAAATATCGGTGTCAAAAAAAAAAGTGTTCTTATTTAAAAAGTATCTTCCTTTATTCCATTTATGTCTTAAAATATTTGAGTAGAGAAAAAGGAAGGGAAGTAAAAAGATGACACTGATGTTGATTTTACAGTTTTCTTCCAAGTTCTGGTGGACTTCAGACTTCAAATGACTGTTCAAAGAAAAAAATATATACTCTCATTTTAAAGGAATCTCCTTTCATATGTAATATTTATTTTTAAAATCACTTATATAAATCATAGATTACAATTAAAAGCATATGTTTGACACAGATAAAATTCAGGATCTCAGAAACACACACAGTGGAACATTTATTATACTTCGAAAAGATACTATGGCCGATGCTGAAAACCTAAGTGAAATCTGGGTGTTTGACCTCTTGTCTTCACATTTTGGGCAATGAGGTAGCATGCTGGCTTTGGGGGGGGGTGTGTTTGTATAAAGAATAAGGGCCTGCTACATAAATCTTCCATATAAGATGGATGAGACAAGCCAAGGTCTGCGCATCAATACTGCACAACCTTTAGTTCACAACAGCTTAGAAAACTGAAAGATACATTTGAAAAGACCACTAACCCACATTGGGTTACCATAGCAGAACTTTCTTCAGCTACTCTACTTGTTGGATCAGTAATAAAGACTTGGTTCAAGAACCAGCACAGCAGCCCTAGCTGGTTTGGCTCAGCAAATAAAGCATTGGACTGCGGACTTAAGGGTCCCAGGTTTGACTCTGGTCAAAGGCACATGCCCAGATAGCGGGCTCATCTCCAGTGCAGGGTGAGCAGGAGGCAGCCTATCAATGATTCTCTCCCATCATTGATGTTTCTATCTCTCCCTCTCCCTTCCTCTCTAAAATCAATATTTAAAATAAAAACCCAAAAGAACCAGCACAGCAAAAGGAAGAAGCAGTAGCTACAAACTTGCCAAGTCTGGCACTAGAAGCACAGAACCAAATAATTTCAGCGAAGGAGGCAGAAACCCACATACCCATTACTTCACAAACACCATGAGTACCAGCATTGTGAATGCCTGTGACCAGGAACCACCTAAGACTTCTGGTATCGAGGACAATGGAGGGGCTTGTGCCTCTGTTTTTCTGTCCGCCAGAAAAAAAATGATTAACTGCTGCTTACTGATGAAAATAGCTCTGAGAGAGCTATGGAGTACATGCAGAAGGTACAGCAGCCCAGTGGAGCACAGAAATCAAAGATGGCCACATAGAAAAGCACAGCAGCATTTGGCCTTTGTCAACCTATCCCCCAGTCCCGCAGAGCTTGCTGCCAAAAGGGATGGGATGCCCTCAGCTGTGACCTCTCCCCTTTGGTGGAAAAGGAGAAGATCCCAGCAGCTTTCATCACCAAGGCCCCAAGCAGCCCTCGTGGCTGTCAGGGACACCTAAAGCTTTTTAAAAATATATATATTTTTTTTTTATTGATTCCAGAGAGGAAGGGAAAGGGAAAGAGAGATAAAAACATCAACGCTGAGAGAGAATCATTGACCGGCTGCCTCCTGCACACCCGGCACCAGAGATGAGCCCGCAACCCTGGCATGTGCCCTTGACCAGCATCGAACCCGGGACCTTTCAGTCCACAGGCCAAAGCTGTATCCACTGAGCGAAACCCAACACCTAAAGCTTTGCCACTAAGGATTCCCTCAGTCGTTGCCTATGCTAATGTCATCTGATGGAGCTGCCCAGAATCCATGCTACTCAGCCCCCCAAAGAAGGAGCCAATGCTGGGACCCCAACCACAGTGGGCCTGGCCCAGCATATGAACACCCACACCCCCGACGGTTAGATGTAAATAAAATGGACAACGATGGGGATTGAACAAAGGTTTTAATACAGTGCTACCCAAGGTGGTGCATGCCAAAAGAACCCCCTACTGACTCCCCAGGATTAAAGAGCCCCAAACAAGTCTGCTTTATTTATCCTGGTTTGGAACATTTTGAAAGCCAAGATTCAAAGATTATAATGAGAAATCTGACTTGCATTTGCTTCAAGCAATGGTTAAGGAGTTGAATCAAGCTGAAGGCTGACATAGCCCATGGACACAGCAATAGGGTAGTGAAGACCTCAAGGGGTGGGCAGGGGCTGGGAGGAAGAGGGGAAGACGGGAAATGGGAGATATCTGTAATACTATCAACAATAAAAATATTTTTTTTAAAAGATGAAAGCTGACAAAAGGACGAGGGTCCTTTGACTCAACCACTCATTGGGGATTCAAAGTCTTTACACCAGAGTGGGTAAAACGGTCAGGAGGTAGAGAAGAGAAATTTCTGGACTCACTGACCTGGGAGCTTCACAAACTGTGGTACCAAAATCCACTGGCGAAGCGCTGGTGTGAACAACAATTAGATTGAGAGAACATGAAGGTTGTTCTCCCAAGGGAAGGATTGATGGGATGATGGGCCTCAGAATGTTTAGACAGGCTTATGCAAATAACTTGTGTCTCCTTTACCTGAATGTCTTATGGGCATGGATACTCTGGCTGCGCAATGCTTACCCTACCACATGTAAAACCAAAACTGTCAGAATGGAGGCTACAGTTAAGAAAAAAATTAAAATTAAAAACATGTTCTCTGATAATATCAATAAATGATTAGAAAGAATGATAAATAATGTCCAAATAAATCACTTCACCATAAATATGCCTATTAAATTATATAGCTTTTGAAATATACAGATGCATAAAAACTTTATAGGCTTTCTGAAATGTAAGGTGCTGTAGTTCCACAAATATATAGAAAATAGCAAAGATATTAATAATTTGAAATCATACTTGCAATAAATGTGGATTTCAATTTATTTCCTTAAACAAATAAGCAAACAAAATTACATACGTGGCTTGAACTTCGATTCTCCACCAGGCACTGATGGAGAAAGTTCTTGTTGTAATTTTTTTTGTTCCATCTGCTGTACGACCTGGGGAATGAAAAATAATGTTTTAAAAGGAAGTAGTACTTGATTTTCTCTGATATGTGTGACCTTTAACAAATCACAACTAACTGAAAATTATTTTCCAAAATGAAATAGTCAAATTCTAAAATTTAGATTAAAATTCAACAAAGCAGTTTTTAAAACACATTTAAAATACTATAGCTAATAGTGATTGAAATATTACTACAACACAGGTTTTTAACAAAGCACCTAAAATCCTTTTTAATGCCGCAATCCTTTCAGAAAATACCACCTGATGATATTCCAGCTTCTGAGCCTCGAGTTGGTCATGCTGACGCTGTAGTTCTTCTTTTTGTTTCTGAAGTTCATCTGCTTTTTTCTTAAGTTCATTTTCTTGTAAGGAGATAAGATTTTCATATTCTTTCAGTTCTTCCTCTGTGAAAAACTGTTGCTGATCTAATGTCTAAAGAAAAAAAACAAAGAAAGAATAATCTTAGAAATGCAACCATAAGGTCTGATTCAGCTGTCAAGTTGTATGATTAGCAAAGTACAATAGAGTATAGTATTATACTTTTGGGGTAAAAAAAGAAAAGGAATTAAGAAAAAATATATTTACGTACTCTGAATAAAAGGAACACCTAAAGACTAATGAGATTGTTTACCTACAGAACGAGGGAGAAACTGAGTGGAAAGGACAAAGGGAGTGAAGGCAAGGAAATCATACTCCTCTGAATACACATTTTGTACAGAATTGCTTTTCTGAAACATTCAATGTGTTACACACTCAAAAAACACACACAAATAACTAAAATCCACAAGGACAGAAAAATCCCACAAACTGAATAGAAACAGAAACAAATAAATAATACTTTTATTTTAACTGAATAAAATAACTGACTGATGGGAGAAGGAAAAAAAAGAACTCAAGAAACTTCTGAACACAGTATCTGGACTACATGCACTCAAGTTAAAAACAACCCAAAAATCTAAACAAGTCTTAGTCTTGTTTTGCAGAGGCATGGATTAGCAATTCTAAAATGCTTTGAATATGCTAGGACTGAGCAAATAAGTGTAAAATAGTTGTGGAAAATGAGAGCCAGGTTTTGTATGAAATACAGAAAAAGAAAAAGATAAAATGTATTGGAATTGAAGGTGTATTAAAGTTTAAGAGGATAGTGTGAACTCATGAGTTGTAATATATATTGACAGTGAAATATACAAAATGATAAAATACCAACGGCATATTTCACAGACCTAGAACGAACTCTCCAAAAATTCATCTGGAATAAAAAACGACCCCGAATAGCTGCAGCGATCCTGAGAAAGAACAAAGTAGGTGGGATCTCAATACCAGATATCAAGCTGTATTACAAAGCCACTGTTCTCAAAACTGCCTGGTACTGGCACAAGAACAGACATATAGATCAATGGAATAGAATAGAGAGCCCAGAAATCAGCCCCAACCAATACGCTCAATTAATATTTGACAAAGGAGGCAAGAACATACAATGGAGTCAAGATAGTCTCTTCAATAAATGGTGTTGGGGAAATTGGACAGATACATGCAAGAAAATGAAACTAGACCACCAACTTAAACCATACACAAAAATAAACTCAAAATGGATAAAGGACTTAAATATACGACGGGAAACCATAAAAATACTAGAAGAATCCAAAGGCAACAAAATCTCAGACATATGCCAAAGCAATTTCTTCACCGATACTGATCCTAGGGCATTGGAAACTAAAGAGAAAATAAACAAATGGGACTACATCGAAATAAAAAGTTTCTGCACAGCAAAAGAAACCATCAACAAAACAACAAGAAAGCCCACTACATGGGAGAATATATTTGCCAACATTATATCTGATAAGGGCCTAATCTCCAACATTTATAGGGAACTCATACAACTTAACAAAAGGAAGATAAACAATCCAATCAAAAAATGGGCAAAGGACCTAAATAGACACCTTTTAAAAGAGGACATTCAGAAAGCCAAGAGACATATGAAAACATGCTCAAACTCACTAATCATTCCGAGAGATGCAAATCAAAACAACAATGAGGTACCATCTCACACCTGTCAGAATGGCTATCATCAGCAAATCAACAAACGACAAGTGCTGGAGAGGATGTGGAGAAAAAGGAACACTTGTGCACTGCTGGTGGGAATGCAGACTGGTGCAGCCACTATGGAAGACAGTATGGAGTTTCCTCAAAAAACTGGAAATGGAACTCCCATTTGACCCTGCGATCCCACTTCTAGGAATATATCCCAAGAAACCAGAAACACCAATCAGAAAGGATATATGCACCCCTATGTTCATAGCAGCACAATTCACCATAGCTAAGATCTGGAAACAGCCTAAGTGCCCATCAGTAGATGAATGGATTAGAAAACTGTGGTACATCTACACGATGGAATACTATGCTGTTGTAAAAAAGAAGGAACTCTTACCATTTGCAACAGCATGGATGGAACTGGAGAGCATTATGCTAAGTGAAATAAGCCAGTCAATGAAGGAAAAATACCACATGATCTCACTCATTCATGGATAATAGAGTCCATTATAAACTTTTGAACAATAATAGATACAGAGGCAGAATTGCCTCAAACAGACTGTTAAACTACAGCAGGAAGGCCAGGGAGGGTGGGGGGCAAGAGGGGGGTAAGAGATCAACCAAAGGACTTGTATGCATGCATATAAGCATAACCAATGGACATAAGACACTGGGGGGTAGGGGAGGCCAGGGGATTGTCAAGGGCGGGGGAAAAAAAAGGAGACATATGTAATACTCTTTGTAATAATTTAAGCAATAAAAAAAATTATAAAAAAAAAGATATTAGAAAAAAAAGAAATATACAAAATGAATATAAATGTGTGTAGTGTGTCTATGTATGTGTGCAAGTATGTGTGTATATATGTATATATTCATAATATAAATAAATAAAAATGTATTAAAAATTTTTTTTAAATTCCCTGATCTATTATCTGACCAGGATTGCTTTAAAAGCAAGGACAATTCCATAGCAAGTAGTCAATTTACTGTCCAGCTCCTGGTCTGTACTATCAATCTCCACTAAAAAACAAACAAACAACAGTACTCCTAGGAAAAAATGGCTGATTTCAGAGGTGGGACAGAGAAGGAACAAGATGAACCTTGAACATCTTATGCTAAAAAGAAAGAAAGTCCTCAAAGAATGATGGGAATATACCAGAAGGCCACAAAAACCTGTTTGAGGAAACTCCCACTAGCCAGGTATGGAAATAAATACAGGCAGTCCTTGGGTTACGTCAGACTCAACGTACGTCATTTTGTGGTTACGTCACCATCTCCCATTCATTTATGAAGAAAAAAAAAAGTTCCGTCATTTCGACATATGTACATATGTGCTTTATGTTTTTTATTATTTATTTACCACAAGTAAAGGTCAGGAATTGATGTCTTTCTTTTAAATTTTTTTTACTGTTTCACTTCATTACTGCTGTGTATGTGCTCCATGTAGTGACGTAGGTGCTTATGTAGGTGGATTACGACTTATGGCGAAAGTCCTGTTACATCGTGCCGTAGGGATGGATCTCAGATGTAACCTGAGGACCTACTGTCATAGGAAGGATGCAGGCTTACTGAATGAAACAGGAATCCATGAGTCTACAGTGAACAGGTAGAGAAGAGGAAAGGGTAGCTTTTCCTTACAATACAAAGGCAAAAAATAAATGTAGAAGGAATGATGATTAGAAAATCACCATTTGTCAACAGTCAAGTAAAAACTGATGCTGACCAGAATCAGCAGAGGATGGAATTTGTAGATAAGTCTCAAAGTATATCCTTAAAAATACATTTTTAAAAACAAAAAACAGATCACTCATTTTTTATTAGTGGAAATGTAAATTAGTGCAATTCTTTCAATATTCTTTACAAAGTATATCAATAGTTTTAAAAATATTCTCTTGACCCTGATAATGCTACACTGACAATCCACTTTATAAAACAGCCCTTAACACATTAAAAGCTGTATATGAAAATGTGTTGAAAGCAGCACTTTTTAAAATAACAATAAAAGACTGAAGATAACCTGAATGTCTAATCCTGAGAAAATAATTAAGCACTCATAGGTATGAAAATAATGCTTACAAGTTGTATTTGGAAAGACTTATGATGTAGAATGATGTGTTTTTTTAAAGCTGACTTAAGATTCTGGAAATATCATGGGTTTTAGAAGATTTTTTTAGATTATAAATGGCAAAGTTGTAACTTTACAGTGAAAACACCTGGTAGACTTCACCTTAACTAAATAATCTAAGTTAATATTGCCAGTTAAGGGAATAATGAGAACTAATAATGCCTCCTGATACTATGTCCTTAGTTAGCATCACTTCAGCTATATTCCTATCAAAAGTAGGAATCATAAGGGAACAGCCCCTCAAACTGATGGGTGGTCTACAAAATTGCTGGTCTATACTCTTTTGAAATATCAATGCCATGAGACACAATGACTCAGGAACTATTTCAGATTAACAGACTAGAAAGACATTACAACTAAATTCACTGCATTTTCTTGGGTTTTCTTTTGCTATAAAAGACAATATTGGGAAAATTGACAAAAATCTCAATCAAATCTACCTGATTAGAGGGGTAGGGAACCTTTTTGCTGCCAAGGGCCATTTGGATATTTATAACATCATTCTCAGGCCATACAAATTATTAACTTAAAAATTAGCCTGCTATCTTTGGTCAAACATTTAATAACTTGCCACTAATGCCTTGGCAGGGCCAGACCAAATGATCTCTGGGCCGTGTCCAGACGTTCCCCACCCCTGGATTAGAGTATTGTGGGTGGGGGAGGGGGGAAGGTTGATAATTTTACTTGATTATATAATATAAATCCTTCTTTGCAAGAAATACACATTTGAGTATTAAGGTTAAAGCAGTATCATGTGCAACTTACTTTCAAAAATAATTATATGTTATATATAGATACACATATACACAGATTTAAAATAGAGGAAAAAAGTGAGGAAGAGAAGTAAATGTAAAATAGGAAATCTTGGCAAAGGGAATTCAGGAATTCTTAGTCTATTCTTGTACTTTTTTGTAAATCTGAAACTGTCAAAATGAAAAAAGTACATACTGATCTATTGATCTGGTTCACCAGAAACATTAAAGGGATTGCATGTTCAAATAATTTTAGAATTTTTCTTCACCAAAGTCCAGAAATATTTCAAATGTTAGACAAAACCTATAACAAAAAGCAGCCGACCCCACCCATGTGGCTCAGGGGTTGAGCCTTGACCCTCGAACCAGGAGGTCCCTGGTTCAATTCCTGGTTAGGGCACATGCCCCAGTTGAGGGCCCAATCCCCAGTAGGAGGCGTGCAGGAGGCAGCGAATGGATGTTTCTCATCATTTGATGTTTCTTTCTCTCTATCCCTCTCTCTTCCTCTGTAAAAATCAATAAAACTTAAAAAAAAAAAAAGCAACTGATTTCTTTAATCTCAAACTAAAATGGCCAACTGTCCCAACTTGCGTGGGATTGTCCTGGTTTTAGCACTAAAAAGTTCCGTATCCTGGGGAAAAAAATCCATATCCTGAGAACACATCCTGGGAAACTCTTCAGTCCCAGGTAAGCCAGCACAGGTGGTCACCCTATCTCAAATTATTTTCTGGACAATTAAAAATCTAATGAAAATGGTAATCTTTTTCTTTTCTGTTCTATAAAGAAAAAGATAATGTTCTTTCTTCAACCTAGTTTGGTTGGTGCTTCTCAACTACTCTTATAAAGTATGCACTCATTTATACACAGGCAACTTTGATATAAATTGGAATACCTTTCTGGAGCAGTTTGACAGGTATATTTAGAAACTAAAAAAAAAATGTTCATAAACTTTGAGAATAGTTCTATTCCTAGGAATTAATCTCAGAGAAATCACAGATGCCACAAATGTATGAACAAATGGATAGTTATAATAGTGTTATTTATTACAGTAAAAAAAAAAAAAAAGCGGGATGCATCCAGAATGTCTAAATCTGGAGGAATGGTTATACAAATGATGCTACAACCACCCAACTGCATGCTAAGGAGTCATTTCTTAAATCATGTGTTTGAGCAATAGAACATGTTCAAGAAATATTGATAAATTTAAAAAAAACAGAATTTCACAAACTCACAGTCATCTATACAGTGTAAAGCCATTTTAAGTATATATATAGAGAGAGCTATAAATTTATGTGTACATATAAATTAAAAATGGGATCATACACTATACACTCTATGCTATAGATGCATATACTAAATATATAAACTATTTCTAAATTTGCATAACACAATACATAAGTTTAGTGTCTACCTCTAGGTGGTAGAATTATAGGTAATTTCTAATTTATCCTCTAAATGTATTTAAATTTCTCATTTTCAAGAATGATCATTATTTTATATTTTTAAGACTTCTAATTTAATATGCAATGTGATTACAAACAAGAGATCAATTACCATAAGCTTTCTAAGAAATCAAGTTCATTATATAAAAGTGATATTTTATATGAAAAACCAAAATGGTAAGACTGTACATGAAAATATAATGGGGAATAAAAGTTAAAAGTAGAATAGATGGATGTGGAATTTCTTGAATCATACATCCCATTTCAAATAGGGTCTATTACCTCCCAGCTATCAGGCTCCAAGAATTCCTTTTTTTCTGTAGCTTTCAAAAACTCTTCTAGAGTCACCAATCGGTCTTTGTTAGAATCAACCTGATCAAAGGAAAGTGTAGTAAAATCAAATAACTCTTTCTCATATTACGTAGACACTAGAAACTGTCTTCCAAAAAATGCTACTACATAAACATATAGCAGTTAGAGCTAGCCTAACATCCATATACTCTGAGAGGGAAAAAATAAAACAGAACACTAAACATTATATCAAAATCAGAAAATAGATATTTTTCTCTTCTATATTATTCAAATTTGGAAATGCAGTGAAATATCTATATCCCTGATACCCCCAAAATCACCAAGTTTAAGTTGCTGATCTAACTGGTTAGGCTCACCACACTATGTATAATCCCTTGAAACCAAGTATTTAGGCAAGAAAAATAACCTTTCCAGTAAGAGAATTGTTTAGCCAAGAGTAACGGAGTTTAAGTTAAAATGCTCTCAACAATTATTTTTAAAAACAAACAACCTAGTACATCAAAACAAAAATTTACAACCTCCAAATCTTCCAATGGCTCTTGTAAACTATGGCAAATTCAGTTACAAAAGCAATAACCAAAGAAATTTATTTGATACCTGGGATGCCAAGCAGTCAACAGAAATCCCAGTTCATCAATATCAGGTGAAAATCATCACTGAAGCAAAACAATGGGCTTTAGTTACCCTGCTTATGAAGTCTCTATTAGAGTTTTCAGCTTAGTAATGTGAACAAGAAATAAATATGTGCTGTTATCAACCACTTGGGTATTGGGTTTTTGGATTTTCTTAGCAAAAACTAAAATAGCCATTTAAAATACCAAATATTGGACTACATTATTTTTTTACTTCCAAAAAGATGTTTTATAGCTGATATGCAGCGGCATCTTAATCTTTTAAAATATTTTAAATGAGTTACAAAATAATTTTATTCACAGTAAGGGAATCTATTGAATATTCTGGATCAAAAATCAAAGTCCAATTAAATACCTATTCTGTGTATTTGTCTTCCATTTTGTGATAAGATTTATTGCAACAACTTGAATAATCCATAGAAGTACTGTAACATATATTAAACTTTTAAAACATACCTCATTCATTACATGTTCCCTCATTCTAAGCCTTTCTTCCTCCATTTCTACCATATCATCCTCTTCATTTTTAGGGTCATATACTTTCTCCAACTAAAAAGAAAAATTTAAAACCAACATAAAAGAAAGATAATAAAAGGAAAAAAAGAGAGAGCAAAATAACCAAATACTTAATGAACTCATTTACCTCTTTAGTAAATAGGGCTTCTAATTCTTGTTCATCAAGGAAGCCATCATTATTGACATCTAAAGTTCCCAATGCAAAAAATTGATTTTAATGCCTTAGAAAATAAATAATTTAAATACAACTATTTACAATTGGTTTGCAAAAGCAGTACTGATATGAAATACCAATATGCTACCAAAAAGGTTTCTTCTTTTTTATGAAGCCTCAGATGTGTCTAACTGATAAAAAAAAATTCATTTATTTATAATTCATCATAGGTTTTAGGGAAATATATCAATTTTTTCCCAAAAATATAAAGCAATATGCTATGAGTGAAAGTAAATTTTAATATGATCGCATAAAACTTGTTAGATATAACATACCTAGTCACAGAAATGCCTTCATTTTACAGAGAATCTTGTAATAAGTCATATAGTGATTTACCAGTAAAAGCAGATATAAAGACACAGCTACTGGCTCAAAATATTTTATACTGCATATCAGCAATAAAGACTATTATATTACACTAGAGAAATACTCTAAACATTTACTCTCAAAAGGACTCAATAGTAGACCTTGGCAGAAATATTAAGAGTAAAGCAACTATAATTTTTCAAACAGCAGATATAAATATTAATATTTGTATCAAATATGTTACCGTGCAATTTGAAAAATGTCTTGGGGTCAAAGTCATTAGGATCCAATCCATCAGCCTCTTCCCATACCTCTTTTAGTTGATCTTTGCTTCCCTGTGAATCAATTAAAAAAAAAACACTCGGGTGGTGAGCACATGGTACAATATACAGATTTTGTAACATAGAAACCCACACCTGAAACTTATATATTCATGTTGACCAATGTCACCCCAATAAACTTTTTAAAAAAACACTCAAAACAAAATCTAATCTATGTGTATATATGCAAAAAAAATATATAAATATGAGGAACTTTGCAGAATTAAGAATTAATATTTAAGTACCAATAACATGATAAAAATCTACTATCTGGTTCAAGGAAGTATTTTCATCTAATTATGGTTTCATAAAGTCATAATCCTTACTGGGTGATTAACTTTGGGATGATTTTCATGTTTTTTCTTCATTTCTTCAAATTTAGATTCTTCTTCTTTTCTCTTTTCTTCATTCAGTGTTTTTAAGTATTCTCTCCTTTCATGTTCCTTCATCATTTCATACTTTTTAAATTCTTCATGTCGAGTCTTATCATAGTTTTCCAGATCACTTGTAGCCTATAATGTAATATTTAAATAAAAAGATGTGTTTGAAAAATATAAATAAAGCCATTCTTGCATATAGCATATTTTCTAATAGAAGACAGTATATAAGGGCCAAAAAAATACAAAACTCCTCTTCTTAAATTCTACCATTATTTCAGTCCACTTTTTTTTTTTTAACAGAAGTTCAGGCATTCAAAGAAACTAAAAGTTTAGGAAGTTCTTCATAAGTAAGTAATATATAAATTGATTTGAAAAAGAAGAATAAAAGGGACTGGATCAAATCTGTACAGTAGAAAACTAGATTCGTTTCTAAACACTTAACTCAATCTCATAACATCCAGGCAAGAACATTTAGTTTGGTAACTTGGTACAGTACAATCTGAGAGGAATGCAAATTCTTATCTAAAATCCTTGAGCCCAAATGAGTTCCAGAATATTCTATCAACTGTGAATCAATTTAAAAAAAAACACTGGGGTGGTGAGCACATGGGATATTTGACAAGGGAGTCAAGAATACGCAATGGAAAAATGACTGTCTCTTCAATAAACTGTGCTGGGAAAATTGGATATTCACATGCAAGAGAATGAAACTAAATCCCTTACAACACTCACAAAAATTAACTCTAAGTGGGTTACAGACTTAAATGTAAGACCTGAAATTATAAAACTCCTAGAAGAAAACAGAGAAAAGCTTCTTGACATGGGTCTTGGTAATGATTTCTTAAATATGACACCTAAAGCACAAGCAACAAAATAAAAAACAAGAGGGAAGACATCAAACTAAAAAGCTTCTGCACAGCAAAGGTAACAGTCAACAAAATGAAAAGACAACATATGGAATGGGAGAAGATATTTACAAATCATGTATCTGACCAGGGGTTAATATACAAAATACATAAAGAATTCTTAAACTCAATAGCAAAAAAATACACAAATAATCCAATTTAAAAATAGGCAAAGGACCTGAAGAGTCATTTTTCCAAAGAAGATATTCAAATGGCCAACAGGTACACTAAACGGTATTCAACATCACTAATCATTAGGGAAATGCAAATCAAAACCACAATGAGATAGTACCTCATGTCTTTCAGAATGGCTATCATCAAAAAGAGATAAATGCTAACAAGGATGTGGAGAAAAGGGAACCCTCATGCCCTGTTGGTAGGATTGTGAATTGGTGTAGTCACTATGGAAAACAGTAAGGGGGTTCCCCCAAAAAATTAAAAATAGGACTACCATATAATCCAACAGTTCCACTTCTGGGTGTATATCCAAAGGAAACAAAATCACTATGGCAAACAGATATCTGCACCTTCATGTTCACTGCAGCATTATTTACAAAAACCAAGAGATGGAAGCAGCCTAACTATCATTTTGGCCATAAAAAAGAAGGAAAACCTGCCATTTGTGACACCATGGATGGACCTTGAGGGCCTTATGATAACTGAAATAAGTCAGACCAAGACAAATATTGTATGATCTCACTTATATGTGGAATCTTAAACTAATTTCATAGGAAAAGAAATCAGATTTATGGTTACCGGAGGCAGAGGGGTAGGAGAATGGGGTGAATGTGGTCAAAGGGTACAAACTTCTAGCTATAAGATGAATAAGTCCTGGGACATAATGTACAATATGATGACTATAGTTAACAGTGTTGTATGGTATATCTGAAAGTTGCTAAGAGAGTAAATCCTAAAAGCTCTCATCACAAGAAAAAAACCCAGTTTTTATAACTATATGAGGTGATGGATGTTTTTTTTTTTCTTTAATTTATTGATTTTTTACAGAGAGGAAGGGAGAGGGATAGACAGTTAGAAACATCGATGAGAGAGAAACATCAATCAGCTGCCTCCTGCACACCCCCCAACTGGGGATGTGCCCACAACCAAGGTACATGCCCTTGACCGGAATCGAACCTGGGACCCTTGAGTCTGCAGGCCGACACTCTATCCACTGAGCCAAACCGGTCAGGGCGAGGTGATGGATGTTAACTAAACTTATTTTGGTAATCATTTTACAATGTCAAGTCATTATACTGTATACTTAAACAGTGTTATATGTCAATAGTATCTCAATAATTGGAAGAAAAAAATTTAAGGATTTTTTAGAAAGGGAATATGGCACATATGCCACATTCTGGAACATCCCTGCAGAGTCTATAATCAAACAGAATAGTACTTCTTTAGCAAAATCTATGAGTACTCGCACTAAGTAGACTAAATAAAAAAATATAAATAGCCCTACTATAATTCAAGTCAGGTTTCAGTTTTTACAGGTGTTTTGTTTTGTTTTGTTTTGTTTGATTCTGCAATTGTTGGTAAGGGATTACAGACCTGTATGTACAAATTATTATCTATGAATTCATGCACAGGTGGGGTTCCTTGGCCTCACCTGTGATCGGGGCGACCAGGCCGGGGCCGATCGGGGCTGATCAGAGCCAGCCAGCCCAGGGGAGGGACCACGGGAGGTTGGCTGTGGGAGCTCACTGACCACCAGGGGGCAGCTCCTGCATTGAGCATCTGGCCCCTGGTGGTCAGTGCACGTCATAGCAACCGGTTGACAGGTGGTTCGGTCGACCAGTTGTAATGGTTGCTTAGGCTTTTTTATATATAGATACTAATAAGGTTAAGCCATTTCCCTTTAAAGATATTCTAGAGAGTAATATATAAAAATTATATTATCACTTCATTGAATTTACTTGCCAAATTACATATATATAACCACTATATACATTTACTTACAAAACCTCAAAGGCACAATAAAGACATTATTTTTTGGAATTATTCTTACTGCTTTGATTAGCATATCTAAATCTGTAGATTCAAACTTGTCAGGATTCATGTGGTTTAGGTGATCAAATTGTTT
Source organism: Myotis lucifugus (assembly GCF_000147115.1). NCBI lineage: Eukaryota > Metazoa > Chordata > Mammalia > Chiroptera > Vespertilionidae > Myotis > Myotis lucifugus. Next base: position 2,073,162 of record NW_005871172.1, read on the forward strand.
TAGAAGAGCATGGTAGTCTATGCCTGTATCTGAAAAAAAATGAGAAAACCGTAAGTGATAAATTACTAGAAGCTAAAAACATTAATATAAGTAATATATAAGAATAAGCACTCATATTTATTCCTGGTGGATTTTTTTTAACAAAATTCAAAGTTTTAGATTAAGGGTTCATATTTTCTTTTAAAATACTGCATAATTTATTATTCTGGGCGAAGATAATTCCTTGAATCTAGAATGGAACAGACTTAATGTGTACATTTTAATGTTATTTCTAGAAAGACTAGTTGACCATCAGTGTAATCAATAGCAAAAACTTTTTATTACCATAAAACTATGAAGTTTTCTACTTTTCATTAGATAAATTCTAATACACTGCCCTCATCAAAGTCTAACTAGAATTTCTAAAAAGAACTGCTCTAAAATTTATATGAAAGATTCTGTGTATGCTTCTCCAATGAATCTTTTAAATACAGTCTAATTCAGGTAAATTAATTTCAATTATGACTGATATTTTTAAAGAAACATCAATTGTCTTTCTTTGTAAACAATTTTTTTAAAGTAAGCTACAGTAGTATATTGTAGTTGAATGGGTGAAGTGATTCTGGGCTGTAGAATTGAACAAAATAGGTAACTGTGTTAGAAGTCAGGGTTTCCACTTAGGAAAAAGGAATATACAAATATGGAGTGATGGAAGGCAAGAAACCTGTGGAAATGGATGGGAATTAGTACTATCAGTGTGAACTTATCATTTCTAAAATATGTACATGTACATGCATTTTTCATATATATGTGCATGTGTGTATATATGTATATGTTTACAAATGTGCATATATGTATATGTGTATAGACATGCATGTATTTCCTAACTCTATCTGATGAAAGTGCCAAGAAGAATATATATTCCAGAAGCAATGAGCACAGCCAGTGTCAGCCCTTGGTTTGTAATATAATTTCACACTAAAAAACAAACAGAAATGCTCACAAAAATGCCTGATTCCTGGGCTGCACAGGGTAAATACAAGATAAGCCTGGGATAGTATGTCATGCAAGAAAGGAAGAAACTGCTAAATTTAGTTCAACCAAACTTTTACTGAATTATTAGTATGGCACTGTTCTAGGAGTTTTGCTTATAAAGAAAAGATGCATTACAAAATTTAGTCCTAAAGGATATGACCAGTGAGATATATGAAAAGACACTTAACCTCACTCAAAATAAGAGAAATACATATTAAAACTTCACTAAAATACCATGTAACAGAATGGCAAAACTCCTAAAGTTTGAAGATGCATACTATTAGCAAGGCTGTGAGAAATTATTGCTGGTGGGAATGTGTACTAATACAACCTTTGTGGAGGAGGCAATATCTATCCAAATTACAAATACGTATGTCTTTTGGTTTAACAATTTCACTGTGGGGAACTTATCCTACAAGTAATCTTACACAGGTACATAGCAATATATGTACAAGAGTGTTCACTAGAAAAAAAACACACAAATGTCTATCAACAGGGGCCTGGCTAAATAAATTATGGTTTCTCCATGTAATGGAAATCTATGCGGCTGTTTTTAAAACATGAAGATGGTCTCTATGTATTAATACAGGAAGACCTCCAAAATATACTGTTAAAGGAAAAACACAAGGCAAAAAGAAATGTGTATTGTATGCTAGCGTATATATACAAAGAGAGGAAAAATAAGAATTTTTTTTTTACGTTTGCTTATATAAGAATCAAGAAACTTGGGAAGGATTATGTTAAGGGAAGTGGGAACTGGCAGCTTACAAAAATATCAGGGAGCTTTTTGCTATACCTTCTTAGTCTTTCTGGGTTTAAACCATGTGAATGTATTACCTACTTTAAAAATTAAGATCCCCCAAATTAAGATCCTTGAAACCCTTCTTCATATTATCAGAAATTTCAATGCATAAATTCTGAATCAATGACAAAATATTCATAAGTTTTCTAAGCTTATTATGTTGTTTTCTTTTTAGATAACAGAATTCAGTCTCTATCTTGAAATAAAGAAAATATTGCCAAGATTGAGGAAATAGAGGTTGTCGAAGGAGAAAGAAATCTCAAAACACCTTAGGCTGGTTTCAAGGATGAAATTACCTTGTGTGCCTGGTGACCTGAAAGAGTACGGTATGAGCTCAGTTTACCTCTATTTCAGGATAATGAGTATTTGGTACTTGTTTTCTAAGTCTATTCACCAGCAGGGAGTTTAATGCCCTACAAGAACATTTCTCCAATATAATCCATTGACCAGAGGTGCATGTTTAAAATGCAGATTACTCATCTCCAAAATCTGAATATCTGGAGTTGAGATCCAGTTATCTGCACTTTTAACTAGCCCCCCAGGTGGTTCTTGTGCTATCTGAAGATTAAAAACTATTATTCCACAGAGAGTAAATGTTCAGATTCTATTAATGACAATGCATCACCCAAATAACCAACCTAGGGGGCAAGTCACAAGGACACAGGAGCCAGCTTGAAGGGTCTCCCACCTGCTAAGTCTGACCCCTTGATGTTCATTCATTATTAGAAAGGCTATTCTAAAATAATAAAGGAATCCACCTATGTTGTCACCTGATGCTTTTATTATTTTATTTTCTACACTTAAATCTTTATTTGAACTTATATACAGGATACAGAACTAACTGTACCTTTTTCCAAACGGATACCCAATTGTCCTGACACTTTTATTTTTTAATCTAGCTTTATCCCGCTAAAAATTAGATATCACCTTTAATTCAAACTAAGTTCTATGTGTATTTAATTTTACTTCTGGAATTTTTAGTCTGATTCCACTGGTCAGCCTACTTATATGTCAAAAACATACAGTTTTAAGCTGGTTTGGTTCAGTGGATAGAGCTTTGGCCTGTGGACCAAAGGGTCCCAAGTTCGATTCCGATCACGGGCATTTACCTGGGTTGCAGGGTCCTTCCCAGCCCAGGCCCTGGTCAGGGCTCGTGCAGGAGGCAACCAATTGAAATCTCACATTGATCTTTCCCTCTCTCTTCCATTCTCCCTAAAAATCAATGGAAAAATATCCTCAGATGAGGATTAACAAACAAACAACAAAGAAAACCAACATACAGTTCTAATGACTGAGGCATAGAGATATATTTTAACATCTAATATATCTAGTCCTCTTCATTCTTCTTTTTCAGAGGTATGTGGCTTTCCTTGCTTGTTTCCTTTTTCATATGAACTTTTAAATTAACTTGGCTAGTACCAGGGGGGAAAAGTACATATTTTTATTTGGATTATGTTAAATTTATAAATTAACCTATGGAGAATTGACATGTTTATCATGTTGAGTTTTTGTATCAAAAAGATGTTATGTCTTCCGACTTTTTTCAAATCTTTTTTTGTGTTTTTTAGGAGTATTTTAAATTTTTTGTCTTTACATCGTATACATTTTTTAATTGGATTATTCCTGGTATTTTATTTTTGTGGTATTACAAATGGAGTCTTTTCTTCCATTATATCTTCTAACTGGCTATTATTTGTACATGTGAAATATACTGATTTCTGTATAAGTTTACCTTGATGAGTTTTCCTGAAGTGTATACTAAGTTTTCAGCCAATTACTTTGGTTTTTCCAAACACGTCATCTATAAATAGAGATGGGTTTTTTAAAAAATATATTTTATTGATTTTTTACAGAGAGGAAGGGAGAGAGATAGAGAGTTAGAAACATCGATGCGAGAGAAACATCAATCAGCTGCCTCCTGCACATCTCCCACTGGGGATGTGCCCGCAACCCAGGTACATGCCCTTGACCAGAATTGAACCCAGGACCCTCGAGTCCGCAGGCCAACGCTCTATCCACTGAGCCAAACCGGTTTCAGCAAGAGATGGTTTTATCACCTCCTTTCCAATTAATTCACCTCAATTTTTTTTCATTTGTATAATTGTTTTGGCTAGTACCTCCAATAAAATTTTAATTAATAGTGGTAAGAGTGAGCATCAATTGTCTTGCTCCTGATTTTAGTTATGATACATACTTGGGTTTCTCCATTAAGTATGATGTAGCTTAATTGAATATATCTGATCATGCTACAGAAGTAGCTATTGATTACTACCAAATTAAGAAGAGATGTTAAATTTTGTCAAATGCCTGTGTTGCATTTGACATACATACAGAAAGGGCATTTGACAAATATTTTGTTTGTTTGTTAATCCTTACTGGAGGATATATATTTTTTTTAATATATTTTTATTGATTTCAAAGAGGAAGGGAGAGGGAGAGATAGAAACAACAGTGACGAGAGAGAATCATTGATTGGTTGCCTCCTGCATGCCCCCTACTGTGGATTGAGCCTGCAACCCGGGCATATGCCCTTGACCAGAATCAAACCTGGGACCCTTCAGTCCGCATGCCAACGCTCTATTCACTGAGCTAAACCAGCTAGGGCTAGAATCCTTTTGACAACAAGAATTTTGGTTTTGACACCATACATAATAAGAGTGTGGACGCGTTCCTTCTTTTTCTATGTTCTAGAACAGTTTAAAGAGCATTCACCATCTGCCCTTCAATGTTTTGATAAAATTCCCGTTGACACCGGCCGGGCTGGTGTTTTTTGTGAAGCTAGCTCTCTGACAATTTTTCTATTTCATCTATGAAAATTGTTCCAACTAGATTTTCTCTGTCTCTTTTCTTTTGGTTTACTTTGATGTTATTTTTCCTCATTTAAATCAGTGGCTTCATTCATTACTTTTCATTCTCCCTTTTTATTGATATAATTATTTTAAGCCAATCATTTTTTAATGATGTGAATGTATTAACTATTCAAATAATTAAATTTTAAAAATTAAGAAAAACCAAATAAATCTAACATTAAATTTTTACTAGAAAACATGACATATGCTACTTAATGTAATTTGACCTCAACAACCAGATATTGACATTTTTCTACCTTTTATGTAGCTCTTACCGTGAAGGGAATCCAGTTTAGCTTTAATTAGCATTCTTAACCTTCCCACTTCTTGCCTTTTCAGTTCATCAAGTTTTGTCCTCACATGGTGACTTACTAAATCCAGCTCTTTGCTTAGCCTCCCACTCTGTTGACAAAATAATAAGTTAGTTTTATCTATTACACTATATTTTAGAACAGATACCATATATTAAAAATAGGGTTATAATAAAGTAGAGGTAGATACTTTTGACTAATTTTGGTAAATCTGATATTACGAAAGCATTTTCTTTCAGAAAATATTCAGTTTGTAAGTCTGAAATCAAGATATCTAAAAGCAGAAAATTTATAAAGGCATAATTAAAGCACAAAGGAGAAACTCAAAAAGTCACTTGAGTTATAAAATAGTGCAGCCATTTTGGGGAAAGAATTGGCAGTTCCTCAAAAATTTAAACACAGCAGCTCTCTCTAAGAAACATGCCTGCTCCTTTCCCCACCCCCTCCCCACAGGGGCATTTTCCTTGCCTCTCTTCCTCCTAAGCTCCAAGGAGAGCTTTTGCTTCTATAATTTGTTTTCTGAGCCAATTTCTTCTGCACCTTACTTCTTCTGCCTCTGTAACTTTCTAAATAACTTTCTCTTGCCCCAGCCAAGTAGCGTAGCTCATTTGGTTAGAGCATCGTCCTGATATGCCAAGGTTGTGGGTTCAACCCCCGGTCAGAGCACATATAAGAATCAACCAAGGGGGGGAAAGGACACTTATGTAATACCCTTTGTATTACTTATAGCGAAAAATAAAAAAATAAAAAAATAAAAAAAGAATCAACCAATAAATGCATAAATAAGTGGAACAACAAATTGATGTTTCTCTCCCTCCATCCTTTCCTCTCTCTTTCTAAAAATCAATAAATACAAATTAAATAAACTTGCTCTTATAAAAAAAAAGTTAAACAGAGTTACCATATGACCCAACAATTCTATTTCTAGGTACTAGTATATACCTAAAGAATTGAAACCTATATTTACCTAGAAACTTGTACATGAATGCTCACAGTAGCATTATTCATACTAGCCAAAATGGTAGAAATAACTCAAATGTCCATCAACTGGTGAACTGACAACCAATAAATGGAATATCCATACAATGGGATATTACTCATCCATAAGAAGGAATCAATGTACTAGTACATGTTACTTTGAGATGAACCTTGAGAACATATGTTTTCATTCATTATGCTAAGTCAAAGAAGCCGACACGAAAGGCCATATATTGCATAACTGCATTCATCTGAAATGTCCCGAATAGGCAAATCCATAGAGATAGAAAGTAAATTAATGGTTGCCAGGGGCTAAGGAGAGAAGGAAATGGGGAGAGAATGCTTAATGGGTACAGGGTTTCTTTTGGGGGCAAATGAAATTGTCCTAAAATTAGTGGTAATGATTACATGACTTGGTTGATATACTAAAAAAAACTGAATATTAAGCTTTAAAGGGGCAATTTTATGGTATGTGAATTATATTTAGTAAAGGTTTTTTTTAAGTAACTTGGCCTACTTCAGCTATAGTCATCCCATATATAAATACCTTCAAAATTCATGTTTTTTAGGTTGACTCCTTTGATTACTTTTTTCATAGATAAGTAATCAGATACATGTTCCAAGATTTAAGAAACAAAATAGCTGGTGGTTTACTTTCTCTTATTTATAAGTGCACTTGCAGTCACAAACTGCAAGTCTAACTGGCAATCAGGCAAACCCTTTAGGACTGAGTCAATGGGACCTGCTGAAGACGGTAAGGAAAAGAAACCCCACAAGGGAGACCAAGAAAGAATGTTCACAGGGGAAGAAGAAGAGCTAGGAAAATATACTGTTGTAGAAGCAAAAATAGCAGTATATTTCAAGGAGAATGGTCATTATTACTAGATAAAACAATAGTTCTCAAAGCGTGGCCCCAAGTGGAAGCATCTGCGCCACCCGGGAACTTTAGAAATACAGGCCCGACTTACTGAATTGGGAAGTCTGGAGGTGGGGCCCTAACTCTGTGTTTGAACCAGCCCTGAAATCTGAGAACCAGTGAGATAAAGGAAAAGAGCTCAGTAAGAAGAGGAATAAAAAGTGTTCACTAGATTTAACAATTAAGAAGTCGTTGATGCAAAGCTGTATGTAGTTAAATGATGTGATAACCTCTAATATTTATCTAATAAATGTGTATTCAGATGAAACCTAAAAAAAAAGAAAGAAAGAAGTCAGAGTTCAGAGCTCAGAGCAAGATGGCAATGAAGTAGATGGAAGTTACACTGACCTCCTCCCTAGACCATATCAATATCAGTTGGAACAATCAACCTGAATAACCATCTAAAGACTAACTGAAGTCTTTTTTTAATATTCCCAAGGTTTTTATTTTCTTTATTCTTTCCCTTCCTTTATGAACAGAAGTCTTATAACTAAGGATATACAGAGGAACCCACATGGAGACTGGTAGGAAGATCAGAGATGTGAAAAGGGCTGGCTCCACACCCACATGAGGGGAGGGGAGGGGAGTAAGAATCCAGAGGAACGCCCTAGCCAGGTTGGGTCAGTGAATAGAGCATCAGCCTGCAGACTGAAGGGTCCTGGGTTCGATTCTGGTCAAGGGAACATTCCTGGGTTGGGGGCTCAATCCCTAGTGGGGGTGTGCAGGAGGCAGCGGATCAATGATTCTCTCTCATCATTGATATTTCTCTCTCTCCCCCTCTCTCTTCCTCTCTGAAACCAATAATATATTTTAAAAAAGAGTCCAGAGGGATATCTCAGCTGAAGAGGTCCCCTGGAAGAGCAAGGGGCCTCAGCCCCACACCAGGCTCCCTAACCCATAGCACCAGAGCCAAGAATCTGAGCCCACACAGTATCTGGCTGTGACAACCAGTGGGGCTTCCAACCACCCTGGTGAGAAGGGAGATTGGTCTTTTAAAGAGCCAGTGCACAAAACCTCACTTGCAGCATTCACTCTGGGCTCTAGTGAAGGATCAGCATTTTGGAGGGGACGGAGTCATACTGGAAGAGATTTAATGGCATGGCTGTGAGCAGAGGGCTGGAGAGACAGCAGCAAATGTCCCTGTGCTAGGTCCCTCTCCCACATCATCCACAGACGCCATCATTCCTAGGCCAAGCATTCCCCTCCATAAGGCATCAGCCTGGGAGTGGCAATAGCCCCTACTTGTTGACCCTTGGAGGCACTGCCCTGCCAGGATTGCTTCTGGTAGAGAGGTCTGTCGTGCCCTCCTGCCTGGACCCCTTGTGCAGAATTTATTGACAAGCTCTTGAGGAAGCTCAGGCAAACTCGAGGAGTACCAGAGTCATGCAGAATGAGACTGAGTTGTGTCGCTGTCAAGCAAAGGCCATTTTTTTCCTGAGCACCTGAGTGGCACCAACGTTCTAGGGTTGGGCTTGCCCCTACCTCCTCATGACATCAGCCTGGAGTGGCACTAGCGCCTCCCTGCCAACTCCTGCAAGCCCTGCCCTGCCAGTCTGTCACAGTCTCCAACCTGGGCCCATGGTGCAGACTTTCTTAGAGGGCTGTGGAGGAGATCTGGAGAGACTCAGGAGGTGGCAGACACAAAGGGAGAGACTGAGTTGTGTGGTTCTAGGGCAAGGGCCATTTTTCTCTCACACACAAGGCCAGCACCACTGTTCCTGTGCAGAGCCATCCCTCCACACAGCCAAATCTTGATCTGTTTTAGCCTGATGAACTCTGATGGCCTTACCCTAGCAAAGCCCTGAGACCCCGCCCCACCATAAAGGCACAAAGGCCCCAGGCAGGTGGCAGCTGGCTTTGGTGTACCCTGAGACTTTTGCTGAATGGCCTTAGACCCCAGCATTGGCACTGAGTTTGAATCTGTACCAACCTGGTGACTCACTGAGAACCTATCTCATACAACTTGCATATGGTCAGTGACTGAGCTTAACAAGCAGCCAGCAGGTGGAGGCAGATCTCAGGTTAACTTGGGACTTTGGCTGACCTGCCCCTGGGCTCTGTACTGGTGGAAGCAAGACTTAGTATGCAGCTTGTCCCCTCCCATGCACACCCAGGCCCAGCAGAGGCAGCCACAAACAGTGGATCACTCTGCAACTCCAAACAGGTGGCCCAGGGCCAGTCACAAGTAGCATCTGACGTTGACCTGCCCCAGAGTCCCTCACAAGAGGCTCCAGAACCAACACACCCAGTGGCAGGCTTCAGACCACATCAATTAGCTCCACAAGCAGCACACCCAAAGGGAGATCTTGCCAGGCACCAGACCCTGCTTGGATGAACTCCACTTCATGGTATCAGCCCCCACAGAGCAGTTCATACACTATGGCCAGGGTCAATCCTCATAGTCACCAACTTGAGGATCAATGCCACCCTCAAATGGGCCAACAGCAATCAAGACTCAACTATATACAACAGGAGGGTTCACATAACCCACACAAGGGACATTCTTGGAGCACCGAACTCAGGTAGTCAGGGAAACTGCACTGCTGAGTCCCACGGGACACCTTCTACATAAGGCCAACCTACCATGACTGGGAAATATAGAAGATCTACCAAATACACAGAAACAAATACAGAGAGGCTACCAAAATGAGGAGACAAAGAAACATGTCCCAAATGAAAGAACATGAGAAATCCCTAGAAAAAGAGCTAAATAAAATGGAATCTACCAGATACAGAGTGCAAAACAATAGTTATAAGAAAGTTCAAGGAACTTAGGGTAAGAATAGATGAACTCAGTGAGAACTTAAACAAAGAGATAGTAGCATAAAAAGAACATAGATACAGACAACAGACTGATGAATGCCAGAGGGGAGGAGTGCTGGGGGGTGAAAAAAGGTAATGGGTTAAGAAGTACTAGTTGATAGTTATGAAATAGGCATGGGGATGTAAGATAAAGCATAGGAAATATAATTAAAAATATTGTAATAACTATGTATGGGGCCAGGTGGACACTGGAATTTTTGGAGGGTACACTTTATAACCTACTAGAGGCCAAAAAGAATGACTTCCCGCCTTTCCCCATTGCTTCTTACTGAATTATGAATCCATCCTCTGAATTCATGCACAGGTGGGACAGAGATTAAAATAAGAAGGATGACCCAGAAGGGTTCCTTCTAACAAAGGTCTCTAATTATGATTCTAGAAATGGATGAGGTATTTTTTTTAGAAAAGTTTTTAAAAATAAACAAAAATAGCATAAGCAAACAACATAACTGAGGTATAACTGAAAGTTTAATATTAAATCACTGGAAGTTTTTTTACTGCTGACTCTAAGATAAACCCAACTAAACTGATTCATCACCCTTCAAGGATGAGCTTTAAAAGAATCTCTCTGGTAAGTCTTTTACAACTCCCTTTCTTTATTATGAGTACTAAGGAGATGTTTGGGGCTATAATTATGTCTAATAGTATTCTTAAGACAGAGGCAAATAGTTAAAGCTCCCCAAATTTTTTTTTTAATCCTTACCTGAGGATATTTTCTCATTGATTTTTTTAGAGAGAGAGGAAGAAAAGGGGAAAGACAGAAATATCAATGTGAGAGAAACACATTGATTGGTTGCCTTCTGCATGAGCCCCTACCAGGGCCTGGTCAGGGAGGAGCCTACAACTGAGGTACACGCCCTTGGCCAGAATCAAACCCAGGACCTTTCAGTCTGCAGGCTGACACTATCCATTGAATCAAATTGGCTAGGGCTAAATCGCCCCTGTTGACATAAGATGTGGCCCATTACATCTGGACCTGATTAAGACTCCAGAACTTAACCTATTTTATACCTTCGATTAGCTTCCTTCTGTCCTCACATCATGATCCAAGCCCTTTAACATGATGCACAAGGCCCTCTAACCCATGACTCTGTCCTACCTCATCTTTTAGCCAATCATGGCCTCCTCTTTTTAGTTTAGGTTCCAGCAACAGTTACTACTTCCAGTTCCCTGTATATCTCTTATTTAGATGCCTCCCAGTCTCTTTCCTTTTCTTAGTTACATCATTAAGCACTGACATAATCTCCACCAAAAAGAATGACTTCCCGCCTTTCCCCATTGCTTCTTACTGAAGTATGAATCCATCCTCTGTATATCCAAAATATACTATCTACTCATCTTAATAATCTTCTGGATGTTAGTCTCCCTTGAGGGTTCTATAAGGGCTGGAGTGAGTCTCCTCTTTATATCCCCAGCACTTAGATTGGTGTCGGCATGTTCAAATATTTTTAAAATAATTATTTAATTACTTTTACCTTTATTTCCTCTATGTCTGCTTTCTGGAGCTTTTCTCTGAAATGATTATCTGTTTCCAGCACATCAATCACTTGCTTGAGATATTCATCATAATATAGTCCAGTATCCTTCAAATTAAGAAACAAACAGTAAGCTTCTGAAAGATTTTCCTTCTCTGCATCTAAAGATCTCAATTTAACAACAACAACAAAGAAGTCTAGCAAAATAGCATTGAACTACTTTGATAGTTTGGGCAGTCAAAGTTAAAAATCTCAAATGAAGAGTTGCAGAAACCATGTTTCAGGGATCACACCAAAATTGTGTTTTACTGTTACGTTAAGGTAGGTTTTCTATATGGCTTAGTCAATGAAGACTTTAAAAGAATATTAACTGGTTTTACCCCATTGGTACCTGTTTCTCCTCATTGCCATCTATCTCTCCTTTGAATATAATACAATGTTTTTTTGGCTGGTTAGCTCTACAGTAGAAATGTATTATGATTAATTCTTCTATACATTGCTTAATATACTAACTACATGTAGGCCTGGCCAGCATGGCTCAGGGTTGAGCACTGACCTAGGGTCAGAAGGTCATGGTTCAATTCCCAGTCAGGCCATATGCCCAGGTTGCAGGCTCAATTCCCCAGTCTGATCAGTCTTATCATTGATGTTTCTATCTCTCTCACCTTCTCCCTTCTTCTCTGAAATCAATAAAAATATATTTAAATATATATTATCCTATCTAATAATAGACAAACATGGTAATTGACCATACCTTCACTATGTCTCCCATTGGCTACTCAGCATGATATGCAAATTAACCGCCAACAAAGATGGCAGCTAATTTGCATACTGAAGGCAGGGTGGGACAGCGCCATCCCGCCTGCCCTGCCGCCATCCGGGCCTGCTATCTGCAACCCGGGGCAGCGGGCGTCCCGTGTGTGACCCAGCCTGGGGTGGCCGGGTGGTGCAGCAGCGATCAGCCGGCCTGCCTGGGCGCCCCGTGTGTGACCCGGCCTGGGGTGGCCGGGCGGGGCAGCAGCGATCCGCCAGCCCGCCCCGGCGCCCCGTGTGCAACCTGACCCAGGGCAGCCAGGCGGAGCAGCGAAGGCTTGAAGGCAGCTCCAGTCGGAGCGAAGGCCTGGGTCCCGGGTGCCAGAGGAAGATCGATGCCGGCAGCCAGGGGAAGGGAAAGCCTATTGCATGAATCTTTTCATGCAACAGGCCTCTAATATATGTATATATATTAACTGCATTAAAAAAATTGTCTAATATTAAATAATATGTGCTTGTCCTATACTCTTTTCACTGTTATGTAAAAAATAGTTTCTAAATGCCCAATTTTATAACTAATAAATATTAGCAATATTTTAGTTTAAATTCTTTCCATAAGGTTATATTTGTCATTTGACTTACTGGTGGTTCTATCTTTGCACTGTCCACAGGCTGAGCACCTTTTACTTTTGTCTTGTCTATGTCTATAGGCACAGCTTCAAGAGCAGTAAGTAGACATGTAACCGAGAGAAAATAATATTGCTGTAGGATGGTACTCCACCTCATCTGAAATAAAGGTATAATTATAGAAAGATCCTGAAAAGATGTTTTCAAACTGGATATACAGGAATTCCCAAAGCCACATTAATAATATATTAAATTTCAAGAAGTTTAATACAACAAAAGAATTCTAGGAAAATGATTAAAATAGATTATAACATAAAAATAATGCTTAAGATATAGCACTAAAGAAAATCAAGGGAGAAATGCTTTTCAGCTAAAATTAAAAAGATAAGGAAATAAAACTTTAACAGTTTATATAGTATAAGAAAACAACTGGTTAATTATAAAAGCTTCAAATAAAGATGGCAATGAAGGACTCAAAATTTAAAAAAATAAATGGCCCATGTTTTTTAAAAAAAGAGAATAAAAAAAATTCATTTTTTTCCTCAATTAAAATATTAGAGAGCCAAAATTACTTCTGAATATAATATTTAATTAGCTTCAACTTAATTTTGTGAAAGGGGTGTTCTATGGGCACAAGTTGATTAAAAGAAACAAATAACTAGCTACAAATAGTCTCTTAACCTTAGTAATCATTACCTTTGCCAGTAGTTATTTGCTAAAATTATTTCTGGTCAATAATTTTTCAAATAAATAGGTCAATAAAATATCTAGCAGGATGTAACAGGATTGAGACCAACTATTGCTGGTCCCACAATATGATTCAAATTTTCCTTATTCGGCTTCCATTCCAGAGGATCTCAGTAGCTCCAGAGGGTCTACTACAAGAATTAAAATGATGCCCAACCCTAGCTGGTTTGGTTCAATGGATAGAGCATCAGCCTTTGGACTGAAGGGTTCTGGGTTCGATTCCAGTCAAGGGCACATGTCTGAATTTCAGGTTCTGTCCCCAGTAGGGGGCATACAGGAGGCAACTGATCAATGATTCTCATCATTGATGTTTCTATCTCTCTCTCCCTCTCCCTTTCTCTCTGAAATCAGTAAAAATATTTTTTAAAGCCGAAACCGGTTTGGCTCAGTGGATAGAGCGTCGGCTTGCGGACTGAAATGTCCCGGGTTCGATTCCGGTCAAGGGCATGTACCTGGGTTGCGGGCACATCCCCAGTGGGAGATGTGCAGGAGGCAGCTGATCGATGTTCCTCTCTCATCGATGTTTCTAACTCTCTATCTCTCTCCCTTCCTCTCTGTAGAAAATCAATAAAATATATATTAAAAAAAAATATTTTTTAAAAATAATCTATACAAATAAAAGGGCAATATGCTAATTAGACCAAACATCTTCTGGATGAACTTCCAGATGTCCTTCTGGATAAAGCCATGGTGGCAGGGCCCAGGCAGAGGTGGTTAGGGGTGATCAGTCTGGCAGGGGAGAGCAGTTAAGGGGATCAGGCCAGCAGGGGAGAGCAGTTAAGGGGATCAGGCTGGCAGGGGAGAGCAGTTAGAGGGATCATGCTGGCAGGAGAGAGCAGTTGGGGGTCAGGCCAGCAGGGGAGAGCAGTTAGGGGGAATAGGCTGGCAGGCAGGTGAGTGGTTAGGAGCCAGCAGTCCTGGATTGTGAGAGGGATGTTCGACTGCCAGGCCTAAACAGCAGTTGGACATCCCCCAAGGGGTCCCGCATTGGAGAGGGTGCAGGCAGGGCTGAAGGACGCCCCCCCCCCCTTGTGCACAAATTTCATGTACCGGGCCTCTAGTAATAAAATAAAATGATGCCCAGCCAGCATAGCTCAGTGCTTGAATGTAGACCTATGAATCAGGAGGTCATGGCTCAATTCCCAGCCAGAGCACATGCCCAGCTTCAGGCTTGATCCCCAGTGTGGGATGTGCAGGAGAAAGTCAATCAATGATTCCCTCTCATCGTGATGTTTCTAACTCTCTCTCCCTCTCTCTCCCTTCATCTCTGAAATCAATAAAACATATATTAAAAAATAAATAAATAAGCTGATAAACAAAATAGGTCCAAAGCCATGGATGCGTGGAACAGAATCTCAGAGGGGTAAGGGGGGAGATGGGAAGAGATTAACCAAAGAACATATATGCATATATGCATTGCTCATGGACACAGACAATAGTGTGCGGAATCCCTGGGGTGGGGTGGGGGCTGGGTGAAGAAGGGTTAAGGGGTAGGGGGAGGAGGACAGTTGTAATATTGTCAACAATATTTTAAAAAGCACTAGTAGCAAAAGAATTACTATACTGTGTCCCTAAGTGATACAACAAAAAATTCAAAATCTTGGAAAACACATATAATTGGTAGAATAAAATCATAATTTGTTTCTTATCTTCCTTCTAATAACCCCAAAAGATTTATTGACTCTTTCAGTGGTTCTCCTCAACCTTCTGGCCCTTTGAATACAGTTCCTCATGTTGTGACACACCATAAAATTATTTTCGTTGCTACTTCATAACTGTAATGTTGCTACTGTTATGAATCATAATGTAAATATCTGACATGCAGGATGGACTTAGGCGACCGCTGTGAAAGGGTCGTTCGGCCACCAAAGGGGTCGCGACCCACAGGTTGAGAACCGCTGCTTTAGATCCTTCTCCTCTCCAATTTACATTCCCTGAATTTCAGTTTCCTTTTCTCAAAGCTATTTCAAGTTACTTTCTCCACAGATATAATAGCAACTAAACCATTTCACATGACAAGTATAGAGTATATTTATATAGTATTTGCAAATAAAAGTCTGGAATAAAATAAAATACTGGTACACCTAAGTAAGTTAAGCAAGAACTAGTAAAGTAAAAAAACAAAACAAACAAAAAAACACACACAAAAAACTAGTAAAGTAAGAAGAAATTTCAAGATAGATAACAAATGGTTAAAAAATGAAAACCATAACTTCTGACTAACAAGGAAGGCCTGGAACTTGGCTGTGATGGTTAGAGCTCTAGCAGCTCTCTCGGACTACAAGGCCCAGGGCCACACCTTACAGATAGCAGATCAAAGAATTAGAAAAAGCTTAGGTCCTTGATGCCTTCATGAAGCTACCACACCTAACCTAGACTGCTGCTTCAAGAATTATTTCACATGAAAAAAGAAATACTATGTGTTTAAGTCATCATTAAGTCTGTTTTTCTTTTTTTGCCTTCTTAACTGATCTCTTACCTTCAGATAAATTAAGAATTTTTATCTCCTTTTCACAGATGAGGCAACTGAGATCTGGAGAGGTAAGATGACTTGCACAATATCAAATTAATAAGGAGTTGGTCTTGGCTCCAAGCTCAATGCTTCTTCACTAAAAATGGACTCTTAACAGGATCTAAATGTAAAAAAAATAAAAACATTAAATATAAACATAAATGTAGGCATATTACAGTGGTAATGGCATGACAGTGTATGCATTTGTACATCCTCTAAAAAAAAAGTGCTAAGTGATTATAATGTGGAAGAAGACTAAATTCTATCATATGCCAGTAGTGAGGGGAGATAGCTGTATTAAATAAACTGAATAAAAAATGGAATAGACAGAGAAAGTGACTGTGGTACCCAGGTTTTACTGTATTGCTCCCTTTTTAAATAAATAAGAAGAACTCCAACTAAAAGTTTATTTTTCTCAGCAATAAGACTTCAAGATATAGGGTAAGTTTCCCCATTAAATCCTTAACTGGAATCTTTCTTCACCTTTACCACTACTTTTAAAAATTAACTTTGGCCCTAGTCTGTCACAGAGATCAGTAATAAAGCAAAATATCTCAAATTCTTTTTTGAAACCCCACTACCTAACTATAAAATTCAAAGCAGTTAGCTCATGTGCAAACTCACTAGTGAACGTAATTAATTATTTCTAAGCAGTCTGTAAGAAAATAAGATGTGCTCAAATTCTAAGAACAGATATATTTATTTACTCTTATGGCATATTTAACATAAAAATCTTAAGCAGAAGAGTAACCATATGCATGTTATATGTGGGAAAGGCATATGACTTTTTATTAACACACCATGGTAAAAATTAAACAACAGATGGAAACCTAACCACTCCTATGTACTAGAACATTACTTGTCCCTCTGAGTCTCTCAATTTTTCTACCTATAAAATTAAACTAATACTTCTTTGTAAGTTTTTGATTGGATGAAAAGAAGAATGAATACAGTGTGAGTAGATAATACATGGCAATAGTAAATGCTCAATAAATATTAATACCTTTCCTGTCTTAAAAATGAAATAGCTATATATTGAAATAATGAAAATCCGTTCTGTTAAAAAGCAATAAACCAGTTTGACATACAACCTTTATTTTTTTAAAATATATTTTATTGATTTTTTACAGAGAGGAAGGGAGAGGGATAGAGAGTTAGAAACATCGATGAGAGAGAAACATCGATCAGCTGCCTCCTGCACACTTCCTACTGGGGATGTGCCCGCAACCAAGGTACATGCCCTTGACCAGAATCGAACCTGGGACCCTTCAGTCCGCAGGCCGACGCTCTATCCACTGAGCCAAACCGGTTAGGGCAACATACAACCTTTAAATGTCATTTTTTGAAGGGCCACGTTAGCACTCGCTGAGTATTGCCATAACCCGTGCCCGGATGCAGCTATAGGCCAATGAAAAGAACACAGTCAAGGAGGCGGAACACAATCTCTTCCTCCCTGACATTAAAACAGATTTTGCAAGAGGCCCAGGTTTCTTTCTCCAAGGCACAGCCCTGAGCCAAGAAACCTGGGTTGCTGCTTGTTACTGTCAATGCCATAATGCTTACAGTGAAAAGGAGTGGGGTAGAGAAAACATGGCTTCCAAGTTTCTCCATGGCAGCAGTAATGAGCACAATTGGTACCATGATGCTCAACTCCATTTTTCCCTTTGAAAATGAGAGTCAATGGGAAAGTGAGGTTCAAAATAAAATACCAGCTGGGTTGAACTTCAACCCTTCCCTGTATCAAGACATCAGTATGGAATCTAATCTATACTATAGATGTTAGTGTTTCTCATGCTCATATCAGCAAAAAAAGGACATCAATCCAGGAATCCATTACATGGCCTTTTTTCCCACATAACAATCAGTTACAGTATCTTTGATAATAGAGAATTCTGGGACCAAAAATTATCTTAGAGATGGTTTGGTTCAGACCTTACTTTTATAAAAGTTTGTAAAACACAGGAAGGTTAACTGATTTGGCCAAGGTCATTTGGTAGAGCCAGGGTTGGAATCTGCCTATCAAATTCTAATTAAGGCCCTAGCCAGTTTGGATAGAGCATTGGCCTGTGGACTAAAGGGTCCCGGTTCGATTCCGGTCAAGGGCACATGCCCAGGTTGCAGACTCGATCACCAGTAGGGGGTGTGCAGGAGTCAGCCAATCAATTATTCTCTCTCATCGTTGATGTTTCTATCTCTCTCTCCCTCTCCCTTCCTCTCTGAAATCAATAAAAAAAAAATTTTTTTAAAGAATATTTAAAAAGCCCTAACCGGTTTGGCTCAGTGGCTAGAGCGTCGACCTGCGGACTCAAGGGTCCCAGGTTCGATTCCAGTCAAGGGCATGTACCTTGGTTGCAGGCACATCCCCGGTGGGGGGTGTGCAGGAGGCAGCTGATCGATGTTTCTCTCTCATCGATGTTTCTAGCTCTCTGTCCCTTTCCCTTCCTTTCTGTAAAAATAAATCAATAAAATATATTATAAAAAAAGAATATTAAAAAGAATTCTAATTAAGCATTTTTTTTTACCATATCATGGTGGGGTTTTCTTTTATATTTTAGATTGAAAATCATTAAAGTGATTAAAGTTTTTCCTTTTCCTAATACATTATTTGAAATTGTTAGGAGCCTGCTTTCTAACGTCTATAAACTAGTTGCATATATTGAACATAAAAATCACAAATTTCCCCTTTCTAGACCTTCAATTATTAAGAAAGAGTTCATCATGTATCATGCCAAATATAGTTAACTCAATTATTCACAATACTTAAAAGATTATCTACTTTAAGGATTATTTTAAATACATTTAAAAATCCTACACTTGATTCCTCCAGCTACCCAATATTTACAAGACTATTTTGCACACCTAAGTCACCCAAAAAGTCCTTAGAAAGTGGAAAGCAATTTAAATTTTATTCTAAATAACACAGAATTGGTTTAGTATAGAGATATACACAACAAATCCCAAAACAAAAAGACACTGGTGTTACTGATACTCTAAAGTTTAGAGTCTAATAAACTATATCAATAACTAGTGTTTTTGTTTTGTGTTGTTTTTTTTTGTTGGTTTGTTTGTTTGTTTTTAATTGATCTTTCAAAGAGAGAAAAAGAGAGAGAGAGAGAAAACATCCAACACCCACCTCCCACATGCCCCACCCCCACACCCCACCTGGGCATGTGCTCTTCAGTGCAGGGGGCAACACTCTGACTGAGCCACACCAACCAGGGCTCAATAATGAGACCAAAATGAGAACTAGAAGTTTCATGTTCACCCTAATAACAAGAGTGATATTTGAGATTTCATTTCTAATTCTTAATGTCCACATTAGCTTCTTCTTTTTTAAAAAAATTCTCGACCCTATTAACTGAGGAATGTTTGTTGAAACTTTTTTTATTTAACTTGTTAAAGTTTTGTAAAACAAGAACTCACACTTGGATTAAATCAGGATAAATCCTGAGACAATTTCTATGAGGGGTAAGATGCTAGAATCTGGATATTGCCTGACTCTAATTATTCATCAGAATTTACCAGGGAAGACCTTAAGAAACAAATAATTTATATAGGTTGTACAAGAAGCTATAGATATTCTGATCTAAATCTGATCTAGTCATGTTACTTTAAGAATTCCTTAAAGCAACTGTCTCATCAATTCTAAATCTACAATCTCCTTCAAACAACTATCAGAAATATTTGCATTTAACCTCACTCTCCCTCCACGTTTTTTTTAAACAAGATAATATATCATTTGTTGTTCATATTCATCCATGGATTTAAGAGCCTCAATAAAAGGCAGCGATGGCAGACAGCACTTA
Organism: Myotis lucifugus; assembly: GCF_000147115.1. NCBI lineage: Eukaryota > Metazoa > Chordata > Mammalia > Chiroptera > Vespertilionidae > Myotis > Myotis lucifugus. Next base: position 2,092,775 of record NW_005871172.1, read on the forward strand.
CTCAATTGTGTAAAATGTACATTATCCAATCTAGGAGTTTAGTGGAGAGCATCACCCGCAATAACCACGTTTCCTCGCTGAGTTAGTACATAGCAGGTGCAACAAGGAAATACCATTTTCTCTTATTCTGAAACTGAAAGAGCTCACCACACACCCAACAATTTGTCACTTAAGGGAAAACAATAACACAAATGACACGGACTTTCTCCTCTCCTAAGTGTCAGGGGTCACTGCCTTAACAGAACGGGCAGAAGAGCAGGATTCACCGGCCTAGCTTTGCTTGGCAGCGCGAGGGAGTTAGGGGGAGGAGGCGGTGAGCATTAGCCGGGAATTTGTGAGTACACCCACCTCAACAGTTGGCACCTCCGTCACCCATCAACCTGCCAAGGCCAGGCTGGAACCACGCCTGGGTCTCGGTCCAGCACCCACCCCCACTCCCCCAACCCCCCGCCAGCTCCTCGCCAAGTGCCTGTCACCCTCATCGACCCCAAAGAAAGCCTGGGTGCCCTGCAGCGAATGGAGAGGAGGCAAGGACTCCCCCCCCCCCCCCCACACACACACACCCGCCGCAAGTTCGAGCTGGAAGCCCCCTCCCACCCATGCCTTCCCACAGTGCGGCCCCAACCCATCCTCAGTACCCCGGCAAGGCAGACCTTAGCCTTAACTCAGGACCCGCCCCAGCCTCCCGCGGTACTGATCCGCACCCACCTCGAGATCACGGGCCTCACCTAGCCCCAGTCTCGACCTCCGAATCTCCGCCAGCTGAATGCCTGCCCCGCACAGACCTGTCGCGTCTTGCCAGCTTCCAGTTTGCAGCTTAGCTCTGTACCTCTGCTCACAGTGCGCGCCCGCCTCCTCGCTGCCTTGGCAACAGCCCCCGCCCCCAGGCAGCAGTGATTGGTCAGACTGGGATCACGAAGGCGCTGATTGGCTGGTACGGAGACGAGACCTCGCCGCGGGTAGCGCGTCCACCCTGAAGCCTAGGGGAAGTTGAGCCAAGAGGGACGTGGCGCTCAGCTACGCGGGCGGGGAAGCCGCGCCCCTTCCTTCGTTTGCTTTCAAGGGGAAGCCTGTAGAGCAAGATTTGGGCGGGTGAGCTGCTGTCCCGGGAGCGGCCGACCCTTAGTTACTGGCAGTGCTCAAACCAGTTAGCGACGGGCTGTCAGGCCCATTTTCTCCCACGGGCCTCGTTGGGGTCTCACACCCCCGAGCCTCCTCCCCACCCACCTCCCTTATGCTGGGCCCTCGGCCACTGAGGCTTGACTGCTTTTTACTCCACCTTCTCTCACCCATCTGCGGACTTATCTCTTATCTCTATGTCCATCGCCCTCATAGAACTGAGGCATCTACTCCAACCATCATTTTAAAGATGGGGAAGCTGAAGCTCAAAGATATACGTGGCTCGAGGGTTAGAGAAGCTCTTGGAACTCCAAGACTTGTTTCAAAGCTTGAAAGTCTCTGAGCCGTAGTTTTCTCCTTTGTGAAAACGGCATCATCTATTTCACAGTTGTTAGTGAAGATTACATGAGATAATATTCCAGAAAACCAATACAGACCTGTTGCATATGCTAGAAATAATAGCTTTTTTAAAAAATCAGGAAATAATAGAAAGTAGTAGCTAAATGCACCAATTTGGAGCCAGACTGCCTGTGTTGCAAAACCAGACTCACCGCAAACCACCTCCATGACAGGGTAAGTTACTTAAACGCTCTGTGCCTCGGTTTCCTTGTCTATAAAATGGGGATTAAAATACCACCCTCCTCCTTAGAGCATAACAAGTTAATAGAAAAGTTAGTGCTCTGTAAATGTTAGCCATTTTCACATTAGTGGCTGAGCTAGGCCTATAATTCAGGTCTGGTTTCCAAGATCAACAATCTTTACTCTTATATACTTCTCATCTACATACTTAGAACAATGCCTCATAGTTAAGCTCCTATTTAAGGCTCAGGAGAAAACACCCATTTTCTATAAATCAAAATCTCAAACTGTCTCCCTAAGTCCTGACTCATGATGATGTGATGATAGTAGAGGCAAACATGAGAAAAACAATCATCTTTAGTTCTCATGGATAGATTGAAGAGTAAAGACTAGAGAAAGAAAGGATGTTCAAGAGGTTATTATGTAGGAGCACTACATTTAAATTTGAAATGCGTGAGAAATATTTTAGTATTGATTATGTATCATTAGTAACCAATCTATATATATAAAAGGCTAATATGCTAAGTGTCCCTCTGACTGTCGGACCGGTCACTAAGACACACACTGACCATCAGGGGGCAGACGCTCAACACAGGAGCTACTGTGACAGGCACTGGCCATTTACAAAGAAACGGCATTGCAGATCTGGCGCCAACAAAGCAACACTTGGCTTCCCCCAAGTGGGACACAGGCCCCAGCACCACCCCAGAGTGACAGCCCACCAAATCGCAGCCAATGCTGCCCAGACCCCATGGTGCAAAATGCGGCCCACAGCCCAGCCCAGCCCAGAAACGGTGGCTGTGGGTGCTGGGTAATGATGTCACGTAACTATGCCTGGCTTCCTTTCCCTAGCAACTAGCCTCCTTGGAGTTTCTTCAGCCCAGAAACACAACTTGCTTTATAGCCAGGTGCAAACATTTTACACTTTAACCAAATGTCTGTAAAGCGTTTTCACATGCCTCATCTCATTTGATCCTCACAGAAGTTGTGGAGTAGGTAGATAGGAGACTCGGTAGAATCCTATTTTCATTAGCCGGAAAACGGAGATTAAGACAGTTTAGAACCTTGACCTGACTGAAAAGAAGTAAGAAATAGTGGAACTTGAAAATGACTTCAGGTTTTCTCACTGCACAAAATATAGTCAAACACTGCTACAGTTAAATATTTTACCTTTTGTTCTCCCTGCATGATCTACAATAATAATCTGCTGCGTGTTGATATTTACTGCTGTGTTGCTGACAGTTGCCTGAAAGAGAAGTTGGAGTGCTTCACTGGGCTGGAAAAAGTTTAGCTAAATCAGAAAACAGGTCTAATTAAGCAAGTTTATCTATATATATAAAACTCTCGCTGGCGCCAATCCCACATGTGTGTTTCCATCTGCCATTGTCAATTGTGAATTTGGTTGACACTTCTATTATAGAGAAAGGGCAAATAGCGATATTAAAATATTTCTTCTAATTAATTTCCTTTCAATGTGCATGAATTTGTGCACCAGGCCTCTAGTGCTAGTGTAAGATCAGAAGGTAATACCACATCCCAACACTGTGGAAAACACTGAATTGTGACTACATTAAAGGCAGGAACTATCTTCTACATTTTTATTACCTGTTATCTACACAGGGTCATCATTTTTTATTATCAATTTTTTTCTTATTCCTTCCCTCTGGTTCATCAGTAAAATAAGTTCCATACAAACATTAACTCCCTTCCTTTCTTTTCTTCTCTTTCTCTCACCTGACAAAAACCCAGCCCTAGGTGAACCCAAAATATGCCTTATCCTTGTCTGTACAAGGATAGCTCTGCAGAAGAAATATCATTAGTGCCATGTCTCTAAAGTCATGGCCATCAACTTCAGACAGAATCTAATCGCTGCCTAACAATCCTCCAATGTTTCTTCAGCATGCTTTCTCTTCCACGCTCTCAAAGGCCATTCCACACTTCTCCTTGCACCTCAGATGCCCTGTTTCTCCTTCTACTCATTAGCAGGTGACCCTAGTCAGCTTTGTTGAGAACCTCTTTGTTGAGAACCTGCTTGTACAAGTTAAATAACTCTCTCTTTTAAAGCAGGTTTCCTTGACAGCAACACTATTGACACTTTGGGCCAAAGTTTTGTTGTGGGGAATTGATTTTTGGTTTTGGGGCTTTTTTAAATTAGCTTTATTGATTTCAGAGAGGAAGGGAGAGGGAGAGAGATAGAAACATCAATGATGAGAGAGAATCATTGATCGGCTACCTCCTGCATACTCCCTATTAGGGATCGAGCCTGCAACCCAGACATGTGCCCTGACCAGGAATTGAACTTGTGACCTCCTGGTTCATAGGTCAATGCTCAACCACTGCGCCACACAGCCAGGCTGTTGTGGGGAATTGTTTTGAGCGTTATAGAATGTCAGCAGCATCCCTGGTATCTATACTCTAGAATCTAGATGCCAATAACACCAACTCCAGACTGTGTCAACGAAAAATATCTCTGGACATTGCCAGATATCCATTGTAGAGTAAAATCTCCCCTAGTTGAGAACCATTGATTTTAAACAGCAGAAATGAATTCCAGCTAACATAATGAAAAGGGGGATTTATTGAGAGGATAGAGGAGTAACTCATAGACTAGAGAAAGAATCCCAGAGTCAGGAGATCTTGAGCCTCTTTTCTCGAAGTGATGATTAGGCTATCTCCCTCTGTCTTTGGGTATTCCTAATTAAGTTTAAATTTCTCAGTAGGAAGAATCTAAGTCCTGTTTAGGTGAGGCATTCACTCCTGTTGCCTGGGGAACAGAGTCTATAACTAGAATCAAGCTGGGAAGAAGTGTTCAACAGAAAACAAGATGAAACAACAACAAAAGGAATAGCCACCATACTTTCCCCATATTCTGTACCTGTATAAGCTAAAGTGACATGAAACCTAACTACAGAGGCTTCAATAAACTGGAGTTTATTTTTCTATGTTAAAAATAAGTCTGTAGGTAGGTAGTTGTTGCCATTGATTCAGCTGCTAAGCAATATCATCACCACCTCTTTCCTTTCCTCAGCTCTGGCTTTTCTTGTTCAAGCTTATTGAAAGTTGAAAGATGGCTGTCATACTTCCTGACATCATGAATCAATCACATTCAAAAGTAGAAAAACAGGGACGAGGGAAGCAGCAAAGGGACCGTTTATGTGAGAAGTTCCCTCTCCTCTTATCAGCAAAGGAAAAGCTTTCACTCAACAACCTTTAAGTTCCATTGACCAGAAATAGGTTAAATGGCCATTCTCTGAGCTGCAAGATGATGTGCTGCTCACATCCTCCTTCAGGAAGGGCCTGGCTGCCCAGCTGTGAGGAATGTGGTTAGCTGACAGCATGCTCCTGTTACCTGGTTCAGGGTCCACTCAGCTCTAGAGCCCAAGTTACACTCTTCTTGGGGAGAGTCCCAGCCAGTGAGCTGGTAGTACAAGGGCCTATTCTAACCCAGAACTCCACTAACTGTCAGTCTTTGCTCTGGAGCTCCCCATTGGGCTGGCAAAGACTTTGTCAGGTTTGTATCACTGTCTGTAACCTCCCTTTATGCAATTCAATTTATACCTCATTTCCTTTTATAAGCACTACTAGAGGCCCAATGCACAAAATTCATGCAAGGGGCTTGGCCCTCACAGCCCCGGCTGCCTTGTGGCCCAGCTGCTATGCAGCCCCACGGCCCTACCCTCTGGTCGTTCTGGAAGGTCATTCCACCATCTGGTCTAATTAGCATATTAGCTCTTTATTTAATAGGACTAGAGGCCCAGTGCATGAAATTCGTGCATGGCGGGGGGGGGGGGGGGTTGTCCCTCATCCCAGCCTGCGCCCTCTCTCAATCTGGGACCCCTAGGATGTACGGCAGTTGGACATCTCTCTCGCAATCCAGGACCGCTCACTCCTAACTGCTCGCCTGCCTGCTCATCCCTAAACCACTTGCCTGCCTGCCTGCTCACCCCTAGCCGCTCGCCTGCCTGCCTGCTCACTCCTTACTGCTCAGCTCACCGCTCCTTAGCGCTGCCACGGAGGCAGAAGAGGCTCCCACCACCACTGCTGTGCTCGCCAGCTGTGAGCCCAGCTTCTGGCTGAGCAGTGCTCCTGCTGTTGGAGTGCACTGACCACCAGGGGGCAGCTCCTGAGTTGAGTGTCTGCCCCCTGATGGTCAGTGCGCATCATAGCGACTGGTCGTTCCATCATAATGGTTGCTTAGGCTTTTATATATATAGATTCCCTGATAAATCTTTTATACACCTAACTCTGTCTCAGCATCTTCTTCCTAGAGAACCTACTTATTACTCTACCTTTCTAATTTCAGTAAATGGTATGCACACCACTGCTCAAGCCAAAACCCTGTGAATCATTCCTCATTCTTAGTTTTCTTTCATACATACATCCCTAATTCTTAGTTTTCCTTCATACATACATCCCTGATACTTAGTTTTCCTTCAACTAAACCAGCGGTTCTCATCCTGTGGGTCGCGACCCTTTTGACGGTGGAACAACCCTTTCACAGGGGTCACCTTAGACCATCCTGCATATCAGATATTTACATTACAATTTGTAACAATAGCAACATTACAGTTATGAAGTAGCAACGAAAATACTTTTATGGTTGGGTCACAACATGAAGAACTGTATTTAAAGGGCCAGAAGGTTGAGAACCACTGAAAACCATCATCAAGATTCTTCATGATGTCTTCTATCTTTCTCTTTAACCTCACTTCTCACTGCCCTCCTTCTCAATCACAATATCCTAGCCATGCTGGATATTTTCTTCTTAGAAATCATTCCCAGATAAGGCCTTTGCCCAAGCTGTCCTGACTTCAGTAGACCACTATTTCCCCTACATTTTACATGGCTGGAACCTTCTCATTCATTAGAACTCAATTCTCTCCCATTATTCTCCCTAATGAATAGTATAGTATGTGTGTGTATATATGTATGTATATGAAATTCACTTACATATATATGTACACATATATATGCACTTTTTTCTTAATTGTTTTTTTTTCTATCTCTCTCACTAGACCATAAGATCCATGAGAGTATAAACCGTATTTGGGTTGTTTATCACTATTTAATCAGAACCTAGCATAGCACAGTGCCTGATGCATATAATGGATAATCAATATATATTTGTTGAATGAATGAATAAGAATAAAAGGAAAATCACCTATAATTAGATAATTCTTAGATTCTCAGGTTGTTGGGGATTTTTTTTTCTCAATGTTTTGGCAAAGGGATTAGATTTTTGTTTTTATCTTTTTTCCTTTAGAAAGAGAATGGAAATTGTATCCTCTGCTTGCTGATATTATAGTAACTAGTATATATAAGATAACTATTAATAACAGTAAATCATGGCCCTGGCCAGGTAATTCAATTGGTCATCCCGATATGCCAAGGTTGCAGGTTCGATCCCAAGTCAAGGTACATGCAAGAATCAACAAATGAATACATAAATAAGTGGAGCAACAAATCAATTTTTTCTCTCTCTCTCTGAAATCAATCAATAAAATTTTTTAAAAGAACAGTAAATTATAACATCTAAGTCCATGTTACAATGACCATAATTGCAAGAGTCCCTTTCTTTAAAATTAGACTATCCCTACCAAAAAAGTTTTATAATGTCCTAAGAATAATAATCCTACTCCCACTCAGAAATTTTAATTTTAAGAAAGCATAAACTAGAAACAAAGTAGAAGGAAGAATCCTGAAGTCTATATTTCATGATTATAAGAATTTAGTGAGAATACAGTTCAGTTGTCCTGTAGTAAGGAACATTATCAAATAAATATTGGGTGCTATACTAATAATTTTTATTTCCTTCCAGCAAAACCCTTAAAATGTGCAATGACTGAAGTTATATAAATCTTATTTCTAATCTCTGGAGTTTCATTTCATGAAGTTAAAAGAAACTAACTTCTCACTCCCCCTAAGAAATAGACAGTACATCCAGAAAGCAGTCTCTTCAGAGACCTCCTATAAAACTTTACTGTGATAAAAGTTGGCCTCAAGTACCTGGAAAACTGAGTCCATACCTCTGACTCACTCTAAAGAGATCTAAATTATGTATTTAAATCTCCGTCTCTAACTTTAATGATTCATTTTAAAATCTCTGCAGACATTTTCTTATAAAATCACGCACTTTCCCAAACAAACTCATTCTTTTGTGATGCCACACATATTCTGTCTTCTCACTGCGCATTCCAGGTTGCAGTCCTAGGATGAGATTGACACATGATGTCACAAGGGGATGATACAAAGAAATATGAAAAGGAGGAATGAGTTGTTACTCCAAGGTGGTAGGGCAATGCATGGTTGTCATAAAGGGTGTGGCCAGGTATCCTTCAAAAGAGAAGGGGAAGATTGTTGGTATAGTTCAAGATATCACTAAGAGAGGGGTAAAACTTGATGCTTAAAGGGATGGGCAAACTCTGAAATCACTCGAGGGTGGGGAAAAATAGTACTTCACAAGAGGAAGGAGGTAGAGCCTATATCTGGGAAATCAGTAATGTCAGAGGAGATGGAACATCCTTCATTCCTTCAAGTATTACATCACATAAAACTGGAAAAGTTTTAGGACAAAGGTCACAAACAGTGCCCAGGGGTAGACTCAGCCCATAAACATGTTTTGTTGGACAGTCTTAGGTTGGGTTGGGTTTTTTTCTCCAATTAGTTATCAAATTGGGAGTTTCCATAATAACCAGAATTTCTGGCTTCTCTTGAAAATGTTGGAGTTCTGAGAACCCTTGACCTACATTCCTAGCTGGCAGTGACTGGCTGGAGCAAAGGAACAGCTTCTGTCTCTGGACAGGGCAGATACTCTTAGTTTACCTGTCCTCACTCAATCAGCTTTACTCATATTATCCACCTAGCACTTGCAGGAATCTAAGTTTGTGACACTGTTTTGGGAATTTCGTATAACAAAGAGGTGAGTCAGTGTGGAGAAAATATGTTGTGGGAGGGGAAGGCAATCTGTGACACCGGAAGGTATGCAGACTTTGGAAACTCATTGTAGTAAGGATAGAAGAGCAGGATTTTATATCCTGCCATTTTTATCCCAATAACATTCTTGTTGATCCTGCCACTCTGAACTTAGAACATTTTGTCCCTATTTTGTATTTGAGAACTTTGCAGTCTATGCATTTATCAAGGAATTAATTCAAAAGATACTTTCCAAAAAATTCACTAATATTGGCCTAATTCTTATTATGTGTTTATTGTCAAACATCCTTGGTATCAAACATCCCTGGTCAGGTTTTTTTTTTAAATATATTTTATTGATTTTTTACAGAGAGGAAGGGAGAGAGATAGAGAGGTAGAAACATCGATGAGAGAGAAACATCGATCAGCTGCCTCCTGCACATCTCCCACTGGGGATGTGCCCGCAACCCAGGTACATGCCCTTGACCGGAATCGAACCCGGGACCTTTCAGTCCGCAGGCCGACACTCTATCCACTGAGCCAAACCGGTTTCGGCCCCTGGTCAGGTTTAAAACAAATTTCATTATCCCCCAAGTGGTTATAAACCATTATTTCTCTGAAAGATAAGATATTCCATAACATCAACCAGCTATTTGTCCTTGGAGCATCTTATTCTCCTTACAGCCTGTATGCCCTAGCTCGGGCAGCTTCTTTTCTTAGAATGTCTTTCTCTCTCACTAAATTCCTAGTCATTCTTACAAGAACAAATGGAGAAATCACTCCCCCTAACCACACTCTCCTATCTTTAAGAAACAACTCCTGCCAGGCGGTGTTGCTCAATGGTTGAGCTTAGACCTATGAACCTTGGAAGTCACGGTTCAATTCACAGTCAGGGCGCATGCCCAGGATGCGGGCTTGATCCCCGGTCTGAGATGTGCAGGAGGCAGCCGATCAGTGATTCTCTCTCATCATTGATGTTTCAATCTCTCTCTCCCTTTCCCTTCCTCTCTGAAATCAATAAAAATATATTTTTAAAAAAGAAACAACTTCTCCCTTGGGCTCTCATAGAATTTTAAAGATATATTTAGTAAAGAACTCATACCCATACCTTTATTACAAAACTGCAGTAGGTTTTCTTTTTTAATTTATTGACCTCCTTTGATAGAATTAAAGAAGTTGAGTTACTAAAAGGCAGAATTTTTGTGTATTAAGGGCCTGGCATCTAAAGACATTTAATAAATATCTGTGCATGAATCGTCATAAGCAGGAATAGAAATCGGCTAGGTTAAAAGGTTATGGGGTGGGGCCATGACGGGACATACTGTTATGCAATAAAAAGTTGTCATAAGGGGATGGAGCAAAATATGTTGTCATGAGAAAAATCTATGAAAATTTACCTAATGCCACTAGTCTGAAAGTGTTGGATACAACAGGAAGAGGAGCTGGACCCTAGAGTGACACCATTTAGGCCACTAGAGTCATACCAGTCTCTTGGGAATCCTCCCATGTCCAGATAAGCATTAACATCTACCACAGTTCTCTCAGTTGCTGACAACAATGTTGTCTACCTGTGTCAATACAACTTTGGGTAACACATTGTATTGAGATGGTATTGGCTGGGATTCTGCCTGGACTGTAAGCCAGTTTCTGAACTGATATGATTGGACTGGTCAACAGGTCTAATCTTAGATATGGGTTCCAGGCTATGAATTGGTTTGGCATTTTCCTTGGCTATGAAATTAACCTTTAATTGAAATCATGAGCTAGGTCAGACCACAGACTGTGATCAAAATTCAAGGATAAAAGAGCTAATCCCATGCTGGCACCTTGATCTTAGACTCTCCAGACTCCAGAACTGTAAGCAATAGATTTCTGTTGTTTATAAGCTACTGAGTCTGTGTTATTTTGATATAGCAGCCCCAATGGACTAAGAAAATACAAGTTAAATAAGATTAACTTTTATGTTTTTATCCTGTATTACGCTCTTTAATATTTTGGAACAAACTAACACCTTACTAATGTTAATGGCAGTGGTTCTCACGTAAATGAAACCAAAGGCATTTTATAATAATACTAAGATGTTATTTATGTTAACATGCAATGGATTCATCATTGCTAACTTTAAATAAATCAATTAAAATGTCTTTTTAAAAATGTCTTTAAAGTTTTCTTGGTTCAATTTCCAATATGAAAGTATAAATGTAAAGTAATCTGAAGGCCAAAAATCTGAGAATTTCTACCCTGGCCAGTGTGGCTCAGTTGGTTGGCCATTGTCCCATGCATGGAGTGGTCCCTAGTTCCATTCCTGGTCAGGGCACATGTCTGGGTTTCAGGCTTGATCCCTAGTGGGAAGATGTGCCAGGGGCAGCCGATCCATGTTTCTCTCTCTCTCCCTAAAATCAACAAAAAACATATTTTTTGAAAATCAAAAACTGGTATTTCCTTTCTAAAGAGAATGTTGAAGAGAAACTAAAGGAAAGTCTAGGGGCAGAGGAGTCTCCAGCTACAAAAACTAAGTTTGGGTTGTTTTATGTTCAAAGTTGACGGTGAGTGGAAAAGTCAGGGAGCAACTGCCATACAGGTACTACTACAGGGGACAGAGATAGGGAGAGGGAAGTTTAAAGATCTTTTTCTCTTTGCCCTGATGGTTGTGGCTCAGTTGGTTGGGTGTCGTCCTTGCACCGAAGGTTACCAGTTCAATTCCCAATTAGGACACTTGCCTGGGTTTTGGGATCAACCTCCAGTGGGGGGCATGCAGCCAATCAATGTTACACTCTCACATCCATGATTCTCTCCCTCTCCCTCCCTCTCTCTCTCAAACTCAATTTAAAACATAAATAGATATTTTGTTCTGTATTCTTTCCACTCCTAATTATATTTTGATTTATATATTTGTTTGTTTTTTATATATTTTTATTGATTTCAGAGAGAGAGAAACATCAATGATGAAAATAATTAGGACATTGGGGGGATAAGGACACATTTGTAATATCTTATTCAATAAAGGGAATAAAATAAAATAAAATAAAAACAAAAAAAAGAAAATAATTGATTGGCTGCCTTCTCCACACTGGAGATTGAGCCCACAACCCAGGCATGTGCCCTGACTGGGAATCGAGCTGTGACCTCCCGGTCCATAGGTCAACGCTCAACTACTAAGCTACACCCGCTGAGCTATATTTGTTTCCTATAATGTGACACTCAGAGATCAGACCAACTCAACCAGTATGAAGCCTCATTTGCTCAACTAGACCATGAAAGACTGTTTTTGCTGGCTTGCTAAAGTCAAAACACTAAATTCCTGACATGATAAGCATTCATTAGATGGGTGTCGTAGTGAACTGAATTGTATCTACTTAAACTCCCTCGCTTTATAGCAGCATGTTTTTGTACAAGTTTTCCTCTCTGGGCCTCAATTTTCTCATCTGTAAAATAGGGCACTTAAGTAAATGACAATTGCAGGCCTTTATTGAGAAATTACTCTCTTCCAGGTACTATGTTTTACCTCCACTGCCCTGTGTAATTCTTACAACAATCCAAAAGATAGTACTATTATTATTTTCATCTTATACATGAGAAATTTGCAGCACAAAGAAGTTAAGCATCTTGCTCAAGGGTTAGTGCCAGGATTCAAAGCCCAGTAGTCAGGTTCTAAAGGTCCCCTACCACTAACACTGTAATCTCCCCATGGTGCGTGCCCACTGCAGCGGAAAGGATTTTGCAGCTGAAAGGATTTTCTATGGCTTCTCCTTCGTTTATCATTAGCTGCAAATTCAAACTAGTTAGTGCATCTGAAAGGCTGAGCCTGCACATGTGCTGGAAAATGAGTATCTTCCACTCACAGTTTTTAGAGTGGGAAGTGACTCTGCCTCTCTCAAGTCTCACCAAGGTTCCCCGAACACAAGAAGTGAGTCCAAAAGCTAAGCAGCCAAAAATACAACTGTCCACTCTTACCATTTGCTTTGTGGTCTTTTAAGGAGAAGGGAAAGTGTGGACTAGGGAGAAGATTACCTGGGCTCTGCCACTTACTACCTCTACAATCTTGGACAAGTTACATAGCCTCTCTGTGCCTCAGTTTCCTACCATAACACATACCTCATAGAGTTATTATGAAGATTAAATGACAATATTTATTTGGAAAGTACTTCTAACAGTGTCTGGAACGTGTTAAGTGTTATAAAAATATGTGAATAGCCTGGCTGGTGTTGCTTAGTGGTTGAGCATAAACCCATGAACCAGAGGTCACCAGATCTATTCTCAGTCAGGGCACATGCCCGGGATTGCAGGCTCAATCCCCAGTAGGAGGCATACAGGAGGTAGCCAATCAATGGTTCTCGCTCATGGATGTTTCTATCTCTCTATTCCTCTTCTTCTAAGATTAATTTTTTAAAAAGATATGTGAATAATCTCACTATCTAGCGTATCCATTTTCAAGTAGTATGTTCAGAAACACTAATGCTAAGTATATAATAATGTTATGAATTTCTCAAAGGAAGAAGAGTGGGGAGGGACATGGTATAGTATTTATTTAAAAAAAAAAGGATGCTGTTGTTTTTCACCACCACTGCCTTCCACATTCCCTAGTTGTATGGAACTTCTGTTGAGGACACCTGACATCCTTACTCATGTTGCCTGCGCAGAGGATGGACACTTGTTCAGGGTCCACTGTAAAATCTCTCTCCATAGCCTGCTTTGCGCTCCTGAGAGTGCCCTCCCTCTCCTAATGCTGCAGATCTGCTCCTTTTCTCCCTCCCTGCCCCCACTAGTGGGAGGATTTCCCAGCTGCCCAATGCCTGGCTTGCTAACAACAACTCAGTTCTACCAAGCATGACCTCTGCCCTCAAATCACTCACAGACCAAGAGGATGAGTACTGGGTAATTTTGAAACCAGCTATTTTGGCTACATATGAAAACTTGTCCTGCTTTCTTGTGGTTCTGTAGCATAATTTACAACCGTACCTCTGACCATAATCAGTCAGTTATGACTTGTGTCAAGCCACCCAGAAAAATAATACTAGTAATTTCCTTAGAGGAAATTATGTTATACCAACATCTTCTGTGGCTTATTTGGGTGCATTTTCATTTTGATTTATTCTGGTGCAGATTCATTTAGATAGAATTTAGGTTGCATGATATTGTAGAAAGTATCCTTAGCTAGAAGTCAAGCATCTTGGGAGTTTAATCCTAGTTCTGGCCTTATGACAGAGGGGGTGAGTTGCTTCACTTCTTTGAGAACATTCAGTGGTGTGGGAAATGGCAAATACTTTTTGATGCTCTCAGAATCAAAAGTATACTCTCCTACTAAATCAAGCAAGCATTGAGACTGGATACCAACTAGTCTAATCCCTCATTTTTCAGAGAACAAAATGAGGCTAATGGTGATGAAGTGGCTTACCAAAGTCAGACATCTAGCTGAGATCAAAGTCAAGACTATGTGATGGCCCTAGCCAGTTTGGCTCAGTAGATAGAGCCTCGGCCTGTGGACCAAAGGGCCTCGGGTTCAATTCTGGTCAAGGGCATGTACCTTGGTTGCAGGCTCCTCCCTGGCCCGGGCCCTGGTCAGGACTCATGCAGGAGGCAACCAATGGATGTGTTACTCTCACATCAGTGTTTCTCTTTGTCTTTCCCTCTCTCTTCCACTCTCCCTAAAAGTCAATGGAAAAATATCTTTGAGTGAGGATTAACACACACACACACACACACACACACACACAAAGACTATGTGATGAAGAACTGTACTTTGTTGTATGCTAGACCCCAAGCCATTGTGTGCCTATTGGTTACTATGTAGCAGCAAACGATAATAGGCTTAGCTTAATAGATTTTCTTTCTTGAAGTGATTTACTTTGAGAGATTATAAGCTTTTATCCTGTTGATTGTAATAATTTAAACTTTGAACAGCTTTAAATATTATTCGTGGGATACAGAAAAGTAAAACTTTCTGAAAAATGAAAATGTTTTCATTTTATAATTCAAAAGACACTTAGCACACAGGAAAAAAAGGGGGATATTCAAGTGCGTTTAGTACTTAAGAATTATAACAGGATTTCCTTGAAAGAGAAAACAATAGGGACAAGTTTTCAAAACTTCAAGGTTTTTTAACCATTAAAACAGTGGTACTTAATTTTCTTCTGACATGTTGCACATCATTCTTGTGTAACACCACTCAGCTAAAGATTATTGATGAGTTTTAATCTTGTCTACAATTAAGTTTCAAATAATCCATTTATTTTAATTTTTCTCTCAGTTTTTCAGATGAGCAAATCAAAATTTTCAAAAATAAGATTCTTTCACAAGCTCTGCCTGCCCCTTATTTCAGCAAATTCAAGTCTGAATAAGACTTCTAAGTGTCCTCAGATTCAAATCTAGCCTTGCCTGTAACAGGAATGGTGATGCCATCATGCTAGCCACCAGTTCTGAGTCTACCGGATACGGTGAGATCTCCTAACCCCGTGGTCGGCAAACTGCGGGCTCTCGAGCCACATGCGGCTCTTTGGCCCCTTGAGTGTGGCTCTTCCTAAGCCTTAGGAGTACCCTAATTAAGTTAATAACAATGTACCTACCTATATAGTTTAAGTTTAAAAAATTTGGCTCTCAAAAGGAATTTCAATCGTTGTACTGTTGATATTTGGCTCTGTTGACTAATGAGTGTGCCGACCACTGTCCTAACCCCCAGAGAAATCACCTACCACCATCTCTTCATCACCGTGGGTTCTCTTCCCACCCGGCCAGCCAGTTTCCCGTCAGTCCCCCTGCTTTGCTTTTGGGCTGCTTGTGTTCAACACCTTTTTCTCTCAGCTTCAGTCTACCTCCGACAGGATACCTAGCTAAAGCAGCAGTTTAGCCAGTGCCGTGGCTGGACCTGCTCTGGACTAGTGGGGGAGGGGATTTAGACCCCCATTTTTACCCCATCCTGACCTCTGTCTGGGTATAAGGGAACAAAACAAAGGCTTGCTCCAGTCCCTAGATATGGAGTGCTTGGGCAGCAAGTATTGGGTTCTGGATTGGAAACATATAACCCCAAAAAGAAAAAAGGATAATAAATATATTATTGATGAATCCTTGTTAAAAATGGAGGTATTACTGGAAGTGGTTGTGCGTTGTCCGCAGCTTTGTTACTCAAAGTGTGGTCTAGGGACCAGGAGAGTCAACATCACCTGGGAGCATCTCGGGCCCCACCCCAGGCCTGAGGATCTAAATCTGTATTTAAATAAGGCCGCTAGGTAATTTGTGTGCATACTGTCTAAGGGTAAGTCTGGATTTATCTGTTCTTTCTTATGAAAGGCCTCAGGGCCTGAGAGACAGACTTGGACTACCCAAAATGCATAGAAGCCAAATGCTAATCTAGCCATCCAAAGAGACATCACTGCCACAGGACTTGCATATTTGAAGGTTGAATGCCAGCTCATTTCTTCCTGTTGGCAAACTTAAGCCAGGAGGCTAAGTCCTCCACAGGTTGCCAGGTGAACTGGGAATGTTTACTCTCTCCTAAATGACCAGTCTTTCTCTGGGTACATGAATGACAGCCCGAGAACTCTTCAGTCTTCTTCTTTGCTTCTGAAAAGCAATCTTATTTTCCTTATTTTCTCAAACTTGGGCTCTGGCCAGTTTGGCTCAGTGGATAGAGTGTCAGCCCAAGGACTGAAGGGTCCCAAATTCAATTCAAGATCAGGGTACATACCCCGATCATGCTGGAGGCAACCAACCAGTCAATGTTTCTTTCTCACATTGATTTTTTGTTTTGTTTTGTTTTGTTTTGTTTTGTTTCTCCCCCTTCCTCTCTCTAGGCATGTGAGAATTTTTTTTTAAAAAAAGGCAGAAACTGAGATGATAAGTAACGTGTTCAAGGTCACACATTTAGTAGTAGGGATCAGAATTCTGGCTGGTTCCCAAGCCTGCAATATACATGCCACCTGTTTGGCCTTATCCTCAGGCAAGCTGGGAAGCTGCTCTGCAAGTTGTATTTTCCAGATGAATAATTGACTCATTTTCCGGCTCCTTCATGTGGTTCATGTGTCACGTGTCAACCTCATCATTGTGATTACTATCATTTTCATCACCATCAATTAACATTTGTTGAACGCCTCCATGGTTCTGGACACTACCATTTTAATTCCCTACATGCAGTTTCTCCCTGCATACTCTTCCTTTTTAATCACTTTGCTGAGAATATAGTATTTCCTTTTGAAAGTCTGACAAACCGCAAGCAGGTGTGGAGGTTATTTGTTTTAGTGCTGGAAGCCGGAGAAAAAACATGAGCTTCAGTTATTCGCCATACACAACATTAGAACAATGGATGCCCTGCTTTCATACTTCATGCTTAATGGCTACAAAGATCAAGATAAATCCTTTCAACCAAAGGAACTTAATCTGTGGTCTATTACTGCTCAGTGTTGAAGGCCTGTGCTTTTAATCTAGTCTGATTTTTTTCTTTCAGATTTCAAAATGCTAAAATTTATTGTTGAAATTTAGAATTTTGATGCCTTACTTTCTGATCATGGGTTTTTATATCAGTCAGTAAATTAAAATGGAGAGGAAGCCAGTCGTATATTTGAATTTTAGTTAATACACTTACCAGCTGGGTCACTTCATGAATGTTACTTAACTTCACTGAGCTTCAGTTAACCTACCTTTTTAAAAGATGTTCATAAACTCTTAAAAGAGATCTTATTTTTCTAAATACATACTGAATGAAATGATATGATGGCTAGAATTTGCTTCAAAATGATCCAAGTATGGGGAGAAAGTGCGTGGGTATATAGTTGAAATAACACTGGCCATGTATTGATTGTTGAAGTTGGACAATGGGTACCCAGGAATACATTCTCTCTACTTTTGTATATGTTTGACATTTTTAAATTAAAAGAATGGGAGAAAGTTAATGGATATTTTTGAATATTAAAAAATATAAGTGAGGGTCAGAGCGGCTGGGGAGAGGTCAATGGGGGGGAAAGGAGACATATGTAATACTTTAAAAAATAAAAAATTTAAATTTAAAAAAATATATATATGCTTTAGTCTGGAATAATAGCAGCCATTTTCAAGCAGTTATTACATATCAGATGACATTCAGAACATTATCTCGTTTAATTATCACAACAGTTACATGAGTTATGTATTATTATTCCCATTTTAGAAATGAGAAAAATGAGACACAGAGAATCTAAGCAACTCACACACGGAATTACGGAGTATTGGTACAAAACTAGACCAGGGATATCTTACCTAATAATAGACAAACATGCAAATTGACCATACCTTCGCTACACCCCCCAATCCACGCCCACCAGCCAATCAGAGTGACTATATGCAAATTAACCCAACCAACATGGTGGCCAGCAGCCACGGAGCTGGAGCAAGTAGGAGGCTTGTTGCCCCAGCGATGAAAGAAGCCAAGCTTCCCGGCAGCTGCTGCCTCCTCTCAAGGCAACAAAGTTTCAATTATAGAAGGTAAATAAATCCCAAATACCTGCTTCCAGTCACCATGGCCACAGAGCTGGAGCGAATAAAAATAAAAATAAAAAAAGGAAAGGCTGGGAGCTTTGGTCACCAGGGGGCTTGGTCAGTCTGAAAACAGCCATCAGCCCCTCACCCAGGCTGGCCAGGCAGCCCAGCGGGACCCCCACCCTAATCCAGGACACCCTTCAGGGCAAACCAGTCGGCCCCCGCCCATGCACCAGGCCTCTATTCTATATAATAAAAGGGTAATATGCAAATTGACCCTAACAGCAGAATGACTGGGATGACTGGTCACTATGACACACACTGACCACCAGGGGGCAGATGCTCAATGCAGGAGCTGCCCCCTGGTGGTCAGTGTGCTCCCACAGGGGGACCTCTGCTCAGCCACAAGCCAGGCTGATGGCTGCCAGCACAGCGGTGATGGCAGGAGCCTCTCCTGCCTCCTCAGCAACACTAAGAATGTCTGACTGCAGCTTAGGTCTGCTCCCTGCTGGCAAGTGGACATCCCACAAGGGCTGCCGGGCTGACAGAGGGATGTCTGACTGACAGCGTGGGCCCGATCCCCCAGGGAGTGGGCCTAAACCAGCAGGTGGACATCCTCCGAGGAGTCCCAGACTGCAAGAGGGCATAGACTGGGCTGAGGGACCCCCCGAGTGCACAAATTTTTGTGCACCGGGCCTCTAGTAATAAATATAAAATACTTATGGTTAACAATGTACTCCCACTTAAAAAAACACACACCAAACAAACTACATTTTATTATTAAGGCATTCTTATGATAGTGAGAGATTATTCCAAAAAGTGACACCCAATAGAGAGGTGCAAAGAGTCAAAGAGAGAGAGAGAGAGAGAGAGAGAGAGAGAGAGAGAGACCAGGAAAACCAACTATTGGGAGACGATAAGAAGAGATGGGTTTTCTTCATTTGACATCAAATCTCATTTCCAGCTTCTCTACCCTCCTCTGCATCCTGGGAGACAGGCCTCTTTCCCTCACCACTGGACCCCTTTTCCTCAGTCTCCTGGTTGCTCTCAGGAAGGAGAGACACTGGCAGTTGATTGGAGGGCAGGAGGAGGGCAGGTTTCAACTCCCTGGCT
The DNA here is from genome assembly GCF_000147115.1 of Myotis lucifugus. Lineage (NCBI taxonomy): Eukaryota > Metazoa > Chordata > Mammalia > Chiroptera > Vespertilionidae > Myotis > Myotis lucifugus. The sequence goes on from NW_005871172.1 coordinate 2,111,942, forward strand.
GTCTGATGTCAGGCTGTGAGTTGGCCATGGTGGTGTTACTCTACCTAAGGACATAGCCCCTGTATGGTTGCCTTTCTTATGGTCAAAATGACAACCACCTCTACAGCCATAGCCCTTGCTATGTTCTGGTAACTTATCTTTCCCTTTACCCTTCAGCAGTAGGTCCCTATTATGACTTATCTTTAGGGGCCTCTCCATCTTCATCAATTTCCCTTACTCCTGCTCACCCCTTTATACATATTTCTTTTATTAAACTCTCTTCAATTACTCATTAGTTTGTGCCCTGTGTTTTATGCTGGAACAAAAGATACAAACATAACAAACAAACAAATCAATGGAACAGTAAGCTAATGTGTAAAAGCTGAGCTATTAACAACAATTCATGTTTGAAAACAATGTCTGTGAAGCAGAAAGGACCTGGGTCCCTCACAGCCTAAGCTACCAGCACCCAAAGCTTCCCTGAGGGAGCTTCATGTCTCTGGACTCTCCTTCATGGGAGCCCATGGCTCCTTGCACGCTCCACCCCAAGATGCAGTCGTGACCATGTGGACTAAGAGGGAGAAAACAAAACTGCTTTTGAGAGAAGATAGTTCTGAGCCGACTATTACCTGAGCACCATCTTCTAGTTGAAGGTGGTAAGTAGAAGAGGAGCTTTCCAGGGAGTGGCAAACACCAGAGCAGGGGTCCTCAAACTATGGCCCAGGGCCACATGCGGCCCGCCGAAAACATTTATCCGGCCCGCCGGGTGTTTTTGCCGCCGCTGCCTGTCCTGCTTAGCAGCCGACTCGTCCCGGGACGCAGTGCGCATGGAATGTCTGAGGGACAGTGAACTGGCCCCCTGTTTAAAAAGTTTGAGGACATCTGCACCAGAGAATGCTCTCCTACCCCTGGATAGGAGGTGTCTGCAGGAGCAGGAGTGGAAACTGATGACCAAGAGAGGCTTATCAAGATTCTGGGCAGCCCCTGTGACTTCCTGCCGAAGGGGCACTGGCAAATGAGAATCTGGAGATGTGAGACAAGGACCTCACGAGATGCTTCTCATTTGCCCTGAGTGCAATGACTTATCTGTTCCTCACCCCATCTTACCACATGTGGTCCCTCTCCAGTGAGGAATGTTTGAATTGGAGCCTTTCACTGCCCACTATGGGTGTGTGCAGGAAGCCCACCCAACAGGCAATGTCAGCTTGCATAGCTAAATAATAGTTTGCTTGGCATTCAGGGTTTTGCATGGCTTGGATGATCTGATATATTTCCATTTACTCCCAGGAGTAATGAATGCACCTGAGTTTATTTCAGAGGACACAAGAGTATACAAAATAAAAATGTAAAGACTCTCCTAATCTGAATCACCAATAGCAACCGATGTTTACAGTTCCCATTTAAACTCTTTTACAAGTTATGTTATAGCTTTGTGTAAAGAAACCTCCTTTCTAGTTGTGATTTATCAATATCAACACCAGGGTAAACTGTGTTCCCTTTCAGCAGATAAAGAATTTAGCACACCACATGCACTACTTGTCACCTCTCTCTCTCCCCAGGACATTCCTTAGCTAGATTTCTTTCACATGATGTGGGGACAACCAGTGTTTTTAGCTTTAGCTCTTATGACTTCCTTTCATGTGCCCATGCTGCAGCCAAGTTGAGTTACATGGCATTTCCTTAAGAACTTAACTATGAAGTGTTTGAAACAATGAGAGAAACTTATTCACACATTTCTGTGTTTACCCAACTCTACTAGTGCTGTGTGCCTATAATGTGCCAGATCCAGGCAGAGAAGATGCTTTGGACAAATGCGACCAGAGGGCCTTTCACAGGCCCAATTTCCTGGACTGTGCTTATCAAAAGATATCATTTTCCCTAAACCCAGACAACCCAATGAGATTAGAGGTAGGCCACCTCATTTATTCAAGCGTTTACCCTATAGAATGCCCCCAACCACAGCACTAAGCACGAATGTAAAGGACCTATAGTCTGAGAGAAACATAGGAAATCTTCTTTTTCTATGAACCTAGATAAAGCCTTCAGAACAATTTCTGAATGACTATTTATGGTTTTGGACAGGGATCCTTTTCTTTTTAACTTATTAAATATTACCTCAGAAGTCAATAATATATTAGAGGCTTCAAATGTAGTAACCACTGATGTTTATGAAATATTTAGTCGTATTTGACACCTGGCTGAGTCCTTTTCATCTGTTTTCTAATTTATTCCCCACTATGATTCTATGCGCAGATAATTTCATCACATTTTACAACGAATTAATGGAGGCTTGGAGAGGAGAGCTGCAGAACCAGGACTTCAGACCCAGATTTGTCTGATTCAGAGATGAA
>NW_005871172.1:2114990-2132449 GCF_000147115.1 Myotis lucifugus
TGCCGAGGGAACGCGCAGAAAGTGAAGGAGGGCAGGCTGTCCTACTCGGGCCACTCCTCCTTCTCCATGTGCTGCATGCTGTTCCTGGCGCTCTACCTTCAGGCCAGGATGCGGGCGGACTGGGCGAGGCTCCTGCGGCCCACACTGCAGTTTGGCCTCGTGGCCACGACCATCTACGTGGGCCTTTCTCGCGTGTCCGATTACAAGCACCACTGGAGCGACGTGCTGACGGGGCTCATCCAGGGGGCGTTGGTCGCAGTGCTGGTGGTGGTGTATGTATCAGATTTCTTCAAGGAGAGAAATTCTTTTAAGGACAGAAAGGAGGAGGCTTCTCAGACAAACCTGCATGAAACGGCCTCGGGGGAGAATCACTTCCGGAACAATCAGCCCTGAAGGCGCGAGGGCCGAGGGAGAAGGATGCTGCCCAGAGGGCGCGTCCCTGTGTGTGCACAGCCTGGGAGGGACTCTACTGCTATTCCCTACGCTCACTTCCCTGTGTGTACATAGTTCCCTAACACGGCGGCTGTCTAATAGCTCCAAGTCCACGAAGAAATGTCAGCCTTTCAACAATGCCTCACCTGTACATTGTTATTAAAAACGCAATGCTTATGTAAAAAAAAAAATCAGATCAGATGAGAAATTTATTGGTGATGTCAAGGACAAAGGAGAGGTATAACTTTTCAGACTAATGCTTTCTCTGAGAAAAACTAGAACAGCCAGATTAAAAACAACCTATTTGAAGAGATTGGCGAATCACTGACACATTCTGAGGCTGAAGCTGAGAGAAGACTAGATACTTTCCAAGCCTGGCAGGGCAGCAGTGAGTCTCAAAGTTACTTCAGACTGATCAGGACAGAGGCTCTCATCCCTGCCCCAGACTGCCTCCCGACATGGCCAGGGTTTCCCCAGGAAGGCTTTCTCCAGGTTCATCCCCCTCAGGAGTGTCCTGCAGAGCCCTCTGGAGGACCAGCCTCAGGGTGTGTCTCCGCTTCCACCATCGCTGCCTGAAGGAGCCAACGAAGAAGTAAATGATGGGGTTGGCACAGCTGTTCATACAGGACAGAAGTACTACCATCATGTAAAGATAAAAGGCGTCATTAGGTTGATCTGGTATCTTGAAAAAGAGGATCCGGAGGATGCCGTAGGGCAGGCCGCAGAGGAGGAAGACCAGCACTGTGAACATGAGGGTCACGTAGAGCCTGGTTGGCAGCACCCGGTGGGAGCCACACAGCAGTCTGATTATCAGGGCCAGGCTGGACCCAGAGAGAAGCACAAATAACAAAATCAGCCAGGACACAGTGATGAACTCAAATACAGGATACACATAAGAGTTTAAAAAATTCAACTGGAGGATGGAGGCATGTTTATCCAGTATGCTCGGCAGCAGGGACAGGGCCCAGAGCAGGGCACACATGACAGCAGACAGGTGTCTGGGGCGGCGGCAGCGGTACCAGATGGGCCACAGGACAGACATGCAGCGCTCCGTGCTGATAGCGCTGAGAAAGCTCAGGCCTGAGATGTAGGCAAAGACTGACACAATGATGATAAATCTGTTCTGTGCTCTATGGGAAGAAGTGAAGTCGAGAAATAAATCTAGCATATATATAAACTGGCAGCAGAGGAAGAGGAAGTCGGCCCCCGCCAGGTTGAGGATGTAGACGGAGAAGGCGTTCCTGTGCATGCGGAAGCCCAGGAGCCAGAGCACCACTGCGTTCCCTGCCAGCCCCACCAAGTTCATGATGAGTATCAGTAATTTCAGGATTGTGATCCCTATATAATGTAGATGAAAGGCCTGACCACTTCCATTGGTTGGTGTGAGGTTGGTCTCCCAGGCTGTGACATCATATCCGTGCTCAGAAACGCTGCAGTTGTGGGCCTGGAAACAAAACAAGACTTGAGCACCTGCTCTATGACCACTGACCCTCATGCCACCCTGTCTGTGGCGAATGGAGGCTTCCAGAGATTAAGATTCTTTCTGAACCACACGGTCTTGGAGTCCCGGAGCCTGAATTTAAACCCAGTTCTCTCTGAATCTTAGAGCCTGGGCTCTTTCTACTGCAACACGGACTCTCTATGTCCAACCTCTGCACTGACCATAGAGCCCATGACATGTGCCCTGGAGGCAGGAGGAGAAGAGTCTGCACAGGTCCTGTGGATGACAGCAGGGTCCTGAGTTCCCCAGTACTTGTGCTCTGGGAGAGTGGCTTTGTTTGACAGCAGGCTGTCAGAAGCCCCAGGGCAATCTCAGTGACTGAGAGTGGTCTACCCACCAGGGAGAAAGGAGGTTATGACTTAGGCTCATGAAGGGAATGAGACCCCTTGTTAGGACAGAATGAGGACCCCCAACGCTTTTGCATTAGAAATGTGCCAGTGTGTCATGTCTATGAGGATAGACAGTGATTACTCTTCCCATTGTTGTGTCCCCAGGGCCTAAGTCTGTATGGGAACACCATGGGGCTGTCAATAAAATTTTAATCCACAAATGAATGAATGAATGAATGAATGAATAAAATTTGGATTTAATCCTATATAATAAAAACCTAGTATGCTATGTGTCCAACTGTTCCTTCGACTGCTCGACCAGTCGCTATGTCAGGCACTGACAACCAGGGGGCAGACACTCTGACCAGTAGGTTAGCTTGCTGCTGGGATCCAGCCAATCGGGACTGGGCTAGACAGGCTGGAAATGCCCTGGAGCCCTCCTGCAGTCCCCACCCCGATCATGAACTGGGTGGTTCCCTCAGCCTGGCCTGGGCTCTCTTGCAATCTGGACCCCTCAGGGAATGTCGGATTGCCAGTATTGACCCGATCCCCACAGGCCAGGCCAAGGGACCCCACTGGTGCATGAATCTGTGCACTGGCCATCTAGTATAATATAATATTTTTTAAAATGAAGAATTTTAAATATAAGATATAAGTTAGCACATTTAACTCCACCATCAAAAAACACATATGTAACAAAAATAAAATTCCATTTCTAAGTTTTCATTCTGTGCAAAGCTCTTGTGTGTTTGAAATAATTTTTTTATGCCTGCAGACACCGCCTATCCAGGTGGGAGAGGACTCAGGACTGAATTAAATTTCTCTGCATTTTAGAGGAGAAAGAAGCCATTTTGAGAGGAGAAATAGAAGTGGCAAAGGGTTCGAATAGAGGTAGTTGAGACAGAAATACAGAAGGGGCATTATTAACTGGTTTTCCTATGATATGTGTAATAGGAAAGCCACTAATTGTCCCTACATGTGATTTGGAGTAGAGATTTCTTTGCAGATCAAAGCATTTGTGTAAGAGAATTCTCCTGGTGGTGGTGGAGTTAAGAAGTGCTTAGTTCTTTGGATGAAAAGAGACCAGCTCTTGCAGAATTTAGGTGAGAAAAATAAACCAACTCACACGTAGGTGAAGAGTAGCAGTTGATGAGTGCTCACATGGTATTACCTCTTTTAATCCTCAAATAGCCCTATGAAGCCAGTATTATGCCTATACCCATCTGGCATATGGGAAAAGACAAGCACAAGGATGTTGAATGACATGCTCCAGTTCTCACGTGCACAAGTGGAAGAGCCTGGATCTGAACCCACAGGTCTGTGTCAGAGTCTTCAGCTTTCCCCTACCTGCAGCCCCACTACCAGGGTGAAGTGTCCAGTACACATGGGGGAGCGGGGGAAGGCAGAAAGCAAGTAAACTCAGGGACAAATCTAAAATGGGAACTCATTTGTGTGTTTTATTGAATTAGAATAGGCAAATTTGGTAAATAACAAGGAAGTGAAGCTTATCCAGTGTGGAAGAAGTGGGTGGAATCCAGCTGAGAGCAGACCCGAGATTCCGGGAGTTCCTTCTTCCCTCTGGACACACCCAATCAGTCAATTCAGCCAGCACAGGCTCCCCCAGGAGAATCGAACCCCTCTACCCTTGAGTCTGTGGGCTGCTGCTCTAACCACTGAGTCAAACCTGCTAGCTCTTGTCTCCCTTTTTAAACTCAAACCTCAATAATGATGACTAGATCTGTCTGGATTTTGTCTTTTTTTTGTAGTCGTTGTTGTTCACTATTGTATCCTCGGCATCGAGCACATGTCCCTTAGAGACCATCTGCTATAATATCATCCTTTAACTCAGGAAGAAGCTGAGGCTGAAAGAGCCAAAGGATTTCCCTGAGATCACAGGGTGAACAGCAGGTCCAATGCCAGCCCTGGTCTCCTGGAGCCCAGCCTGAGGCTTTCCCACTGTTCTCTGCCTCATTGTGGGATCAGCACCTGAGCAAAATCTTCATGTGAGCTCAGAACATGAGAGAGCTTCAGGGGTGAGGAAAATGCTAGTTGGTCTAAATACCCATTTCCTTCTCTCTCACATAATAGTTCTGAGAGTTTTAGACCAGAAAATGGATTCTAATCCCAGTTTCCATTCCCGTTTGATTACACCATGTGACCAGGTGGTAGCCAATGGGGGGTGAGCACAAGTGATGTAACCAATTTTAGGTTGTGCCTTTCCTTCCCCTCTTCTCCTCTGGATGGAAGTTGATGAGTCTGGGAGCCCTGCATGAGAATGAAGTCACCTCTCTAGGGCTGGGGAGCAGTGATCTGAAAGAGCACAGGTGTCTGATGACTTGAAGTCACCAGTCCAGTACTAATAACCTCTTATACATTTCTTTCTAGGGCTACCAAAATCATAAATTGAAATTATTTAAAATATTTGTATACAACCACCTTGAAAAATAATGTACATTCCATCCTCAAGGCATTTATGATGAGAGATATTATTTTTAAGACGTGACACCCAGTAGGGGGGTGCCAACAGATCAAATAAATGAGATGTGATAACAAGTTGATGTAATCACAGTGAGAGAGAAAAAGTCCTAGGAAAAAGAACTAAGAAGAGGCTAAGAGAAAAATGGATTCTCTTCATTTGACGTCAAATTTCATTTTCAGTTTCTCTACCCTCCGCTGCATTCTGGGAGGACACATCTCTTTGCCTCACCATTGGGCTCTCTTTCCCTCTGGCTCCTGGTTGCTCTCAGGAAAGGGTGACACTGACAGCTGATTGGAGGGCAGAATGACAGTGATTGAGGTTTTAACTCCCTGCCTCTCTGCTGTCAGGCTGTGAGTTTGCCATGGTGGTGTTACTCTACCTAAGGAGATAGCTCCTGTCTGTTGGCCTTTTTTTTCGGTCATAGTGACCACCACTGCTACAGCCACAGCCTTCCTATGTTCTGGCAACTTATCTTTCTCTTTACACTTCAGGATGTGCAAGGGCAATATCTCCCTATTATGATTTACAGTGGGGCCTTGACTTACGAGTGTCCCGACTAATGAGTTTTTCGAGATACGAACCGTCTCTCGGCCGATTTTTTGCTTTGAGTTGCAAGCTAAAATTCGGGTTACGAGCCAGCTTCAGATACCCCACCGCTAGTTGGCGCAGCGAACGTCACAGTGAACGCCACAACATCAGCCCAGCATCACGTGTCTCACTCGTTCACTTTAAGATTTGACATAAGAGTAATTTGAGTTACGAGCTCTGTCACGGAATGAATTAAACTCGTAAGTCAAGGCCCCACTGTATCTTTAGGGGCCTCTGTATCCTTTATTGGTTTCCCTTAGTCCTGCTCACCCTTTATACACAGTCTTTTTATTAAAATCTCTAAAATTGCCCTATTTTTTTGTGCCTTGTGTTTTTGGCTGGGATAGGAATGACACATGCATAAAACAAACAAATTAACAAACAACCTCATAGAACAGCAAGGTAATGTGTAAAATCTGAGGTTATTAACAATAATTCAGTTTGAAAACAATGTCTGTGAAGCAGAAAGGACCTGGGTCCCTCACAGCCTAAGCTATCAGCACCCAAAGCTTCCCTGAGGGAGCTTCATGTCTCTGGACTCTCCTTCAGGGGTGCTCATGGCTCCTTGCATGCTCCATCCAAAAATGCAATCATGAGCATGTGGACTAAGAGGGAGAAAACAAAACTGCCTTTGAGAGAAGGTAGTTCTGAGCCGACTCTTACCTGAGCACCATCTTCTAGTTGAAAGTGGTGAATAGAAAAAGAGGAGCTTTCCAAGGAGTGCCGAACACCAGAGAATGCTCTCCTACCCCTGGATAGGGGGTGTCTGCAGGAGCAGGAGTGGAACCTGATGACCAAGAGAGGCTTATCAAGATGCTGGGCAGCCCCTGTGACTTCCTGCCCAAGGGGCACTGGCAAATGAGAATCTGGAGATGTGAGACAAGGGCCTCACGAGATGCTTCTCACTTGTCCTGAGTCCAATGACTTATCTCTTCCTCTCTCCATTTTACCCATCTGGTCCCCCTCCCTGTGAAGAATGTTTAAATTGGATCCTGTCACTGCCCATAGTGATCCTGTGCACGTTAATAGCTGTTAGCTAGCTCAATTTTGAAAATGAAATGTATTTTAATGAACACTGCCTTTAAAATTATTCAAAGTGTGTGTATACATTTTTTGGGACACCTTCTATTACCCAAAGGGGAAAGATCAGTAAGGCTTTAAGGGGTTAAAAAAATCCTTTTGGACTTGGAATTTCAGCATCCCACCTCCCTTTGAGAAGTTGATTAAATCTCTGAACTTTCTCCCTCAGAGAAAGCACACATACACATACACAGAATTTTGCATTTCATTTCAAGAAGCTTGTGAATCCCCTGAAGCCACCTACAAAATCTTGGCCTAGGTAAGACAAGGGAGAATATTTCAGGGTCTCAGGGAATCACCAGGTTGGGGTAAATGGTGTTCACCAGGATAATACAGATTCAGCAAAAGTCTCAGGCTACGCAGAGTCCAGCCACCACCTGCCCAGGGCCTGTAGACCATTTTGATTGGAGAATGGGTCTCAGGGAGTCATCAGGGTGGAGCTAGTGGAGTTCACCAGGATAATGCAGGCTCAGATTTGGCCATGTGGGGAGAGGGCTCAACACAGGGACAGTGGCGGCCATCCCTCCAGCCCTCTCCCTGAAGCCACACAACCCAGTTTCTCTCTGTATGTCTCTGGCACACCTTCCCACCCCACCCCACCCCACCCCCCAGCTTGACAGAATTCCTTGAGAATTTTTTGTTGTTGTCTTGTTTTAATATGTTTTTATTGACTTTCAGACAGAGAAAGGCAGAGGGAGAAAGAGATAGAAACATCTTATTTAATAAAGAGGGAATATGCTAATTGATCCTAATGCTGTCGCAAAGATGGGGGCGCCCACAGCCAATAAGGAGGGAATATGCTAATTGACTGCCCCGCCCTCAAAAGGCGGCACCCACAGCCACAAGATGGCGGTGCCCAGTCCCCTCAGCTCCGCCAGGGTGGCAGGTGCACAGCTGAGGGGACTGGGCACCGCTTTGCGTGCCTGTCTCTGGAGACCCCCAATTCCCTCAGCCCCCCAGCCACCCAGGGCCGGCATGAAGTGCAGGCAAGGCTTGAATGGTGGCTGCCCAGCTGACTCCCAAGGCACAGGCAAGCCTCGGATGTTGGCTGCCCAGCGGCCCAGGGTCACCCAAGGCTCAGGTAACCAGGGCTGGCTGAGGCTTGTGCTGCCAGCAGTGGCAGCAGCAGAGATGTGATGGGGTCATCACCGTCCCCTGATCACTGGGTCGCCTCCCACCCCTGAGAGCTCCTGGGCTGTGAGAGGGGGCAGGCTGGGGTGAGGAACCCCCCTTCCAGTGTGTGAATTTTCATGCACCGGGCCTCTAGTCCTATATAATAAAAGCCTAATATGCTAAGTGTCCAGTCGTCTGGTCATCCGTTCAACCAATCAAAGCATAATATGCTAATGATATGCTAAGGCTGCTCAACCGCTTGCTATGACATGCACCGACCACCAGGGGCAGACACTCTGGTAGGTTAGCTTGTTGCTGGGGACTGGCTTATTGGGACTGAGCGAGATGGGCCAGGCATGCCCTGGAGCCCTCCTGAGGTCCCTGCCCAGCCCTGATTGTGCACTGGTGGGGTCCCTTGACCTGGCCTGCACCCTCTCACAGTCCAGGACCCCTCTGGGGATGTCAGAGAGCTGGTTTTGGCCCGATCTCACTCAACGCAGGAGCTGCCCCCTGGTGGTCAGTGCACTCCACATGGGGAGTGCCTCTCAGCCAGAAGCTATTATTAGTTTCTTGTGTATCTTTCCAGAGGTACTCTTTATATAAATAATAGGAGAATGATTGAGTGACTTTGCTATAAAATGCATACTTGATATATGCAAAACTCCATGTTTATCTGTTTATAAAAGAAACACAAGAAGGAGAATATGTTCATATTCCTATGTATTACCTATATAAAGAGTACCTCTGGAAAGATACACAAGAAACTAATAATAGCAGTTACCTATCAGAGAATGTGGGACTTGAGCAGATGAGGGACAGAAAGGAAACTTTTCTCTGTACACTTAAAAAAAATTAAACCATGTGAATGTATTTCATACTCAATAAAGGAAATAAATACATAACCAAAACAAAATATAGCCCATGCCCAAGCCATAAATATATATGCACTCCTAATTAAATGGAAAGCATGGAAAATATTGGCTTGCTTTTGTTAGAATTTTAGAGTTATAAATTTAAGAGATGTGTATATGCACATGTGTGCACAGTACATATAGGTAGGTATTGAGAAAAACAAAGCAGCTCCTGACATCCAGTTGCTGACCTGGCACTACCAGCTGCTGGGCCTTGGAGTTGCTATGAGCTGGCCTGGCACTCACAGCTCGGTGTTGATGTTCTATTTCATATGAACTATTTCACAGCACATCAACATCAAGCAAGGCCACTCTGTGACCATAATGGATCTGGGCAAAAACAAGACCACTCCATAATCATGTCTGAATACAGACAAAACGTGAACATTTTTCAAGCCATAAAATTCCACACATCTTGCTATCCTGGCTAATGTGACTGATGCCGCTTTGCCAATTATAGCTTTAGCCTCACTCTAGTCTTTCCTTCCTACAAATAGGATTTATTGATAAAATTGTCTCCACATTCTAACAGCACCCAATCCAGAGTGTACCCCCTCTTCTTTGTACCTTCCTCAAAATCACCCAACCAAAGCTCAAGTCCTAAATGAGTCCTTTCTAACACCTTCTTCCTAAGATGCCCCATGGTTCCCCATGGTATATGTTCTCTCCTGCTACAATGAGTTATAAACCAAACTTGTTCAAATACAGGAGTGTTCCTAGGTCTTTGGCTGAAGGTCATTGAGAGTGTATATGACATAAAGGTTAGATAATTTTCCATTTAGCTTGGCATTTCAACACTAAACTCTGCTATAGGTAAACCTGGATTCAAATCTCTCCTAGCCCAGTCAGCCCAAGACCACCAGGGACAAGACAAAAGGCTTTGACTCCTTACTATGAGGGAGACTGCACACTATAGAAGCTATGGGGCATCTCACCAAACAGAGCAAACTATAGACTCATTAAAGGATTTGAGCAAAAGGCACACTTTTAGGTGTAATTGAGGGAAGCAGTGTTTTGATGAGCTCACAGTGAAGCAGAGCTATCTGTCATAGGTTTCCATCAAATTTGGACTGCTAATGGACCAAGGGGCCTGTTTCCTGGAATATTACAAAAGTTAATCTACGGAATGTTATAGACAGAACTTATCTGAAACTCCTCACCTAGAGTGGAAATCAAGGCAGACTCTGTATCAAAGTGACTTAAAACCTCTTGGCAAAAGTAAGGTATTTCCTTTTTACTGATATAATTTCAAACAAAGTTTCTGACACCCATGGCATATCACAAGTCAGGTGGATCAGCACAGATATGGGGGTTCAGTGGAGGTGGGTGTTTAAATGACAGCTCAAAAGTGTCTTCAAGATTTCTCCCTCCTTTCTCCCCCACCAATAAGGAGGCTCCAGTAGAGGCCCCTGAGTAAAGTCCTAAATAAAGAGACCTCCAAGTAAGGCTCCTGGTCTAGAAATGCAGATATGCTTCTTAAGACCATAGCCTGCTTGCAAGGGGCCTGAGTCCTGACTAAAGTTCCCTTCAGAGATTACAGTGTGCATCAAGTCTAGTGGGAACAGCTTTGCCCGGTGAGACCTGCCAAGTATAGCCTTTGTAACTGCCCACAGTTCAGCCTGAAAAATCACAGGTAGACTTTGGGCCAGGAGCTCTCTCTCTCTCTCACACACACACACACACACACACACACACACGCACACGCACACAAATACATGCATATATTCACAAATACAAACACACACATAATCAACAACCCCAATAGAAAAATGGACAAAGGTTGTGATCAAATGATTAAATTCTTTTTTTAATATATATTTTATTGATTTTTTACAGAGAGGAAGAGAGAGGGATAGAGAGTTAGAAACATCGATGAGAGAGAAACATTGATCAGCTGCCTCCTGCACACCTCCTACTGGGGATGTGCCCGCAACCAAGGTACATGCCCTTGACCAGAATTGAACCTGGGACCTTTCAGTCCGAAGGCCGACGCTCTATCCACTGAGCCAAACCAGTTAGGGCGATTCTTAAATTCTTAAACACATGAAATGATGTTCAGTCTCACTCATAGTAAGAGAAATGCAAATTAAACCTGCACTAAGATAACACTTTTTCACTTAACACACTAATGATGAAGGAATGGAGAAACAGACACTCTTTCATATGAAGGTGTATACATCAGTACTGCCTCTATAGAGAGCAATTTGACAACTTCTATCAAGAGACAGATATCTTTGACCAGCAAATATATTCTAGGAATTTAGTCCTGTAGGTAGACTCACACACGTGGGGAATGACATGTACACAAGAGTTTTTATTTATTGCCATTTATTTTTTATAATCGCAAAAAATTGGAAACCACCTGACAATAAGGGCCTGGTTAAACAAAATATAGTACATCCATACTCAGAAATACTATGCAGCCATTCAGAAGATACCTCATTAAGTTTCAAAAGCAAATGCAAAACAGTGTGTGTAGTATACAGTTTGTATGATAGTACAGAGGAAATAACATATACTTTTTAAATTGATTTTTACAAGGAATGGGAAGAGAGAAATATCCAATCAGCTGCCTCCTGCAGGTCCCCTACTGGGCATTTGCCCTGACCAGGAATCAAACCGGCAACCTTTCAGTGCACTGGTGAGGCCCAACCAGCATTGGTTTCAGAGAGAAAACTGGGTAGCGGGTAACAGATGTGAAAAAAGTTTTCATTGTATACTGTTTCAGACCTTCTGAATTTTGAACCATTTTGAATGCATATCAACTTTAAAAAAATAAGAAAAGATAACAAGCAAACAAACCAATCACAAAAACCAATCACTCTGATGTCAGACTGCTTGGGTTTAATCCTTTCATCATTGCTTACCAGTTGTGTGACCTTAGGCAAATTATTTAACCTGGTTCCTTTCCTCATCTACAAAATGGGTATAATGGTATCATCAACTTCAGAGTTGTGAGAATCAAGGGAGATAAGGAAAATCAAATATTTAGATCAGTAACAGAGACTCTAGAGCAGCGGTTCTCAACCTTCCTAATGCCGCGACCCTCTAATACAGTTCCTCATGTTGTGGTGACCCCCAACCATAAAATTATTTTCGTTGCTACTTCATAACTGTAATTTTGCTACTGTTATGAATCGTAATGTAAATATCTGATATGCAGGATGTATTTTCATTGTTACAAATTGAACATAATTAAAGCATAGTGATTAATCACAAAACAATATGTAATTATATATGTGTTTTCCGATGGTCTTAGGTGACCCCTGTGAAAGGGTCGTTCGACCCCCAAAGGGGTCGCGACCCACAGGTCGAGAACCGCTGCTCTAGAGCCAGACTGCCAGGGTTCAAATGCTGGCTCCACCCCTCTCAAGTTGCATGACCTTGGGCAAGTTACTCAAACTCAGTTTTCCTCAGTTTCTTCATTTGGAAATGGGGATAATAATCAGATTGTGTGAAGATTAAGTTAGTTAATGCTTGTAAAGTGCTTAAAACTGCTTTGGAACATATTAAGTGCTATATCAGTGTTTGTTGAATTTTAGATATTTATTTGTTTAACACAAATATTAGTTATTATGGTTAGCTGTTATCCAACATTGTTGAAATAAATCACACTTTCTAGAATTACCTTACCTACCCTCAACCATGCTCCTCTCCTATCTATAAATCTACAAACACACTGCACCTATTATTTGCTCATATTATTCCCACAATCTGGAATGCCAGTTCCAACTGATTGACTGAGGAATGCTAACTGACTTTCAAGATCCAATTCAAAGTCCTCTTCCTCCCCCAGGGTGCCTGCTCTCTCCTGTTAGCTTCCCCATCACTGACAGCTAGTCTAACTCTTTCCTATTCTGCCTGTGTCCAACTCTTCCCCCAGACCAGCAGGCAAAGTAGGAATTCAAATTTGTCTGGATAAATGGGTAAATGGAATCCATTTATGGAAAGGCAGAGGAAGCAAAACTTGTAGCATATTTAAATTAGTATCTAGCCCTATCTGGTTTGGCTCAGTGGATAGAGCGTCAGCCTGTGAACTGAAGGGTCCTAGGTTCCACTCCAGCCAAGGGCACATGCCCGGGTTGGGGACTCGATCCCCAGTAGGGGGCATGCAGGAGGCAGCTGATCAATGATTCTCTCTCATCATTAATGTTTCTATTTCCCTCTCCCTTCCTCTCTAAAATCAATAAAAATATATTTTAAAAAATAAATAAAATAAAATAGTATCTAGAGCAGTGGTTCTCAATCTTCCTAATGCTGCAACCCTTTAATACAGTTCCTCATGTTGTGGTGACCCCCAATTTCATTGTTACAAATTGAACATAATTAAAGCATAGTGATTAATCACAAAAACAATATGTAATTATATATGTGTTTTCCGATGGTCTTAGACGATCCCTGTGAAAGGGTCTTTCGACCCCCAAAGGGGTCTCGACCCACAGGTTGAGAACCGCTGATCTAGAGCCTTTCATCAAGCTTCTTATTATAGATGGCATAGTTGTAGCTATGACATTCCAGAATTCCTACGATGACTGGCTACATAACAATTACAGTTACCTCATATACATGGAGGGAGAGGTATGAAATCCACATTAAGGACTACAGGCCAGAAAGTCCTGAGAATAAATCCAGCTTTGATGACAACTGCAAAAAGGGGCCCCTGGCAAATAATTTAGTTTGTTTTTGTGTTATTAATTTTAAAAAAATATATTTTTTTTATTTGGGAAAGAGAGAGAGAGAGAGAGAGAGAGAGATCAATTTGTTGTTCCACTTATTTATACATTCATTGGTTGCTTTTTATATGTGCCCAGACTGGGGATTAAACCCAAAACTTTGGTGTATCTGGATGATGCTCCAACCAACTGAACTACCCAGTTGTTACAGAAGACTGGAGAAGAACCAAGCAACACTTAGAGAGATGGAGTTACACATTATTATTATTATTATTATTATTATTACGCACGGGCCAAGAGAAAACTGTATTTCAAATTCTGGGCCCCAACATGGAGGAATTTTCCCTATTTATATCTTTTTACCTTCCTTGTCTCCCAAATATGGGGTTTTTCCGGTCCCCTTTGCAAGTTCTTAAAGAGCACTATGTGCTGGGGCTTTGAGATCTCAACCAAAGGCTTGGCCTGGTGCCAGCACTGATAACTTCATCTGGGGAAGGTTTATGGCCTCTCTGGAATGGGAGTAGTCTTATTTTCTTTATTATTTAAACAAGCAAGTATTTACAGAAGCCAAAACAGCAAGGTTAAAATTTCAAACAGCAGTTTTTATATAAGATGGATGCTTCACAGTCAGGACTATTAATTTTTATCTTAACTTCTGCATTAAGGGCATAAGAATGCTACTAGCTTCTCATTACCATTGAAGCACTTGCATGATAATCAATTGAATATCAAGTGTCTCTTATGTGCACAGTCACACTCAGCACCTGGGGGACCCAAGAACACTACAATGTCCCTGCCCTCAAATTCCTTTGGGTCTTAAGGAAATGCGGAGGCTGTGTACAGCCCTCCTAATGGTGAGGTATATAGTAAGCTCTCAACAAATGTTCATACTCTTTGCCATTCCCCTCTGAATCTGGTTTCTGCCCAGGGCTGGAATCCACAATTCCAGGACTAATAGAATATTTCTGAAATGGATTCCTTCTAGCCTTCACTAGCCTGTCAATGAGAACAAGGACCAGATCTTGTTTGTGCTCTATTTCTAGTGTCCAGAACTATGCCTGGCAAATGAAATGTCCTCAATAACCCTTCCAAGGAAACATTCTATTTTGGGGTTACCCTCATTGTTTGAGAAGTGAGCCAATTCCACCTCCTATCGCTTGCATTCACTGGTTCCTGTCTTGCCTAATCTCAGCAGTTCTCAATACATATAAGCTTCCTTTCTGCCTCCTTCTCTTGCCCTTCTGTCACCATTGCCCTCATGAACATCACAAGAGACTAAAGTCCTTGCTGAAATCCAGACACTACTAGCTGTACCTTCAGTGTTCTTCTAAGCATTAGCCAAATAATTAAAAACTCACCATGTGACTGAGGAAATCCATCATAAAACATGAAACAAAGAGGATTCGAAGCCTTTAAATGTGGTGAGGGATTGTAGTCAGACAAGAGTAAATTCAGGAGTTCAGAAAAGGTACCTATCCTTACGTATGAAAGAGATTTTTTTTTGCAGTTCTTGGGCTGAACAATTTATTCATTCATCTTAAGACCTAGATGAAGCACAGTCCTTCCTTCCCCTCAGAGTTCAGCCTCTAAAGGAGGAGACAGATAAATAGTGAGTGAAGTAATAAAACAAGACAGAAGGTGGTGCTATGAAGAAAAAAAGCAGGACGCCTTGAGGGAGAGCAATGAAGTGGGGTGGGTAGGGGACAAAGGTCAGCTTTAGAGAGAGTTGGGGTCTGGAAGCCTCTATGAGGAGCCATCGAGAAGCTGCCAGTCAGGAAGAACATTCCAGGCTGAAAGAACACCAAGGTCTGCAATCCTTGGAGGAAGATTTGGCAACGAGGAGCAGAAGGGGTGGGGAAGAGTGTAAGAAAAAGCAGGGGTGGAGAGGAGTTTGCACATGGGTTGGATAGATATTAGAAGCAATGGAGTATAAGGGAAAAAACAAACATAAATTCCAATGCAAGATTTGCTTTTATGAAAAATACTCAATAATAGTATTCAAGCAAACTTCTAGCTCAAAATCTTGTTATTCCAAATACGTGAGCATCACTCTAAGCATATATATGCAAATACGTTCTCAAACATGTAAAGTGTGTATGTCCTCAAAAGGATTTGAAGCAACTTCTAAAAATATACAGGAAATAAATGGGTTAAGTAATTGTGGGGAGGTCAGAAGTGAAAGCAAACAGGAGGAGGAAAATAAAGTCAACTATTCGTATTGGTTTATCAAAGTGCATATTATACACTTTAATACAGTTTTAAACAATTAACTATATCTGGGCTGCATATTTGATTCTGAACCTCCAGGAAGGAAACAATAGGAAAACATAAACAATTATGAAATTTATGTCCCTGTGATCAAAACAAAGTAATTTTTAAGAGAAATGTAGCTTCCTGGTATAAGATCTGGAGAAATGTTCCTTTATTAAGTCACTCTATGACATAATGGCAAAAGTCCTCAACAATATCCCTACAATAATTACAGCAGCAAGATTCCTGGGGCCATCTCTTAAACTAACTTTAATGCATAAATCCAAAGTGAAACTCAATAAAAGCAATTCTACAAGGGTCCAGAGGCAATCCAGCTACAGAGTTTATTCTAGCAGCTGTAAATCAGAAATAACACTTAGAATGTCTAGAGAAATGGATGCATTATGTATCCTTCAAGTAATCCTCCATGAATAGTAATTCTTTCCTTTGAGCTTTTGAAATTAATAAATTAGTTTTTAAAAATTATTTTCCAGATAACTTTATAGTTTATGTGCTGTATAAGTCTTTTGTCAATAAATCAATTAAATGTTGAAAGACATCTACCACAAACAATATATGAATGTAAGAAGAGCTGATCTCAAGCCATGTTTTCTGACAATAATTATACAGAAAAATTCAGACCCTGTTGACTGGTAATAACACCATATTCTCAGCAGAGAGACAAACAATCATCTTTCCCTTCTTTTAAAAAAATTGTTGCCCGGCCAGTGTGGCTCAGAGGTTGAGCATCGACCTATGAACCATGAGGTCAGGGTTTGATTCCCGGTCAGGGCACATGCCCAGGTTGTGGGCTCGATCCCCAGTGTGGGGCATGCAGGAGGCCACTGATCCATGATTCTTTCTCATCATTAATGTTTCTCTCTCTCTCCCTCTCCCTTCCTCCCTGAAATCAATAAAAATATATATATATTTTAATTGTCATGCACTATGCTCACATAAGAGTGGTTTTAGTCCATTAAAAAGCACATTTTGGGCCCTGGCCTGGAAGCTCAGTTTGTTGGAGCGTCGTCTTGATACGCCAAGGTTGCACCCAGGTCACTGCACATAGAAGAATCAACCAATGAATGCATAAGTGGAACAACAAATAGATGTTTCTGTCTCTGTCTCTCTCTCTCTCTCTTTCTCCCCCTTCCTCTCTCTCTTTCAAATCAATCAATATTTTCAAAAAGTAACATGTATATTATTATAGCAAATGCTAATTTAATATTTTGAGAACTATATTTCAATGTAACTGACTTCCAATTGTATGTTAGCTTTGTATGTAAAAACATTCTGAAAAAGTACTTTATAAACTTCACCTGACTGCCAAAAGGATCCATGGTACAAAAAAGGAATACCTGTGGTTTTGACATATACCTCCACACCCCATGTATTTTTCCTTACTCACCCTCCTCAATGAGGACTACAGTGGTGACAAGCATTCAGACTCATTGACGTGCCATCCTCTAAGTCAGCATGATACTAGTAGATGATTAATAATTTGGGCACTGGAATCTGGTTGCCCTGCTCCACCACTTATTAGCTGTGTGACACAGGCAAGTTACTTAACCTCTCTGTGTTTTATATCTTTAAAATGAGAAGTACAATATTTCCTTCCCCATAGGGTGATTGTGAAGCATAGATGAGTTAGTCCATTAAATCTCTTAGAGTTTGGCACCTATTAAGCTCTCAGAAAATGTTAACTGCTTTGCCAAGTGCCTGTCACAGCTATTTTTTTTCTTCATAGTATTTACAGGGAGGGGAGAGGAGAAGAGAAAAGAGTAGGCTGGCTATTTCTTTTTTTATTTTTTTAATTTATTTTTAAATATATATTTTTATTGATTTCAGAGAGGAAGGGAGAGGGATAGAGAGATAGAAACATCAATGGTGAGAGAGAATCATTGATTGGCTGCCTCCTGCCCACCCCCTACTGGGGGGGGGCGGGGATTAAGCCCACAACCCAGGCATGTGTCCTTGGATGGAATTGAACCTGGGACCCTTTAGTCCACAGGCCGATGCTCTATCCACTGAGCCAAACCAGCTAGGGCTCTTTTTTTTAATAGAAGTGGTCCTGCGGTTAGGGGAGAAGGCACCTGTCTTTCT
>NW_005871172.1:2132793-2133716 GCF_000147115.1 Myotis lucifugus
AGGGACCTGCGTATATGGCATATGTTTGCTTCCCCTCTTCGCGCTATGTGTTTTAAACAGGACCACCTCCCTGAGAAAGGTTGTTTCCCCAGGTGAGGATTTTTCCCTGGAGTTAGGGATTAACAGGACTAAGGAAGAGAATAAATCAGTGAAACCCCCTAGTATTACAGAAATACCATGTACTAGTTATGAAGAACTTGAACTAAGACTGTTGGCAATAAATTTGGGACTTGTTGGGCCCACATCCCCAGGGGTCTGCCCACCAGGGAAAACACCAAAGCCTATACCCCTGGAGACCCACCGACACAGGGCAGTCCGGGAAGGCAAGCAGTGAGGCTGGGAGGACATAACCTTTACTGGGTAGGATAATCTCCTCAGTCACTTCCTTGTAGAGCAGCAACCTTGGAATAGCCCTTATAATGGAACACAGAGATTAACCTAGACAAGATTAAAATCAACAGAACTAGACAGAGACAGGATTTTGGGTAAGGTCAAATAAGAAACTAGGGGAATGAAACAAGGAACTGTAGAAGGTTA
Organism: Myotis lucifugus; assembly: GCF_000147115.1. NCBI lineage: Eukaryota > Metazoa > Chordata > Mammalia > Chiroptera > Vespertilionidae > Myotis > Myotis lucifugus. The sequence continues at coordinate 2,133,331 of NW_005871172.1, forward strand.
CCCAAAACATACCATGATGTGATTATAGAGGCATGCTTATAGGATAAAATGGTATAAATACAGATGTAACAGGACAATAAAAAAAAAAAAAAAGAACCTAGCTATGCTGACCAACTGAACGCTGCCTCGGTGGCATTCCTTCTTCGCCGACTCCATCCACACCTTTGGGAACCCCTGGACCTGCTGGGGCAGGACCCCAACATCTTTCTTTTCTTTATTTTATTTTATATTTTTTCTATCACTATTTATCCCTCCTCTACCCTCCTCCACCTCCACCTCCCCCCACCTCCCTACCCCCCCTAGATTGGCTATTTCTCAAGTCATATCCTACACATATTCCTTTTATGATGCACACAATGTATATCCTTTTTTAAAGCATATGAAGT
>NW_005871172.1:2134518-2151297 GCF_000147115.1 Myotis lucifugus
TCTTTGAAAAGTTTGCAACTTAATTTTATGTTTTATGTAGGAACTCCCCACTGAATCTTTTAGGCTACTTCAGTGGCAGTACAAAGGCTCCCCACCCTTGGTTTACAAAGCAGGGCTTCCATTTAAATAACATTTGTCTTTCATAATTCATGCTCATTTCTAAAATCTTTAAGAGGTGAGGCTTGGCTATGTCTTTTTAACTGAGGAGAGGATATTAAATATAAATGGAAGTAAATTTATTCATTCATTGAACAATTATTAAGTTCCTGCTCTGTGACAGGCCCTGCTCTAAATGTAGATGAACTTGTGGTGACGAAGTCCTTGCTGTCATTGAGCTTACATTCTAGTGTGGAAGAGAAACTGTGAACTAAAAAGTATCAGCAGTAATTGATACTTCATAGACCATTAAAATAAATGGATGTTCTATACATAAGAACCAGGTGATTATTTTAGATTAGATGATTCTCTCTCAGGAGGTGACAAGTAAACAGATCTGAGTGACAAAGGAAACCAGCCTTTTTCTTTTTAAAATCTTTTTATTTTTGTTGTTGTTGTTGTTGTTGTTAATCCTCACTGGAGGATATTTTTTCCATTGACTTTTTTAGAGACCATTGACTTTTTTAGAGAGAGTGGAAGGGAGGAACGGGGACTGGAGAATAGGGAGAGAGAGAGAAAGAGAGAGAGAGAGAGAGAGAGAGAGAGAGAGAGAGAGAGAGAGAGAGATGAGAGAGACACATTGATTGGTTGCCTCCCACAGGCACCCCAGGTGGGGATGGAACCTTCGACCCAGGTACGGTGCCCTTGACTGGGAATTGAACCCCAGACTCTTCAGTGTGCAGGACAATGCTCTAATCCAGTGGTTTTCCACCTTCCTAATGCTGCGACCCTTTAATACAGTTCCTCATGTTGTGGTGACCCCCAATTTCATTGCTACAAATTGAACATAATTAAAGCATAGTGATTAATCACAAAAGCAATATGTAATTCTATATGTGTTTTCCGATGGTCTTAGGTGACCCCTGTGAAAGGATCGTTCGACCCCCAAAGGGGTCTCGACCCACAGGTTGAGAACCGCTGCTAATCCAATCCCTACCTTGCTTTATCCCACCTTTATGTAATCTTCCTTTGTTCCCTCCTTAATTCCAAATGCATAAGAAACTGCAAAGTGTTGTTCTGAGAAGCATTTTTCTCAGTCTGTTGAGATCTTGCCTTCAGGTATATCCTGTTTTGCTCAAGTAAATTTTTATAAAATTCTCTACAGATTTGGACATTCTCATGTGACAAATGCCATTGGGAGAAGGAAAAGGAGTAATAGCTGCCAGCTATGTTCTATTTGGTTTCAAATGATAGCAGCACCAGCATGCACTTTCACCTGGGAGTCTGTTTCTCTTGTTTATACATGCATCTTCATATGTCCATTGCCAGACAGATAAGATATGCTAAGAGAGTTCAGATTCTTGATACTTGGCAGTTTAAAAGCTGCTCTTTTGGGACCTTTGCTTTTCTACCCATACCTCTTTCTTCCTCTTCTTTTTGCTTATAAATAATAGAAATTTATTTCTCACATTCCTAGAGGCAGGAAATCTGATGAGTGCCAGCATGGTTGGGCGAGGGTCCTCTTACAGATCTAGTGTTAGGGGCAGAATAGAATAGCTACAATTATAAGAAATATGAATCATGCTCTGTTAACTGATTTTTCTGTTCTGATTAGAAAAAGCATATTCTAACCTGGCCGAGAGTTGTATGCCCTGGGACATGGGAGCTAACATTGGAATGCAGTCCAATCTCCTTTCCCAAGAACTGCCTACCATTATGGAAAGATTTACAACCTTGTGGCTGAAACAATCTAGTCCCAGAGGCACCCCGCAGCATGTCCTTTGCAACCCCCAGCCCCTATGGCCTATAATCTGGTGGGGGGGGGGCGGGGGGGGGAGAGCAGAGGTGCCCGCCCTCTGCAACCTTCCCAGCTTCACTGCCTGTAACCTATAAAGATTATACCATGCCTACTTTCCTATGCCTGTAATTCTTACTTTCCCAAGTAATCTTTGACCTTCTATCCAATATAAGCAACTGGCTTATGGGGAGGGACAGAGCAGGTTTTTGTGGATGACCTGCAGCTCTCCCATACTGCCAGCATTATTGGAATAAACGCTCATATATGATTCAATCCTGTCTCTGCTTAATTGGCTCAAGCAGTGACAGGCAGCCCAGACCCCTTGGTTGTCTTATTACATCATCTGGCGACTCTGATGGGACACAAGTGGGGAGTCCTCTTGCTGCCTGGACTGGGGTTCCCCGGAGCTGAGGCATGGACTCCTTAACCACTGCCAGGAATTTTCCTGTTTTAAGTCCCAACCACAGCTTCAGCAATCTCCATCATCTCACCTAAAACCTAAGTTGAGAGTTCTGTAACTCTGTAAAGGGGGAAGTCAGTTGTCAGTTACCACCCTCCACCCCACTCCACCCCCAGTCTGGTGAGCCTGATCAGCTCCTGGTTGCAAGCAGCCTCTCAAGGTCCTTGCCTTGGCCCCACACCTGAGCCTGATCTGCTTAGAGTTGAGACAACACTGTCTGGCTGTGCACGGTAAGGTCTGGCTGTGCATGGTAAGCCACAAATGGTTGTGTGTCTGTTGTGTGCACTTGTAAATATTGTACATTAGGGTGTTTTTTTTGCCTGGTGTAACTTTGCCTATAATATGCTTAAATTGTTCAAGGATGGGTGCTGGTGACTCAATCCAAAAAGACACTCTATTGGAATGGATCTTGTGGGGTTGGGTATTTGGCTGAAACAATCTAATCCCAGAGGCACCCACCCTCTGCGACCCCACTCCGCACACTGCATTGCCTGTAACCTGTAACCATTATACCTTGCCCATTTTCCCATGCCTGTAATTCTTACTTTCCCATGTAATCTTTGCTTTTCTACCCATATAAGCAGCTGGCTTATAGGGAAGGGCAGAACAGATTTTTGTGGATGACCTGCTGCTCTCCCATACTGTCGGCATTATTGGAATAAATGCTCATATATGATTCAACCCATCTCTGCTTAATTGGCTCAATCAGTGACAGGCAGCTCAGACCCCTTGGTTTCCGGTTAGACTGGGACATAGCCTTGTATCCTCACATGGTAGAAGGTCTTCCTCTTCTTATTGGGACTCTTCTGATCGATCAGAGCCTACTAAGCACTGACCATTCAAGAACCATCTATAATAATAAAAGTGTAATATGTTAATTAGACCAGATGTCCTTCCGGACGACCTTCTGGATGAAGCCAGGGCTAGGAGGGAAGCCTGGGTCCCAGGTGCCAGAGGGAAGCCAGTGCCAGCAGCCAGGGGAAGGGAGGCCTACTCTTGCACGAACTTCATGCATCAGGCCTCTAGTCTATACTAATAATGGAGGAATATGCAAATTTGTCAGGACGCCCTCACACAACGACCGAACAGCAGGCTGCATGGGGCAACCAGGCCGGCGGCGGGGGGGGGGGGGGGGGGGGGGCCATAAAAAAAAACCACGGCGGGCCCGGGTGGGACAATAAGGGGGCACACCGCTGGGGGGGGTGGCATTTTTAGCACACACACCCCGCGGCGGGGGGGGGGGGGGCGCCATTGTTGTCACCACCGTACCAGGGGGGGCGAGATGAGGGGACCCCCCCCCCCATGCACGAATTTCATGCACCGGGCCTCTAGTAAGAAAATAATGAAGGTGGAACTGCAACAAGGAACTCACTCAAGCAAGAGTCCTCTGTTGTTGGAACTCAGGGAAAATATTTCTCCTAAGAAAAATACAAGTAAGTCAAAGTTAATCTTCCCCCAAGATACAGTGTTTTCTCAAAGCCTCTTCCTTCTTTTCTGAAGGTACACTCTGTTCTGGAGCAGAGCTAGGATACCAGCCCCAAGATAAATGGGGTTTCCCCTCTCCTTTTAATTTTATGAAAGAGCTGCCAATTCTCGAAATTCCTCCTTTGATGAGAAGATAAAGTAGAACAATGCTGTGAAACTAAGGGAATTCCTAAGGGACATTCTTCTAGGGTGTGTAAAGCCTGATTGGAAGTATGTGTGCCCGGAGGGGGTTGGAAAGTTAGGAATAGGAAGGGTGGTTGGACTAGAGTTGGTAGCCAGTTGCTTCTAAACTTTTCACAGAATAACAACTCTATCCAGTCTCATCTCCTGGGACGTGTAGGCACATTTATTACAGCAAGTAGAGAACTTCATCCACTTCAAATCTTCAAATCCTCTCGACCCTCCTCCCCCACCCCGTCCTCCCCTCAAAAAAGAAAAAAAATATTAGATTTCTTTCCCATTATGTGTTGGAGAGACGCTTCTACTTAGACTTCTCACAAATTCAGGAAAAAAAAGTTTTTTTAAAACAGAATTGCAGCTCAAATCACTGTACCACATTCGATTGTATCTGGAAGGAGCCAACCCCCTTCTCTTGCTGTTTAAGGGAAATCTTTTTTAAAATGCTACGGATTGGAGTTAGTACCCAATTTGAATCGTGTTCCCAGCCTCATCATCGGTAAATGTGGATACTTTTCCTACCTGCTTGACATGGTTATGTAATTTTTTTAAATCTAACATTTGAGGACAAACCGCTTTAGACGCATGCTCTCATTCAGCGACCATGAGAAAGGTATTATGGAGATTGTATGTGAAGATAGTATGTTTCGTAGAAAAGAAACGACTGGCTGGGACTTCCTGGGCTATCTTTTTACCGGGCTGTTGTGAGGGTTAAATGAGCGCTTCTGGAGGCGCTTTCTACAGCCACCTGATGGGTCCCTAACCTCACACCCCACAGCACCGCTCCGCCGGGAGGAATCGGTAAATGCTGGCCGGAGTGAAGGGTTTTTGTATCTCGTCTGTTCCTTCCAGTCTTCCAATCACAAACGAATCTCGGCGCGGCCTGGGGCGGAGACCGCGAATCTGGGAGCCGCAGCCCGGACGGGGGCGAGCGCGGAGTCCACGAGAGGCCACGGAAACGACGGAGCACGTCAGCGGTTGGCGGGGCTTTGGAGGCCCGGCCGGAGTCCACGGAGGCCCCACTCCCCTCGTCTGGGGCTGAGGTGCGAGGCGCCCAGCGCTCGCTCGACATTCCCGGGTGGAAAGCCAGACCCTGGCACCCACCATCCCAGCTGGCACCTCGCAGGACGCGCCCAAGCCCCGCCCCGCTGCCGCAGGTAGGCCGTCCGACCAGCCAATCCGCAAGCAGCCTGGGCGCGGAAGGCGGTGCTTCCCAGACCGGAAGTGACGTTTATGCTTGGCTGGCCGCGGAGTCCGCCGAAGCTTTCCGCGGCCGCTGAGGCAGCTGAGCGGAAAATGGCTCGGACAGTGGCGGCGGCTGCGGCTCGGGTTGTGGTGGAAACGGAGGCTCAGGCAGCGTGAGGTGAGGAGCCGCGGGTGCGGCGGGGGCTGGTCCCGGGAACCCAGCTCCGCAAGGGCGGCGAGGGGCCCCGGGGATTCCGGGATGGAAGGGTCCCTGCCGCGGCCGCCAATCCCGCGGGTGCCCGCCTCTGACCCTCCATCCCGTCCTCTTGACGCTGCCCCAGCCCGACTCACCTCCCTCCGGGCCTGGCTTCCACCCAGGCCATTGCCGACTGCCCCGCCGGAGGTGCGAGGGGCCTGCGCCCCTACCAGGCCCTCCGATGGGGAACTGGGGCGGGGGGCTGGGAGTTCGTTCAGCCCCCAAGGGGAAGGAAAGGCCACCCCCTTGTCCCTGGGGACCGGGCTGGCGTCTCTCTGGCCGGTGGTTTTCTTGACGAAACGTGAAGTTGTTGGGTCTGGCGAGTGTGTATTCCCCTTCTCGCTTAGGTTCTCTCCCCTCACCCCCTTTCCACCTTGTTGTCCCTCCCACCTCGGGCTTTGGGGGCTAATGATCCTTTTTTCATCCCACTTCCCCGCGGTTGCCTTTTTTTTTTTTTTTTTTTGCCGCGAATCCACTTGCTTGGGGGAAGACTGTTTATTTCAGTGTGTATTGCGCGCATCATCTTTCTGGGAGGGCGGTCAGATTAACTTCCTGAGTGGCGGAGGAACAATAAATAATTGAAGAGAAAAGCAGCCCATACTTATTTTCCTCACTTAAGTGGTCTGGCTCCAAGGACGAGCTTCTCGAGCTGCGGAATTCTGTTCGGGAGCGGGGAGCAGGGTTTGAGAGGGGAAACGAGGAAGGAGAAACGCGAAGTGAGGAGGGGAGTCTGGTGATAAAGGACGTGGAAGGCTCTGTAGTAGTTCTTTCCCTGTAAGTCTCCTGATAGAAGTTGAGGTTGTAATTATATTTTTATTTTTAACCGTGGGTGTTGAGTGTAAGGAAAGAGGCCTCCTTCCTCTTTGAACACGATTACCTATTAAAGAGATAGCCTGAAGTCTTTCCAGGTGGTGTCAGGCATTTGGGAAGATTTTTTTATTTTTGCTTTTTTTTTTAACATATTGGGCGCATCGAAGCCATAGGTGAGAAGAGATTCAGACAAAAGAAAGCTATTAGGAGAGCGGCGAAGGCCGTTGAAAGGGGGGAAGACCGCACGTCAGGAGGCCCGGGGACACCGGTTCCAGGACAGACTTTGTACCTTTGCCTCCTTGGCTGGTGGCCGAGCCTCCCGAGGAGCCTGAGCAGCGCTGCCGCGGTTGGGGTGGGCGCTCCTGTTCCCGGTGGCAGATCAGACCGAAGCGCCTTAGTTGCGGTCATCGAGTACCGAAAGGCATGAGGACTGAATGAAAATAGAAATTTTATTATTTAGCTCAAACTTCATTCAGAAGTGATTTTTTTTATGTCAGTGCAAAGCCGCATACAGAGCTTCCACAAGTTATTTTTGCCTAGATTAACAGATTCTAAAGCAATTTTTTTTTTCTGATGAAAATCTCTGTTGCTATTTGTTTGCATGTGGCTTGCCATTTTTCTTGGCAAGCAATGTATTTTAATGTTTTCACCCGTAAGTTTCACAGGTGTTTTTTTTCTGTTTTATAGAATATGAAAGTTGGCATGCTTGCATTTAGGAATTTTAGAAACTATTATGTAATTAGCTGTATATTAACATATGATTGTTTCTCCTTCAGCCATGAGTGGTTCCAAAATTTTAAATTAATTGAAGATGGCTGCATCAGTTCCCATATCTAGGAATCTTTCTTTCATCTTGCACAATATTCTTACTTAGTAAGCTCATTCAGTAAGTGAACTTATACCTAATGAGGGTGTTGGATTTCCCAAGAGCTCAGACTTCTTATCAGAGCATCAGACCAAACTTTTCAGAGCAGTAGTGCAAAGCATTTTTTTAATGCTTTATAACTTGTATTGCTTTGATAACATAAATTAACCATTTTATTATATATTTGCCATATTCTAAAAAGAATTTAAGGCAGGTAAATGATAAAGGTGAATGTGTTAGTGCTGTGCATTTATATAGCACATGATTTGAGTTGTTAGTTGCACCTCAGTAGGGCTAAAACTTTACCCTCTGAAAGATCTTATTGTTTTCACGGGCCCAGTAAGGGTGCCTGGCACTCCAGTGGTTCCAGGGATAGAAAAATGAATGAGACAGTGCTTGTTCTAAAGTTCTCTAGTTTATCTGGGGGAGACTAACACACAAATTGTAACACTTTGGGTTTAAGGACAGTAGTAGATCCAAGTAGTACTGAAAAGGATGTGATCACCTGACTGGGAGATGGAGAGGGAATGAGTGCATTCTTTGTAAGCGTACATTTTACACGTACAACACATTTCACTTCGGACTACCCACATTTCAAACAATCAATAGGTGCACGTGGTTAGTAGCTACCATATTGGACAGTGCAGATCTAAAGTATAAAAATTCTGCTTTTCTATCTTAGATTCCTGCTTGAAAAGGAAAATGTGAAAGTCATTTCTAATTTCTAATCATTTTTATAGTATTCATCCATGATGCTCTTTTTATTGGAATTATGGTCATATTTGGAAAGGATATTGCTGTGGAGTGTCTTTCAGGTTGTTCATAGGGTTATGGTTGGAACTAGAAGAAACTGTTGACCTTATCTCTGTGGTGGAGTCACATTTTTGATGTCTTTATTTTGTGCCTTTATATTTTGTATCTATTCTTTACAACATGTGATGGATCCAAAGCACAATGGGAGAGTACACATGGACATTTTAGGCAGTTAAGCAGATTTATGTAATTTAAAACGACCTTTTAGCCCAGCTAGTGTGGCGCAGTGGTTGAGCCATGAACCAGGAGGTCACTGGGTTTGATTCCCGATCAAGGCACATTCCTAGATTGCAGGCTCCATCCCCAGTAGGGGGCTTAAAGGAGACAGCTAATAGATGTTTCTCTCTCATGGATGTTTCTATCTCTCTATCCCTCTCCCTTCATCTCTCTCTAAAATCAATTAAAAAACACCCACATATTTTAAAAAAACCAAACTACCTTCTATATGTCTTAAAATTTTAAGTTCAGGTATTTGTTTATAAAAGGGAGTGGGATTTTTAAACATTCTTGATTTTAATTGATTTGAGGTTTAGCGACAAGTATTTATCTTTTAACCTTGAGAATGCATTTACGTAAGAGACTATAATTAGCATCCTTACTCTTAAGTATATGTCTTTGTTAGTATTATAGTACAACAGTTCAATTATTTATGTGAATAATGTACAATGTTGATATACATAATTTGCTAATCATTGAGTTTGGTTTTAAAAAAAACACAGAACACCAGAGCCTTGTGTTAAACAAGTGCCTATGACTAACAGTGATAAAGTAAATAATATCCTTGTATTTGTATTGATTGCTGATTATAACTTAGCTGATGCTTTTCACCTTCACAGATTTTATTTTCTGTGAGTAAACAAGGCACATCTTTTTTTTACAATTATTTTTTATTTTTATTGATTTCAGAGAGGAAAAGAGAGGGAGAGGGAGATAGAAACGTCGATGATGAGAGAGAATCATTAATTGGCTGTCTCCTGCACACCCCCTATTGGGGATCAAGCCTGCAACCTGGGCAGTGCCCTGACCAGGAGTTGAACCATGACCTCCTGGTTCATAGGTCGACACTCAACCACTGAGCTACACCGGCTGGGCTTTTTTCTCATTTTCTTAAAGAGGAAAATGAGGCCCAGTGAGGTTGTGACTGTTTAGCATAATACATTAGAGACACTGCTTGAACATTGTCTTACAATGCTAAGCCTAGTATTTTTTCAGTGCATCTCTTCATATAGTACTTCATTGTTTAGATGCATAGCACTTACCAGATTTTGGAATATGTACTAGTATAAAATAATGGGTACTTCCTACCTTTTGAGAGTTTATATTCCACTTAGGAAAAGACCAACTACAAGTAGTTATAAAAACTTGTTAATGGGAAATAAAAGCTGTAAAGAAATAGTATAGGTACTTTTTAAAAAGATGAGAGTTAACGAGGCAAGATTTTTGAATAAAGAACTTAGATCTTTTTTTAAAATATATTTTTATTGATTTCAGAGAGGGAGAGAGATAAAAACATCAATGATGAGCCCTAACCAGTTTGGCTCAGTGGATAGAGCATCGGCCTGTGGACTGAAGGGTCCCAGGTTTGATTCCGGTCAAGGGCATGTACCTTGGTTGCGGGCATGTCCCCAGTGGGGGGTGTGCAGGAGGCAGCTGATCAATGTTTCTCTCTCATCGATGTTTCTAACTATCCCTCTCCCTATCTGTAAAAAATCAATAAAATATGTTTTTAAGAAAAACAAATGATTGGAGACAATCATTGATTAGCTGCCTTGAGCCTGCAATCCAGGCATGTGCCCTGACCAGGAATGGAACTGTGACCCCCTGATTTTTAGGTCGAGGCTCAACCACTGAGCCATGCTTGCTCTGGCAGGAATTTAGGTCCTACAGGGTTGGTGTAGGAAAAGGTGATGAGGTGTCAAGGACAGAGTTATTTCAGTGCACAGAGAACAATTTGGGGGGAAATTTAGATAAGAGAAAATAAATAAGGAAAGGTTTGCAAGCTTTATTTGAAAAGATAAGGACAGGACATAGGTGAGGTAAGAGATGAGAATAAATAGACATCTGCTATAAAGAATTTAGAGGCCAATGGCAAAATTTTATATTATCTGGATGATTAGGGAAATCTTAGCACAGGCTATGAACTCGTGGCTTGAGTAGTATGGAAGACATGGTTAAGAGGACTGAAGGAGAGGTCAGTGACTATAAATGAGCAGCAGAGTAATGCTTGTTCCTATTGTGAAACGAGTAGGGATTTGATAAGGAATTTGATTATGAGAAAGGAATAGCAGAGTTAAGAAAATTGGTTTATATTTTGCAGTACTGAAGCAGGCTCTTTAAAAAAAAAGTGTTTTCCTATAAAAACAGAAATTGGCAGTTTGCCTTCAGAAAATAACAGAAGAAGCAGGAAGAGATTAAGTATTGTTATAGTTCTGCTGTGGAATGAGAGGAAAAAGCAAAGACAAAAATCCTCTTTCAAGATAAAACGGTGCAGAAGATGAGAGGAAACAATAGAAATCAGTGCAGGTACTTACCTTCTGGTGAGGTGGGGGGAAAAACATGGATGTTGATGGGAGAGATAGGTAGACTTAGGAAAATACCTGTCTAATTAGGGGACAGTAAAACACTTTTTAAGATGTTCTATTTGAAGTTTTGGTAATTATGTGAAACCTGTATTTTCCCCCCAAGATAAGCACTAAAAGAGATCTAATTAAACCTATCAACAAAACCATATTGCTATGAGTTGCCATAGCCACATTGATCTATTAAGTTACTTTATATGTGTTTCTAATGTAATTTATAACTGTTCTGACTCCTCTTTTTAGTTTAGTGTGTGTATTTTTGTTTTAGATCACAGTGCTGAGTTGGGAAAAGGTGCTCTTTGGCTCCGGGTTTCATAGCCTGTTTTTATTTGACTAAACCTCATGATGACACTTATCAGACTGGAATTCTGCCTGTATTGCAATGCATGACATGACAACATAACTGTTTACGTTTTTAACAAATCATTTATTGAGATATAATTTACTTATAATAAAATTCATCCATTCTAGGTGTACAGCTCTATACATTGTGATAAATAGCAACATTGTGTAACTACTACCACCACAATTAAGATATTGGATATTTCCATTACTCCAAAAAGTGTCCTTATGACTCTTTGTAATCAGTCCCCTCCACTCACCCTCCAGTCTCTGGCAACAACTGATTTTTGTTCTTGTTATTCCTATAATTTTGCTTTTCCGCAATGTCATATAAATTGGCATCATACAGTATACATACAGCCTTTTGAGTCTGGCTTCTTTCACTTAGCATAATAATTTTGAGATTCAATAGCTGTCTTAAAAAATTAAATAAATTTTTAGAACAGTTTTAGATAACAGAAAAATTAAAATAGTACAGCGATCTGGTTTCCCCTATTTTTTTATGTTTGTAAACTATTGATGTTTGCTAATTGTCAAAGATACGATTCTAGAATTAAGTTTTTTGAACATGGAAAATTGTGTGAAGGTTTCTGTCAAGATGACTTTTTTAAATTCTGTAACATAAAATTTGTTATTTTAACCATTTTTTTTTAAGGTATTGATTTGAGAGAGAGAGAGAGAGAGAGAGAGAGAGAGAGAGAGGAAGGGAGACAGAGAAACGTCAGTTTTTGTTTTTCCACTTTTTTATGCGTTCATTGGTTGATTCTTGTATATACCCTAACCAGGGATCAAACCCACAACCTTGGCATGTTGGGACAACGCTCTAACCAACTGACCTCTCTGGTCAGGTTTTAACCATTTTTAAGTGTACTATTCAGTGACATTAATTATATTTATGCAACTTTCACCACTGTCTATTTCCAAAAAATTTTCACCGCACACAGAAACTCTGTAACCACTTAGCTGTAACTACCCATTCCCCCTTTTTCCAGCTCTTAGTAACTGCTAATGTACTGTCTCTATGAATTTACCCGTTCTAGATATTTCATATAGGTAGAATCATGAAATGTTTGTCCTTTTGTGTCTGGCTTATTTAACTTTGTATAATGTTTTTGTACATGTTTCAAAATGTTATTCTCTCTCTTTTTTTTTTATATCCTCACTTGGCTTTTTTAAAATTGACTTTCAAAGAGAGAGGGAGAAAAAACATTCATGTGAGAGAGAAACATTGATCCATTACCTCTCATATGCGCCCCAACTGGGGATCAATCCTGTAACCTAGGTATGAGCCCTGACCAGGAATTGAACCTGCAACCTTTTGGTGTATGGGATGATCCTCCAACCAACTGAGCCACCTGGCCAGGGCAGAACTTTATTTCTTTTAATGGTCAAATAAATATTCCATTGTATGTAATATACCACATTTTGTATATCCTTTTCTTGATGGATAATTGGGTTGTAGGCACCTTTTAGCTATTGTGAATAATGCTGTTGTTCATTTGTGTACAGGTATATAATACCTGTTTTTTTGTTGTTTTTGATTTTTTTATTAGTTTATTTGAGTTAAATTGATGACATATGCTGGGGAGCAAGATCTCAAATGCTTTCTATAAGTCCCTGTTTCTTCATTCTTTTGGGTGTATATTTAGGAGCGGTCATATGGTAATTCTGTTTAATTTTTTGAGGAAACGTAAAAGTGTTTTCCAAAATGACTGTACCATTTTACATTCCCATCAGCAAAGTATGATGTTCAAATTTCTCTACATCCTTGTCAACACTTGTTATTTTCTTTTGTCTTTGTATTTTAAATTATAGCTATTCTATAAGATGTGAAGAGATATCTGGTGGTTTTGATTTGCATTTCCGTAATGAATAATGATGTTGAGCATCTTTTCATATGCTTATTGGCAGTAAGCTGCTGTTTATAATGATAGGACCAATAATTGGACTGATGTTATAATTATTACTATTTTTGTTAATCCTTTTACCTAAGGATATTTTTTCCATTGACTTTTTAGAGAGAGTAGAAGGGAGGGAAGCAGGGAGCGGGGCCGGGGCTGGGGGCGGGGGGAGAGAGAGAGAGAGAGAGAGAGAGAGAGATATCAATTTGTTGCATCCTGCCTGCGCACACCCCAACCAGGCTTGACCAGGGTCTGGGATCGAACCTGCCACCCTTCTGGCCCTTCAGTGCTGGGGCCAACGCTCTATCCACTGAGAAATACTGGCCAGGGCTTGACAGATGTATTTTTTAATTCTGTTATGCACTAGGCATTATATATATAATTTTATTTAACCACACAACACTATGACATGTGATCTGTGTTTACAGCTGTGAAAACTAAGACAAAGGCAGATAAAGTAGCTTGCATAAGATTACACAGAGGGAGGTGTGATATTTGAGCTTGGGTCCATCATTTTCTCCTCTTATCACTGTTCTACGAAACTAGCAATTTCATGCAATTGGTGTCATGTGAAATCAAGATTTTGTTAGCTATAGAAATTAATGGAGTTTGGGGGCAAAATTCCAGTGTTCATATCAGTTTTTCATTATTATTATTATTCCCCATTTGGGGGTTCTCATTTGCTACTCAGTTTTATTTTTTCCTATCTTAATTCAAGTTGGAATGGAAGTACATACCATAGGACTTAGCACAAAAGGTTTCTGTTGTCATGTTGGAATTGGGTGATGTTAGAGTGTATTTAATTATTCATGTTAAATGAATGAACAATAAAGTAGTCCAAAGTTCAGCAATTATCTCCACAAAGCAGTACTACTGTTGGGATGCTGAGTTAGAATGAAAACTACTTTGTCAGTAAAATGTCTTTCAACAGGAACCTCTTGCTGTGACTGTATCTCCCTCCCAAACATATACAGTTGTACACATGTGTAGATATAGAAAGTTATTCTGGATGAATGCCCTGGTTATGCATCTTTTATGTGTGGAATGTTGCTTCTAAGGGTTGAAGGTAGTAAGTATAATGACTATCAATGCTAATTCGACAACAGTGTAGCTATTGCTTTTTGTCAAAATGGGAGAATCAAGCTTTATTAATTGTTTGTAGTACTTGGGCAAAGCATAATTTTATGTGTGGTATTGAGATTAAAGAATGCAGGAGCCAGACTAAGCTCATCCATTTTTCTTGTGAAGAAACTGGGAAGCCTCTTCTTATGTCCAACTTATGGCTCCAATTTCATTTTTTGCCTAATAGAGAAAATCCTGCTATTGCATACTTATCACTTTTGTTTTAAAATAATAAAGCTTGCCAGTGATGAAATATTTGAAAGTCTATTAAAGTTTAGATAATGAGAAGTAAATATACTTTCCACCATTGGCTTTTCCCCACTGCCAGTCATCCATTGTTTTCTTACTTTTATCACTTCAGTCTCCTAAGGTATCTCTTCCTTTGCAAGTGCTTTCATCTGTGCTTCTGATTCTGTTATTCACCAAACCCAGAATCTGAACTAGTATTTATCTTCTAGCTCTTGTACCTTTTAGTCTTTGTTCCCTGAATCCTTCTCTTCAACCTACCATATGTTGAAGTCCTTTCCCACTTTCTTTATTTATTTAAAACTAGAGGCCTGTTGCACGAAGAGATTCGTGCAATAGGCCTTCCCTTCTCCTGGCTGCCGGCACAGGTTTTCCTCCGGCACCCGGGACCCAGGCCTTCGCTCCGGCCGGAGCTGCCTTCAGTCTTCCGTCTTCGCGGCTCCGGCCGGAGCTGCCTTCAGTCTTCTGGCCGGAGCCGCCTTCAGTCTTCCGTCTTCGCAGCTCCAGCCGGAGCCGCCTTCAGTTTTCTGTTTTTGCAGCTCCGGCCGGAGCTGCCTTCAGTCTTCTGGCCGGAGCCGCCTTCAGTCTTCCGTCTTCGCAGCTCCAGCCGGAGCCGCCTTCAGTTTTCTGTTTTTGCAGCTCCGGCCGGAGCCGCCTTCAGTCTTCTGTCTTCGCGGCTCCAGCTTGCCTTCAGTCTTCCCTTCGCCACTTGGAGCCTACGTATGCAAATTAACCGCCATCTTTGTTGGTGGTTAATTTGCATATTGTGCTGATTAGCCAATGGGAGGCATAGCGAAGGTACGGTCAATTACCATGTTTGTCTATTATTAGATAGGGTATTTTTATTGATTTCAGAGTGGAAGGGAGAGGGAGAGAGATATAGAAGCATCAATGATAAGAGAGAGTCATCGATCAGCAGCCTCCTGCACACCCCACACTGGGGATCAAGCCTGTAACCTGGGTATGTGCCCTGACTGGGAATTGAACCATGACCTCCTGGTTCATAGGTGGACACTCAACCACTGAGCCACACCAGCTGGGCATTTCCCACTTTAAATAGCCATTCCTGACACCTCTTCCACTCTACCTGTCTCTCCTAGTCCTCTTAAGGATAATATGCCCTTGTTATTTGTAATTCCTTACTATTTTTCATTTTTCCACACTTGTATAAACTGCTCTCTTTGAAAATCACTAATGATTGTCATGTGTGTGTGGGGGGGGGGGGGGATGAGGAGTGACTGCTAATAAATTTCTTTGGAGATGATAGAAATGTTTTGAAATTTGGTTGTGGTGATGATTCACAACTCTGAATATACTAAAAACAACTGAATTGCATACTTTAAATGAGTGAATTACATAAGTGAATTATATCCCAATAAAACTAAATAATCACAAATGTGCACTTAGATCTAAATATTTTTCAGTCCTCATCTTATGTCACCTCCCTATAGTTTCTGACAATACTGATTGCTTTCTTCTTAGGACGCTCTGTTCCCTCATTTCTCTGATACCAGTCTTCATACCTATCAGTTATTGTTCTCTGATCTTTAGTTTCCTCATGATTTCTTCCTTATCTCTTTCTCTCTCTTCATTCTACACATTCTCCCAAGGTAGTCTCAACTACTTTCATGTCTTCATAGCCAAATTGCTCTGTTGAGCCCAAGGCCCAGTATTTCTTGTCAAGCAGCAGACTTGAACTGTATTTCCCACAAGTATTTCAAAATAGTGTTTTGATCTGACTAAAAAGGACGATGTGTCTCTGAAAACCAATTCTGAGAATATTCACAATGATTTTCTTCTCTCAGAGAAAGAAATTAATGGTTTATTATTTGACATAGGTAAGATGACTCCCAAATACTTTAAATGAAAACGAATGCAACAAGAGATTAAAAATATTGTAGGTTAAAATATTCACTTTAAGTATGATATTTTTGTGTGCTTTAAGTATCTTACAGATTACCAAAGATACTCTACAGTGAATAGTTGCTTCCTAATCTGGCCCATATTAGAGTTAATTTCATTTATTGATTTAATAAACATCTGAATGAAAGCTTGCTTGTTTCAGGACTGTTCTAGGTGCTTGAGTTATAGGAGTGAACCCAACAGATAAATCCCAGCTTCATGAAATTTACAGTCTAGAGGGGGAAGCTAGACAATAAAATCTTATATGATAAAGAGCTAATATGCAAATAGTCGTCATACCCTCATGCCATCACGCTGTAACTGCTCAGATACTCAACACTGGGGAGAGAGAAATGGGGACCAGCCAGGCACAAATGAGCTCACGAGAGAGGAATGGGGACCAGCCAGGCACAACTGAGCTCATGAAAGAGGAATGGGAACCAGCCAGGCTGCAGCCCGGGAGAGGGACAAACCACCCACCCATGGTCCCCTGCGGCTGCAGCCGGCCTGGGCGAAGCCAGCCTGGGTCCTGGGTGCCTGCTGCTGGCCAGAGGGAGGGAAGCCTGGGTCCCGGGTGCCTGCGACCAGCCGGAGGAGGGAATCCTGGGTCCTGGTTTTGTGGCGAGGCAGAGGTGATTAGGGGCGATCAGGCCAGCAGGGGAGCTGTTAGGGGCCATCAAGCCGGTAGGGGAGCAGTTAGGGGCAACCAGGCCAGGCAGGCAGAGGTGATTAGGGGCAATCA
>NW_005871172.1:2151397-2207787 GCF_000147115.1 Myotis lucifugus
CCATGCACGAATTTGTGCACTGGGACTCTTATAAATAAGTAAAATATATAGTATACTGGATGGTACTAAATCTAAGGAGAATATAAGAAAGTGCATAGGCAGTGAAGTTAGAGAAAGTTATGGTTTTAACTAGGTTGTTAGTGAGGACTTGACTCAGAAGTCACCTTCTCAACGAAAACTTGAAGAAAGTTAGAGAGTGATCCATTCAGCTATCCAGGGGAAGATCAGTCAGAGGGAATAGAAGAGCAAAAGCTCTAAATGAGATGCATAATGAGGAACAAGGAGGCTGATGGGACAGTAGCAGAGAGGAGAGTTAACAGGAGAGAAGTAATAGGTGGGCCAGATATTAGAGTGTCTGATGGACTATTGTCAAGATTTTACCTTTTCTCTGAGCAAAGATAGGAGCTGTTAAAAGTTCTGAGCAAAGGGCTGCATAAAAAGATCTAGGTGTTTCAGAATTACTCTGGTTACTGTGTTGAGAATAGTCTACAAGTGGGAGATAGAGGGATGGCAGAGACGGACTATGAGGCTATTTCAATAATCCAGGCAACAGATCATGGTTGGTTTAAGAAGGTAACTGGAATATAATGAAGGAATGCTCAGATTTAGAAATATTTCAAGGTAGAGCCTATCTTTTTTAAAACAAACACGAGAACATTTTTTAAAATTTACTTTTTAATAAGTTTAAATCCTTGAGGAGTACAGCATTACTCAGATTCTGTGTCCAGTGGCCTGAGCAGGAAGGTTCTTCAGAATGTAGCATGAACCATGCCACTGTTTCCATGAGCATGAGTTATCTTCCCCAGATTACTCTGGTTTTGTTTGGTTTGTCACGAGGAGTCACCGTGTTGTTCTTTGCTTTGTACACATAAACACATCTCTTGCCTAGATAAAATTCAGTTTCATTTCAGACATAAATACTTTGAGTTTTAAGAAGAGCTGTGTGCTCCCTCAGGTTCCAAAGACCACACTTACAGCCAGCAAAAATGGCCTTGGACCACAGTCTTCTAGACCTATTTGTCGTTGTAGAAGTCCGTTCCCGGCAGACCTCCCCTGGCTCCCAGATGGCGGGGAAAAAGGAGCCTCTAAGATTTTATGAACATATCCATCACTGTCTGATAGAGCCACCACCAAACATTGCTGCCTTCCTAACAAACTGTAATTGAATTTTTATTTTCTAATTTAATTCAAATAAGAAGTAAGATAGATTTACTGGATATACATAGGATGGTGAGAGTGTACAATCATCTCTTACTGATAGGAATATCTTACTATTCATTTTAAAATGTTTTACTTGCGTTTTAAAATGCAATGAATATTTTTACATAAATTGATAATATTATGTGCAATGCCCATTAAGTAATTCACACATGGTGAAAATTTGAGAAACCGTATTTTATAGTTTGTTTTCTTTTACAGTCTTACTTATCCTTTTCTCCATCTCTTAATGAGTAAGGGTGGTGTCCTTAATTTAGCCTATAGATTGGCAAATGAAAAGGGACAGTAAAGCTCTTAATTGTATTTTTATATGGTATCACTAAAAAGTTGAACTTGTGTTTACATAATTTGCCACATGTAGGTAAAAAATACCCATGTTAGCCTTAACCGGTTTGGCTCAGTGGATAGAGCATCGGCCTGTGGACTGAAGGGTCCCAGGTTCGATTCCAGGCAAGTGCATGTACCTTGGTTGCGGGCACATCCCCAATAGGGAGTGTGCAGGAGGCAGCTGATCGATGTTTCTCTCTCATTGATGTTTCTAACTCTCTATCCCTCTCCCTTCCTCTCTGTAAAAAAATCAATAAAATATTTAATTTAAAAAAAATACCCATGTTCTACTTATAATATAGGTGTTCTTTTTCACATTTCATAATATAGATATGAAAATGTGGTTTTTAAAATATGTGGGAGTGGTTTTATTGTGAAACTAGAGGCCCGGTGCGTGAAATTTGTGCACTCGGGGGGAGGGGTCCCTCAGTCCGGCCTGGGTGTAGCGGGCCTAAACCGCCAGTCAGACATTCTTATTGCTGCCTCAGAGGCGGGAGAGGCTCCCACCACTGCCACTGAGCTCACCAGCTGTGAGCCTGACTTCTGGCTGAGCGGTGCTCCCCCTGTGGAAGTGCACTGACCCCCAGGGGGCAGCTCCTGCATTGAGCGCCTGCCCCCTGGGGGGGTCAGTGCACATCATAGCGACTGGTCATTCCGCTGTGAGGCAGAAACCGGCTCTCCAACATCCCCTGAGGGGTCCAGGATTGTGAAAGGGCACAGTCCAGGCCAGCGGACCCCACCGGTGCACGATAGGGGCTGGGGAGGAACCCAGGAGGTTGGCCAGCTGGGGAGGGACTGTGGGAGGGCTCCAGGGCGTGTCCAACCCGTCTTGCTCAGTCCCGATCGGCTGGACCCAGCAGCAAGTTAACCTATTGTTCGGAGCGCCTGCCCCCTGGTGGTCAGTACATGTCATAGCGAGCGGTTGAGTAGCCTTAGCATATCATTAGCATATTATACTTTGATTGGTTGAACGGCCAACCAGACGACCAGACACTTAGCATATTAGGCTTTTATTATAAATAACACACAGAAAAGTACATAAAGCATATATGATTATCGAACACATACTTGTAAAGTAAACACTTATATGATCAGTGGATAGGTTAGGAACTAGAACGTTGCTGATATTCCAGAAGTCCCCAGGGCACTTCTTCCTGATCATCAATCTCTCTTCCTCCCTCTATGAGTAATCACTATGTTAACTTTTGATAATCCTTTCTTTTCCTTCACAGTTTTACCCTTATATAAGCACTAGAGGCCTGGTGCACAGATTCATAGACTGGTGGGGTCCCTCGGCCTGGCCTGTGCCCTCTTGCAATCTGGGATCCCTCGGGGGATGTGGGACTGCTGGTTTCGGTCCGATTCCCGCAGGCCAGGCTGGTTTCGGCCCAATCCTCGCAGACCAGGCCGAGAGACCCCACCGGTACACGAATCTGTGCACTGGGCCTCCAGTATACATATAAAATCTTTCGTTGATCTCTTCCCGACCTACTCCCTTCCCCTTTCCCTCTGAGATTCATCAGTCTGTTCCATGTTTCCATGCCTGTGTGTTGAGTGTCTGCCCCCCTGGTGGTCATTGTGTGTCATAGCTACCGGTCGAACAGTCAAATGGTTGCTTAGGCCATATATATATATATATATATATATATATATATATATATATATTCTTAAAATAGTTTTTTTATGTTTTTGAACTTTATATGAATGGAATCATATGTATATTTGTCTCTCCATTAACATTGTCTCTAAGTTTAGTCTATTAAAATTTTTTAATTTGCTCATTGGCATTGCTATATATAATTTCATTAAATGAACTGTGATATAACAATCATAAAAAAATTTGTCTTTGCCCTAGCTGGTTTTGCTCAGAGGTTAGAACGTAAGCCCTCAAACTCAATTTCAGTCAGGGGCATGTAGCTTGGTTGCAGGCTTGATCCCCGGCCTGGTTGCGGGAGGCAACCAATGGATATGTCTCTCTCACATTGATGTTTCTTTCTCTCTTTCTCCCCCTCTCTTCCACTCTGTAAAAATCAATGGGAAAAATATCCTCAGGTGAGGATTAACAACAACAACAAATTGGTCTTTGTCCCCAGTTCCTGCAATGCAACTTCTAAAACCTTGGGAATCGCCCGGTCAGTGTGGCTGAGGGTTGAGCGTTGACTCATGAACCAAGAGGTCCCCGGTTCAATTTTGGGTCAGGGCACATGCTGGGGTTTCAGGCTCG
This sequence comes from Myotis lucifugus, assembly GCF_000147115.1. Taxonomy (NCBI): domain Eukaryota; kingdom Metazoa; phylum Chordata; class Mammalia; order Chiroptera; family Vespertilionidae; genus Myotis; species Myotis lucifugus. The sequence goes on from NW_005871172.1 coordinate 2,155,167, forward strand.
ATCCCCAGTAGGGCACATGCAGGAAGCAGCCGATTGATGTTGATGTTTCTCTCTCATCAATGTTTCTATCTCTCCATTCTTCTCCCTTTGTCTCTAAGGTCAGGGCCAAAACATGTTTTAAATAATTTAAAGCCCTGGGAATCACCAGAGTGATAAGAAGAGTCTTTTGTATGCTAATGAGATTTCTAGTGTTGGGGACCCCTAGATAGCTTCAGGATGGGGACTGGTCACCAGAAAGACCAAGATTTGATTAGAAGGCTGGAAGGGAGGGAGGGAGTAGGGAAGAGAGAGAGAGAGAAACATTGATGTGAGAGAGACACATCAATTGGTTGCCTCCTGCATGTGCATGGGAATTGAACCTGCAACTCAGGCACGTGCCCTTGACCAGGAATTGAACCTACAACCCTTTGGTGCACAGGCTGACACTCTAACCACTAAGTCAAACCTGTCAGGGCTCTTTTGCTCTTATTTCTCTTTCATAAGATGGATGCTTAGTTCATTAATTTTTCAACCTTTCCACTTATGTGACATCATTAAAAATTACTATAAAATTTTCTTTACTGTTTTATGTATCTAATACATTTTAGTTTGAATATTTTCACTTTCTCTGTAAGTTTGTTATCAATTTGGTTTATATTAGCTTTAGTGTAACTTTAAATTGCTATTGCCTCAAGAGTAAACATCTTTATTGTGAACTGCTTTTTCAGACTCTTCAGCCCCTTTCCCATATGGTTGTTTTCCTTTATTAGCTCCTTGTTATGTATTAGTAAAGTTACCTCTTTCTCTGTGATATAAGTAGCAAATTTTTTTTCTAGTTTATTGTCTTTTCATTGACATTTTTATTGGTTATTTTATTTTACTTTCAACACCTAGAACAGTGCCTGGCTTATAGTATACACCCAATAAATATTTATTGAAGAAATTAATAAATTCATTGGTGCTTGTTTGCCATATTAGGGTAGCTTCCTTTCATCCTGAGGTTACATAGCATTCTGTTTTCTTTTGATTTTATTACCTTTTATTACATTTAAATATTTAATCTTTTTGTAACTTATCCTATTCGGCCAATGTGGCTCAGTGGCATTGTCAACATATTTCTCTATAGAATGTTAAAATTTTTCTAATTGTAGAAAAGATTAATTGGAAATTATATACTTTAAAAAGTTTTCAAAGATGATAAGATAGGCTTTAGTTAAAAGGTTATGTGACATTTGTGGGACTTAAAAATATAAAATTTCCTTCTGAAAAATAACTATTAGATATTTGGAATACTTTATTGACCTGAGGGAAGGGGTAACTTTTGTGAAGATAAATTTTCCTTACCATAAAGAAATTTACCATAAAGATAAATTTTCCTTACCATAATGAAGCTTATTTATCATGCTTTTAGTTCCTTTCTTCATAAATTCTAATCTTGTGTTGTCCACTAGCCACCTTTGACTGCTGAACACTTGAAATGTGGCTAGTCTAAGTTGAAATGTGGTAAGTGTAAATATATACCAGATTTTGAAGACTTAAGTATAAAAAAAAGAATGTAGCCTGGCTGGTGTGGCTCAGTGATTGAGCATTGACCTATGAACCAGGAAGTCACAGTTCAATTCCAGTCAGGGCACATGCCCAGGTTGTGGGCTTGATTCCTAGTAGGGGGTGTGCAGGAGGCAGCCGATCAATGATTCTCTCTCATCATTCATGTTTTTCTCTTCTCTTTCCTTTCTGAAATCAATAAAAATATATTTTAAAAAATAATGTAAAATAACCCTTTCATATTTTTATATGGGTTACTTATTTAAATAATAATTTGGATATGTTGGATTAAGTAAAATATGTTAAAATTAATTTTATCTGTTTTGTTCATTAATATAAATATAAAAATTTTTAAATTTCAAACATGCCTTGCATTCTGTTTCTTTTGAATAGTGCTGCTTTAACCTAATGTCACCCAACACCTGGACAGTCTTCCATTTTGTCTTTTTGACAAATTTGTATAGTGCCTACCCCCAAAGTACTTGGTTTCTTTTGTCAGATGAGTTTTTTCCCTCCATGAATCAGTAGAGATAGGAGAATATTATCTTCTTGTCTATTGGAGTTTTTCCTTTTAGCACAGATAGAGTACTTCTCTTCTATTTTTAGTTTTCTGTTGCCATCTCCTTTCTAGTTTACAAGTTAATATTTTCTGTTACCACTTGTTTATACTAAACTCAACCACATGATTTTTCAAATTTAGTTGAATTAATAATAAATGAGCTCTTTAAGTATGTTCTTTTTTAAAAAATATTTTATTGGTTTTAAAGAGAGAAAGAGGAAGGGAGAGAAATAGAAACATCAATGAGAGAGAAACATCACTGATTGGCTGCCTCCTGCATGCCCCCTACTGGGGATCGAGCTCACAATCCGAGCATGTGTCCTGACTGGGAATTCAACCAGTGATCTTTGACACTCAACCACTGAGCAACACTGGCCAAGGCTGAGTATGTTCTTTTGTTTCAGAATTTGAACTTCTTTGTTAAAGGATTGATGTCTTAAGTTCTCAAGTCGTTGGTGCATTCATTCAAGAACTATGGTAGGTTTGAGAGTAGAGGATGAATAAAATAAGAATTCATGCCCTCAATGAAATTATAAATTTGCTGGTCATCTGGTGATAAAACAATTAACCAATAAATTGATACATGTTATAACTAACTAGCAGTATTAACTACTTAATGGTAGAATTAAAAGAAACAATAAAATTTATTAGTGCATATAGAAATAACCCCAAGATTAAGGAAGAAACTTGGCAATTATAATGAATGAGGTATGTTTAGACACTTAATGATTCTAGATAACTGTTAACATTAAAATATATCATAGTGAATTAGAACTGCCTAAATTTGAGTCCTGATTTCACCACTAGCTGCTATGAACTTCGGCAGATAATATAACTTGTGCTTAAGTTTCATTTGTATACTTGGGATAATAATAGTAGCTACTTAATAGAATTTGTGAGGATTAAATTAGTTAATATAATGCTTAAAGCAATGTTTGGCCTAAGGTATATTTACTACAATTTTGTTTTTAAATCCTCACCCGAGGATATTTTTCCATTGATTTTTTTTTTTTTTAAAGAAAGTGGAAGAGAGAGGGAAAGAAAGAGAGAAATATTGATGTGAGAGAAACATCGCTTGGTTGCCTCCTGCACAAGCCCTGACCAGGGACTGGGCCTGGGAGGAGCCTGCAACCAAGGTATGTGCCCTTCACCGAAATCAAACCTGGGACCCTTTGGTCTATACACCGTCGCTCTATCCACTTGAGCCAAATTGGCTAGGGTGCTACAATTTTAACATATTTTCCATAGTTATTATAGTCTTCATAAATTTATTTTTAATGGTGGCATAATATTCAATTCCAAGGAGGTACCATGATTTATTTTTTCTTTCATTGTAGACGAGATATATTTGTATTGTTGAACTTAAATCATTGTTTCTCCATTTTCTTAGTTTATTTTTTTTTTAATTTTAAGATGGGAGCATTTAGATGAGTAGCAGGGCTGGCTTACTTTATTTTTTTCCTGAGATTTAAATTTAAATTCTAAATGAATGTCTATTGCAGAAGAAGCCAAGAGCTTTTAAACTAATTCTTTTGGGTCTGTAAATGGTATCCAAAAGTTTAACTGAATAGCTTAATTGCCTCTTTTGAAGAATTTAAAGTAGCTACGGCCTTGAGTTCATTACTGGGTTACTTTATGTTGGGAAATTTTTGGCAGATGGTATACAGTCATCATTCAAACACTACTTATATTGTCTTTCCCAGTTTGAATTAGGAGAACATTAGCATTGAAGTTTTCATTTTGAATTAGCATGCAGGGAATTATTTCCTGCTAAATGTTTGTCATCAGATGAAGTTTCATTTTTAAAAATTAATGGAGCATGTCAGTACAGCAGCCCCAGGAAAATAGCTGAAGCACAGGGTTACTTTTGGACAATTTTTAAAGTCCTTTTTACCATTTGAGTATTCACATGGAAAATTAAAGTATGGTAATTTAGCTGCTAATAGATCACTATCACTGAGTTGAATTTGCTTTAGCATATACTAACTTTAGCATACTATTTTGTATACTTTAGCATACTATTTTGGGTTGGTACCAGGAATTGAGCAAGCAAATTAATTGTTAATGTGAAACACCACATTCATTATTAAAATGTATTTCAGGCTATTAATTTTATACCTTTGTTAGTAAATGAGCAATAACATTAATTTGAAATATTTGGAATAAGTATGTTCTCCATCGAATAAACTGTATCTCAAACTCACTTAAAAAAATCCAGATCCCCTTTCAGAACAATGTCATATTATTATCAAATATGGGAGCCAGGAGAATACTTAAATAACAGTGTCGTTATGCTTGTGGAAGATGAATCTTTATATCTTTGTAAATTGTTATTTTGTTCTTGTCCATCTGATTTTGTGGGGGGAAAAATAGGCAATGTGTTGTGTTCAGAAACAGGCAATTTACACTTAACTCATTTCTCCAATAAAACCTCCATACTCTTGTGAGATCTGAAATCCTTTTTTCAGGACTGTTCATTAGTCCTTAGTCCCTCCTGTTAACACACGTTCATTAAATTTAGTTCCATATTTATTAAGCAAGGTGGTTTTAAATGTTGTAGGGAAGAAAAACAGCAAAGTAGGCCTCTGCACTTAAGAAGCATATTTTAGTCAGTTAGGTGGACATGCATGTTACAGATTCTGTGTTAATAAATATATTTTTGGTTATCATGGCAGAAAGTAACTTTAAAATGGCTTAAAGCAAAGAGTGGGTTTTATTGCTTCACATAAAAGAAAAGACTGACCTTGAATATGGGTTAGATCCAGATGCTTAATGCTTAATGTAATATCCAGAATCTGTCTCATTTATCTTTGCTCTCTTCTGGCTTGGATGCACATTCTCAGGTAGCATCTCCTCAAGTGGAGGCAAAGATAGTCAATACAGCAGTGTCAGGCTTACACCCTATCAGCTTAGCAACCTCAACGATGAGCTTCCTGTACAAAGTTTCAGAAGTCCTGGGTTTAACTGTGATTGGATCCTCTGGAGTGGTTGGGGAAGATGGGATGGGGTGAAAATACGGTCCAGCCCTATTCAAACTAGATGGAATAAAAGGGAGATAAGTAGTTTCCAAAAAGGAAATTATAGATACCACTACCAGAAGAAAGGATACCGAGCAGGCAAAAGCAGCATAAAGTCTATAAAATAAAGATAAGAATTATTAGTTGAGTTAAAAAGATGAATTCTGATAGGAGCTGCATTAAGAAAAGCTTCAGGCAAAAAGCTGTATTTGAACTGGGCCCTGAAGAACAAGTAGATTTTTTCCAAGACAGAATGAGTAAAGAAAGGACTCATTTGAGAAGTTTGGCCCTGAAAGGAGAAAATGGAGATGGAAGCTACTGGAGTCTAAAGGAGAATGTTGAGAAGATTTCCCCTCAGTATGGAGAAAACTTGAACATTTTTATGGCAAAGGAGCAGAAAAGCAAGTAAAGGAGAAATAAATAATGCAAAGGATGCAATCATTATAAAGAAGTAGGGGAATTTAGTGGGATTAAGGATATAAGCAAAGGGAGCAGCTTTAGAAAGGAAAAGGGAACTGTTCATTCTCTGAATTGTAAAGGGAAGGTAGTGTTGGTGACTGTCCTGGTTAAAACAGAAATTTATTGTTATTAAATAGGTAAAATAACTTCAGTTTTGTGTTCTAAAAGTAAAAATAAAAGGTTTATCAGTTTCTATTACTGTGTAACAAACCATTGCAAAATGATATTGTGGGTTAGCAATTTGGCTTGAACTTACGCTAGGTGGTTTCTTTTGCTGGTCATGCCTTGGGTCACTCATGTGGGTGTGGTCATTTGGACTATGGATGAATGGTCTAAGAGGGTGACTTCACTCACATGTTTGGTGGTTGGTGCTAGTTATTGCCTGGGCCTCTCTTCCCTGGCTTTCATTCTTTATAAGTATTCACATGACAGTGGCTGCACTCAAAAAAGGAAAGCTGAAGCACTGGCCTTTTATGACCCTGACTGAAAACTCCCACAGTGTCACTTCTTTCATATTATCTTGGTCAAAGAAAATCACAAAACCAGCTTAGATGAAGTAAAGAAGTAGACCCCACCTCCTTATGGGAGGAGCAGTAAAGTCACATTGCAAAGGGCAGTGTATACTGGAATGGGAGGAATTTGTGCCTATTCCCCCTGCACTCAGCATTTTATTTTGAAAATATTCAGTAATCTAGCCAAGTTGAAACAATTTCAAAGTGACTACCCGTATACCTACCACCTAGACCAGTGATGGCAAACCTTTTGAGCTCAGCGTGTCAGCATTTTGAAAAACCCTAACTTAACTCTGGTGCCGTGTCACATATAGAAATTTTTTGATATTTGCAACCATAGTAAAACAAAGACTTATATTTTTTATATTTATTTTATATACTTAAATGCCATTTAACAAAGAAAAATCAACCAAAAAATGAGTTCGTGTGTCACCTCTGACACGAGTGTCATAGGTTCGCCATCACTGACCTAGACTTTACTAACATTTTTCCTTACTTCCCTTATCACATATTCATCTATTATCCCTCCATTAATCAATTCATCTTATTTTTTTGATGCATTTTAAAGTAAATTGTAGATATTAGTACTTTCCTCTAATTACTTTGTGCATATTTAGCAAGAGTCAATATTTGTGTCCAGTTTTTTCTTTTTTTAAAAACATTTTTATTGATTTCAGAGAGGAAGGGAGAGGGAGAGATAGAAACATCAATGATGAGAGAGAATCATTGATTGGCTGCCTCCTGCATGCCCCCTACTGGGGATCAAGCCCGCAACCCAGGCATGTGCCCCTGCCTGGAATCGAACCCGGGACCCTTCAGTCTGCAGGCCGACGCTCTATCCAGTAAGCCAAACCAGCTAGGGCCAGTTTTTTCTTTTGATAAAACATTTACATACAATGAAGTGTACATATTTTAAGTGTACGTTGTGCCTAGTTTGTGGTCTACCACAGAAGGGAAAATTTTGGAATAGCTTTTCAGTGAAATGCCTCAAATTCAGCTATCCTATATAATAAAAGCCTAATAGGCTGTGTCCGACTGTTAGACCAGTCACTATGACACGCACTGACCATTAGGGGACAGACGCTCTGATTGGTAGGTTAGCTTGCTGCTGGGGTCTGTCGGATCAGGACTGGGCGAGACAGGAGATGGGTCAGACACGCCCTGGAGCCCTCCCACGTCCGGTCCCTCCCCGCCCCGATCATACACCAGTGGGATCCCTCTGCCTGGCCTGCACCCTCTCGCAATCTGGGACCCTCAGGGGATGTCGGAGAGCTGGTTTTGGCCAGAACCCCACAGGCCAGGTCGAGGAACCCCACAGGGCCTCTAATAGTTGTATAAAAGAATTGCAAAGGTTGTCTTCCTTGGATACCTCTTTCTTCATGTCCTCATCACTAATACTTTTTTTTTTTAATTTAGTATTACCTCAACACTTAGGATTTTCACTTGTGTTATATTAATTTGAATTTGCTATGGGTGTTTTCCTATGTCCTTTCATTAAATATTTAGTAAGTGTATACTGTAGACAAGCACTATGCTAGAAAAAGGACGTAAACAGGAGCTCTCTTGCTTTCTAAGTCTTCAAACTAGGTGTATCACATACTAGATTAGATCAATAATACAAACTAGGTGTATCTCATACTAGATTAGATCAATAATAAGTGCCATTTATTTAGTGCTTATACTCAAGGCCAATGGTTAAACACTTTGAGTTGCATTGTTTCATTTAATCCTTATAATTTAAGAAATAGATACTTTTTCATTTTAGAAGTTAGGAAACTAAGGCATGAAAAAGTTTTCATTTGCCCAAGGTCCTACAGTCTTATAAATCAAGGTGGTCTGACTCCAGAACCCACACTTAACACCTGTATTATACTAATTAGAAGCAGGAAATGTGCCCTCTGTTACACAGTAGATAACTAACCCTTTAATTGGTCCTATTACTTCACAGGGTAATCTTGATTTGAATTAAGTGTTTCTCTTAAACAGAGAAGTATAAATTAAAAATAAAACTGATCTATGAGAAAGTTTAATAAGCTGTCTTCTGAATATTTTAGCAATTAGAAAAAAAATTTAGTATTATAACTACTGATTTTAATTAATATAATCAGAAGTGTGATCAAAACTATGTGATAAACTGAATAGTTTTTCATATGATATTTGATAGACTATTAGTTTCTTAGTTTTATTGACTAAGTATTGAGTACTTTTATTGCTAATTGGCTTTTGAGTAGTTTAACAAATAGCAAAAGATTGAAACTCTTTTTGATTTGCTATTTGCATAACAGTAAATCCTGTTGGAACTCTTGCAAATTAGTGACTAGCATTTAAGCCATTTCATGTCAAGAATTCTGGCAGAACTGCCACTGGTTTATGGTAGCTATTGTGACAGCTGAAGTGAAAGCTTGTTGAGTTCATTTACTGTTGTAGCTTTCCTGGGAATGGGGCAGTCAAGATATTTATGTCTAAATATCTTCCTTAACCTAACAGTGAGTGTATAAGAAATTTTAAGTGTTCTTTCACCCCTAACTTCATTTTATTTTATTTGGTAGTGTGTTTGTAAGTGGCTTAAAAGCTAACTAAATTATAGGTTAAAAATAAAATTTGTGTTTAAAAAATTTAATTGAGTATTATGTTTATTTTTGTGTATAGGTCTTGCTATTGGGAGCTACAAGAAAAAAAAGATTAGAGGAAGGTTGGTCTGTTAAGTGGACATGGCTCAGATATCCAGCAGCAATGGATTTAAGCAATGTTCATCTTCACATCTGGACCCAACAAGAACAAAAGATGTGGACAAAGAAGAAGCGTTACAGATGGAAGCAGAGGCTTTAGCAAAACTGCAGAAAGGTAGACAAGTAACTGATAATCAGCGAGGTTTTGAGTTGTCAAGCAGCACCAGACAAAGAGCACAAGTTTATAACAAACAGGATTATGACCTCATGGTGTTTCCTGAATCAGATACCCAAAAAAGAGCAGTTGATATTGATGTAGAAAAGCTAACCCAAGCTGAACTGGAGAAACTATTGCTAGATGACAGTTTTGAGACAAGGAAAACACCTGCAATGCCAGTTACTCCTATTCTGAGCCCTTCGTTTTCAGCGCAGCTGTATCTTAGACCTACTATTCAGAGAGGACAGTGGCCAACTGGTTTATCTGGGCCTTCCACTTATACTTTACCTTCTATTTATCAGTCAACTTATAGTAGTAAACAGACTGCATTCCAAAACGGCTTTAATCCAAGAATGCCTACTTTTCCATCCACAGAACCTATATATTTAAGTCTTCCAGGACAGTCCCCATATTTTTCATATCCTTTGACATCGGCCACACAGTTTCATCCACAAGGAAGCTTACCTATCTGTCGTCCAGTAGTCAGTCCTGACATGGCAAAGCTGTTTGACAAAATAGCTAGTACATCAGCATTTTTAAAAAATGGAAAAGCAAGGACTGATTTGGAAATAACAAATTCAAAAGCTACAATCAGCAATCTACAGGTATCTCCAAAGTCTGAAGATATCAGTAAATTTGACTGGTTAGACTTAGATCCTCTAAGTAAGCCTAAAGTGGACAGTGTAGAGGTATTAGACTATGAAGAAGAGAAAAATGTTCCAGGTTTGCTAGCAGAGGATCCTTGGGATGCTGTTCTTCTTGAAGAGAGATCACTAGCAAGTTGTCACCTTGAAAGAAAGGTGAATGGAAAATCTCTTTCTGGGGCAATGGTAACAAGAAGCCAATCTTTAAATATTCGAACAACTCAGGGCCAAATATCTCAGGTACAGTTTTGTGTTTTGTTTTGTTTTTTAATTAACTTCTCAAACTTAGTAGTAATACAAAATTCATATTTGTGTGCATAATTTATTAGGTAAAAATATTTTTCATTTTGAATCATACTTTCTTGTTCTTAAGTGTGCTGTGACTCTTACATTGTATGATAAAGGATTAAATGTGTTTTGGTCAATTGAAAAATTGCTTGCTGTTACTGTTATCTTTTTAAGGATTATAAATTGAAAGAACTTCCAGTCAAGAATCTGGCTATCACTGATAGGCATTTAAAATACTTTTTATCTGTTTCTCCATGACTTCTTATATGTGGCCCTACTTTTTCTTATCTCTTATTTTTCAAGGTAAACAAGGAATTGTGGTTTTAACTCCATTATAGAAATTCTCATTTTATTTTTTATATTGTTATATTGTTCATTATATTGTTTTATTGTTTTTAACCATGAATGAATAACAGGAAGGGAGGGAAGGAGGATAACCCCAGAGAGACAGGAGAAAAACCATTTAAAGGACTCTCTTTAATCACCTATATGGATAAAAGTGGGGAATGGAAATATAGTCTACTAGAGGCCCGGTGCACGACTTCGTGCACGGGGCAGGGAGTGAGAGGTCCCTCAGCCTGGCCTGCGCCCTTGGGGGGCAGATGCCTGTGCCCAAGGGGTCCTTAGTGCTGCCTTGGAGGCGGGAGAGGCTCCCACCACCGCCCTTCCATTCGCCAGCCATGAGCCTGGCTTCTGGCTGAGTGGTGCTCCCCCTGTGGGAGCGCACTGACCACAAGAGGGCAGCTCCTGCATTGAGCATCTGCTCCCTGGTGGTCAGTGTGTGTCATAGCGACCAGTTCTGCCGTTCGGTCGATTTGCATATTAGCCTTTTATTATATAGGACTAGAGGCCCGATGCACAAAATTTGTTCACCCCTGCCTCGGCCCCCACCCGCTGCGGCTTGGTCCAGAAGGAAGGACATCCAGAAGGACATCTGGTTAATTAGCATATTACCCTTTTATTATTATTGATTATTGATTATATGGTGTAGTTGTCAAGTTCATATAGTCTTAACTATCTGGAAAAATTAGTTAAGGGTGGCTGGGCAGGATGTCTTCCCTCAGAAGAGAGGCAGCAGAGTTTAGACTTTTCCTTTCCAAATATAATATACCTAATTGCAGATTTGTATTTTGCTTTTATAATTACAAATTTTTTTTTTAATTTTACAGAGAGGAAGGGGGAAAGATAGAGAGAGAGAGAGAGAGAGAGAGAGAGAGAAGAGAGAGAGAGAGAAACATCAATGTGAGAGAGAAACATTGTTTGGTTGCCTCCTGCATGTGCCCCAACCTGGAATCAAACCTGCAGCCTGGGTATGTCCCCTGACCAGGAATCAAACCCACCACCCTCTGGTGTATAGGACTATGCTCTAACCAACTGAGTTACCCAGCCAGGGCCCACAGTATTCTAATAAAGATGAAATAGTGATATACTAAAATTTTCAATATGTTAACTACGTTAAGCATGTTACTTTGTGCTACATTAAGTAGCAAGCATTGTGTTAAATTTTAATAGAGACAAGTGATAGCAGGTGCTGAAAGTTAAATGTTTTATAGAAAACTTAAAAATTCAGCAAATCGCCCTAACCGGTTTGGCTCAGTGGATGGAGCGTCGGCCTGCGGACTGAAGGGTCCCAGGTTCGATTCCGGTCAAGGGCATGTGCCTTGGTTGTGGGCACATCCCCAGTAGGGGGTGTGCAGGAGGCAGCTGATCAATGTTCCTCTCTCATCGATGTTTCTAACTCTCTATTCCTCTCTGTAAAAAATCAATAAAATATATTTTAAAAAATTAAGCAAATCTTATTTGTTTATATATTTCTCTGTGAATTGAAATTCAATTTAGTAACTTAATTTTAAAATTTATTGTACCCAAAAGTAAAATAAGGAAAGAAAATTCAGGGAGGCAGGTATAATAGGTAAATGTCAACAAAGGTATTTATAAAAGTAGCCAATAGGTTGTTAATGTACAATTACTGAAGGTCTTCAATCAGAAGTTTGGTGTGCACCTGTTAAAAATGCTGTAAAAGGTTTTCTATATTTATAGAAAAGTTCTAAGACCTTTTAATAACACAAGATTTTATCATTTTCTTTGTGTACAAGAAGATAAAGTTTGGTTTCAGTTAGGCCAAAAAGGGGGAGGCAAACAGAACACTAGTAATGTTGGAAGTTTGTGGCACAAATATTAGATGGAGCTTTTAATTTTTCATACACTATTCATCTCTAATTAACAGCTTTCCCCTGAGGTTTATATATTTTGTTGGGAAATAAGATTGTGAAGTCTGTTTTCTTTAGTTACTTTATGTACTTAATTATTCTTTTCAAAGCTGTTAGAATTTTATGCTTTGTGGTGAAAACTCAGACGGGTGTTTTTCTTACTCAGCAAACTTACTTCCTATTTCCTTTTAATGTCTTGTTTTGTTAATAATAATCTAAATACTTTAGTTCAAATGTTTTGTGAATAAAACCAAGAAAAGGAATACTACTTAAAACTGTCTTATGGCAATTTAAATTTAAATCAGACTTTGAGTTAATAGCTATATATTTAGCTACTTTGAGCACATTTATATATTTGAGTAATGAATTAAATTATTTTCATAGAAGTGGTTCTGCAAAGTTCTGTGGATATTTACTCTTTCTAAAAGTTAATTATATTAATGTTATAAACTTATATTCCCATTGTCTATTATTAATTTTAAAGGTGAGGGAAACCTGAACAAAACATGATTTTTATTACCTAGCTGATTGTAATACTCTATTTTGATAGGTTACTGAAGTCTTTTCTGTAAATTTTTAAAAAAATTTTCAATAAGGAAGCCCAGCTGGTGTGGCTCAGTGGTTGAGTGTGGACGAATGAACCAGGGGGGGTCACAGTTTGATTCCCGGGCAGGGCTCAATCCCCAATGGGGGTGGCCAGTTAATGATTCTCTTTATCATTGATGTTTCTGTCTCTCTTCCTCTCCTTTCCTCTCTGAAATAAACAAAAATATATCTAAAAATAAAGGATAATAAAAGGATTCTTAAAAAAAAATTCCAATAAGGAAGTAACCAAGTTCTGAATAGTAACTTATATATATTTAATGCTTATGGTATATTTATTTAAAACTTAGTATTGTGTTCCATCTAATTTTGGGGTAATGTGGCATGAACCTTGGACTTTTGCAGGCATAAACCTTTCCCATATTCTTATAACTCCTTTACAAAGTATATACTGATAAGTTTTTGTGAATCATTTCAAATCTTCACTGCTTTCCTTAATCCCCTAATGAACTCTTTCCACCTCTCTTCTAGTAGATGACCTCATTACCTTTTTTTTTTTAATGTTGAGATGAAGGCTATTCTTTGTATGTACTTGCCCACCTCAGACCTGCCCTTCTTTCTGGATTGAGGAAAGAGATATTCCTTCCCTTTTCCAAAATTTAATTCTTTCATCTCTTTTCCTATTCCTGTCTCCCCAAAGTATTTTCTACCATTATTTTTTATAAGGGAATTTGTACTTACTTCCTTTCCAGTCTTCTCTGTCCTCTATTGTTCCCATCATATTGCAGAAATTTATTTCTGGTCATATGACTACTAATTGCCAATCTAGTGACCACATTCACTGTCCATCCCTTTTGTTTCATTTGCAACAATTGACTACATCCTTTTTTTGAAACTTCTCTTCTGTTGCCCTAGTTAATCATACTTCCTATTTTTCATCCTATGATCTTTGACTCCTTTTCCTTTGTCTAGCTTCTAAACATAGGCATTTGCCTGAAGTTTTGTTCTTGGTTGTCTTTAATATTTGTTACCTGTTTTCTCTTGTTCCAATTCTGTATCTTTAGGCTCCAAGATACAGAATTTAAAAACTACTGGTTTAGACTTTTATAGTGATGTGACTCCATGGGTCTTTATGGTTGAGAGGCTGTGATGGTTAAGTTTATGTGTCTACTTGACTGTGCCACGGAGTGCTTAGGCATTTGGTCAGACCTTCTGAGTGTGTCTGTCAGGATGTTTCTGGATGAGATTAATATTTGAATCAGTAGATTGAATAAAGGCATATTACCTTTTCTAATATCAGTGGGACTTGTCCAATCAGTTGAAAGCCTTAATTAAACAAAAAGGCTGACCCTCCTGCCCATGAGGAACTCCTCCTGTCTGACTGCCTTTGAGCTGTAACATGGATTTTTTTCCTGCCTTCAGACTCAAACTGAAATATCGGCTCTGCCTGAGTCTTGAGCCTGACAGATTCAGACTAGAGCTATACCTTTGACTCTCTTGGGTATCCAGCTTGCCAACTGTGGTTCTCAAGTCTTGTCACTCTCTATAATTACATGATTTAATTTCATATAATAAATCAACCAATCTCTCTGTGTGTGTGTGCACGCGCACGCGTGTGTGTGAGTGTATGCGCGTGCGTGTGTAAGATAGAGAGAGAGAGAGAGAGAGAGAGAGAGAGAGAGAGAGAGAGGTGTCCCAGCTTCATTTTCAATGAGTGCAATCCTCAGCCTCGTAAAGAGACTGTCTCCTATTAATGGAACTTGGACCCAAAACCCCTTTGGCTGGGATATTGCCCTCTCAGTGATCCTGATGGAGGCTGACAGCGATTAGCAGACATAAATTTTCCCTGTAGGAAATTGCAGAAATTGGATGAATGATCCTCAAATCTAGATCTTTAGCTCTGGAATAGAATTTCTGGAATGAAATATTTCTAGATTATGATTAAAAATTTCCAAGCCTAATATATTTACTAGAGAACTCAGTATCTTCCACAACAGACTTTTCTTTGTTCCATATATTGGATAATAGCATTAGCAGTTATTTTCTTATTGATTATCATTTGTCTCTCTCATTCATTAAAAAATATTTGAGGCTATACATTGTGAGGTTTACAAATATTAATAATTTGCAAACCTCATCCTTAAAGAATTTGAGTTAGAAGAGGGAGACAGGCTGTGTATGCACATAAATTGCAGTACAAAATACAAAGCCTTGAGTGCCACATAAAAGTGTGCAAGCTCAATGGAGAAAAGAGATACTTTGATGCTTAGGTTGTTTGAGTAGAGTGGAGAAGGATTAGGGGCAAGAGCTTAGAGACTAGGTGTAAAATTAAAAAAAAAATTTTTTAAAAGAGTGGAGAGCCCACCTGGTGTGACTTGGTAGTTGAGCATCAGCCTATGAACCAGGAGGTCATGGTTCAATTCTCGGTCAGGACACATGCCTGGGTTGCAATAAAGGGCATGCAGGAGGCAGCTGATCAATGATTCTCTCTCATAATTGATGTTTCTATCTCTCTCTCCCTCTCCCTTTCTCTCTGAAATCAATAAAAATATATATTTTTTTAAAAAGAGTGAAGAAAAACAAAAAAAATGCTAATGTCTGAGACAAAATAATTGGCAGCCCAGCTATTTTTTACTTTGTGGACAGAACTTTTGAGTTAACTTTCCAGAGCCTATTATTACCTTAATGTATGACTAGAGAGTTAGTTATTATAATCTATTTTTTCACTGTCCATTGAAACTTATAACCTGCTTGAAAGGAAGGACCTAATTCATGAATGGCACTGTAAAAAAATGCAACATTTGATTTTTGAAAAATCTAGAAATGTCACTAAGGAGATTCAAAATCTGTTAAGTAAAACATGCAAAACAGTTAAAGAAGGAAAGATGATTATTGGGCCAAGCAAAAATAGAGGTTTTCTATAACATTGCTCCTGCAAAGGTCATATGTTGTTTTTCTCATTGCATTATTTTTTTTTAAGAGACTTGAGAGGTAGATTGGTATGGTAATTAAGTATGCGATTCTGAAGCTAGGCTACCTGGGTTGAAATCCTATCTCTGAATATCTGAATATATTACTTGTGTGACCTTATATAAGTTAATTAATTTCTCTGTAAAAATCTGTAAAATGGGGATAATAGTATCCACCTACTAGGACAGGGGTGGGCAGCCTTTTTGTGAGTGCGTGCCAAAACCAGCAAAATCTCTGACTCAAAATTCTTCTGCGTGCCAACCCTAATTTTTTGAGAACATGTTACGCCTACTTGATATCTCTTAAGGTGTACGTATGTGAAGAACCTTGAAGAACTAATAAAATTCATTCGAGCGACAAAAACACAGTATATGATGATGAAAATTACATTTATTTTTTAATGTATACATGTACACTGATAGTCCGACAGAAAACTTTATGACTCCGTTTGATATTATCAGTGGGACTTTTGCTGCTGCATCACTGATGACAGAGATTTTACATCAGGTTTATGTTTCGTGACCTTCAGAGATATGCACGAGCTACTACTTTCATCCGTCAGGCTACTCCTATTACGAGACTTAACAAAATTCATCACTGAGAACAAAGATTCACAAGCGTATGTGGATGAAACCAAAACACTGGTCGGATCTAGGAAGGCAGGGAGAGTTAAGGCAGAGGCATGGAAATTGCTTTTCCCCTCTCACGTCAATCCATGTCTATGGTTTTTAAGATAACTTGTTATGTAAAATTATTTATTTATCTAAGATGCACCTACACTGAATTTATCTGAAAAATAAAAAGTCGATATTAAGAAAAAAATTGTAAATGAAAGATTATAAGAGAGGGTTTCGCGTGCCAGCAAAAGTTACTGGCGTGCCATGTTTGGCACGCGTGACAGGGGTTGCCCACCCCTGTAATAGGACTTTGTTAGAAATAAATAATGCATACATATCTACTAGTAAATTGCTTACAGCAAAGCCAGACATGTAATAAATGCTCAGTAATTGCTAAATATTTTTTCGATTGTGCTAAAATACAAGTAACAAAATTTACCATCTTGGCCTTTTTTAAGATTACAGTTCAGTGGTATTAAATACATTTATATTGTTGTGCAGCCATTACCACCATTTATCCTTATAACTCTTTTTACCTTGTAAAACTGAAATTCTATACTCATTAAACAACTTCTCATTTTTCTTCCCCCAAACTCCTGGCAGCCACCATTATATATTTTGTCTTTTTTATTTATTTTATTTTATTTTTTAAAATATATTTTATTGATGTTTTACAGAGAGGAAGGGAGAGGGATAGAGAGAAACATCGATGAGAGAGAAACATCGATCAGCTGCCTCCTGCACACTCCCTACTGGGGATGCGCCCGCAACCAAGGTACATGCCCTCCCTTGACGGGAATCGAACCTTGGACCTTTCGGTCCGCAGGCCGACGCTTTATCCACTGAGCCAAACCAGTTAGGGCATGTCTTTTTTATTTTTGTTGTTAATCCTCACTCGAGTATATTTTTCCATTGATTTTTAGGGAGAGTGGAAGAGAGAGGGGAAAGACAGAGAGAAACAGCGATGTGAGAGAAACACATCGATTGGTTGCCTCCTGCATGAGCCCTGATCAGGGCCTGGGCTGGAGAGGATCCTGCAACCAAGGTACGAGCCCTTGACTGGAATCAAACCTGGGACCCCTTTGGTCCACAGGCCAATGCTCTATCCACTGAACCAAATCGGCTAGGGCCATTTTGTCTTTTTGATTTTTGAATACTCTTAAGTGCCTCATGTAAGTGGAGCCATACCAGTATTTGTTTTTTATGACCAGCTTATTTAATTTAGCATAATGTCCTCAAAGGTCCGTCCATGTTGTAGCATATTGCAGAATTTATTTTTTTAAGGCTAAATAATACTGTGTTGTATGTATAATATCTTTTTGCTTATCTGTTCATCTGTTGATGGCCACTTGGTTGCTTCTACATTTTAGCTATCTATAATGATAAAAAGTATAATATGCAAATCAACCTAATGGCCAAACAGCGGAATGACTGTCCAGATGACCATGCTATGACACCCACTGGTGCCAGCCCAGCCAAGGCAGGTGCAGTGTGATTGGTCGGGGGCCCCACCATTGCCCCATGATACCCCGCAGAGGGAGTCCCTGGTGGGCGGGGCCTCCCTCTGCAGGGCAATCCATCATGGGACTTCTGGGCTGCAAGAGGGCACAGGCCAGGCTGAGGGGACACCCCCCCCCCCACATGAATTTTGTGCACCGGGCCTCTAGTTGTAAATAATGCCACTATGAACATGGGTGTACTAATATCTCTTCAAGAACTACTCTCAAGTTTTCTGAGTATGTACTCCAAAATGAAAATGCTGGGTTATATGGTAGTTTTATTTTTAGTTGTTTGGGAAACCACCATACTGTTTTTCCACAGAGACTGTACAATTTTACATTACTACTAATAGTGCATAAGGATTCCGTTGTCTTCACATTCTCACCATCATTTGTTTCCTGTGTTGTTGTTTTTAAGAAAGTATCTTTTTAAAAAATTGATTTTAGAGAGAGAGAGAGGAAGGGAGAGGGATAGAAACATTGATGAAAGAGAGACCTCAATCAGTTGCCTCCTGCACACCCCCCACTGAGGATCGAGCCCACAACCTCACAACCTGGGCATATGCCCTGACCAGGAATCAAAGCAGGGATCTCTTGGTTCATGGATTGACGCTCAACTACTGAGCCACACCAGCCGGGCCATTCTAATAATAGCCATTCTAATGGGTGTGAAGTGTTAAATGACTTTTAACTTTTTTTTTTAGAGGGAACAAAACATTCAACAGATTGAACCAATGGTTGAGTGCCTTCTGAACTACATATAAAGTTCTAAAAAATATATAAAATTCAGTAAAATTTGATTTTTATCTTTAAGGAGCTTTCACATTAGGAAAAATATTAAATAGGATATAATGATGCAGTGTTTGGTTCAGGCTAAGTCAGTACTTAAAAGAGCTAGGAGGGAAGAATTGCTTCATACTGAGTAACATAAAAAAGACATTATAAATGAAGTGGCATTCTGTTGGACCTTAAAATTAATAGTTTGGTTTTTTTTTACTTCTGAGGGAAATTTACGAGGAAAGCATTGAAGACAAAGTTTCAGAGGGCAGGAAAGCTCATTTGTGTTTTATTAGGAACAGGATATGATTCAAGCTAACTGGGACATAGAAATCATTTAGGAAGTTCTCAGAAATATGATTGGATTAGATTATGACAAGGTTGGAATGTCAGACCAAAGGATTTGTTAGGAACAACAAATCTCAGTATTTTAGGATAGTATGGTCTGTTTACTCCAGTGCTTTTTTTCTGTAACACAAATTAATGGATGTAATTGTTAAATATGAGATTGATGTCAGTATAATGGGGAAGTAGCATTAGTTCACACATAATCTTTATCAGCATATTAACATTTTAAAACAATCAGACTTTCTGACAATTAAAGAGAAAGTATTAGTAATATAAGAAAATATTAAGGAAAACACTGAAAATCTTGCAGAAGTGTATTTAGTAAAAATGGTAGTTGGATAAGTAACTTTAAGAATGGTTTCATATTCCACAGTGTTAAGCTCTCTGGTGAAGCAGTTAATACATTAACTGTTGTGAAGACATTTTCTTTGCGTTAAGAACTTTTTTTATTGAAGAAATCTATAGTCTAGATGATATTTTTAATAAATGCCCTCAAGAATCCATATCATAAATGAGGAGGCAGGAGCTCCAGGATAATGCTAGGTACAAATTCAAGTGGAGACTTCATTTTGGTAGTATTTTTAGAAGATCTTTTTATTGTGTTAGTTGGGGCTTTGGTTATGAAGTTACAATGATTTTGAGTAATCAGCCTTACCTCTGTTTTTCTTATAAGCTTTGTTATTTTTAGTTGTGATTTTCTGGAACTCAAGACTTGTTTGTTTTTTTTCTTCCCCAAATGTGCATATCACATTCTAGCAGAAAGGTCTCTGCCACGTTTTAAAAGAAGAAAATTCGTAAAGGAATTATTGCCCTAAGTTTCCAGTTTAACTTTCTGACAAAATGTTCATTGAAATCCATTACAACTCTTGATGTTTATACACTGTGCTCTGATTCACTTACTTTTTAAAAAATATATATTTTTATTAATTTCAGAGAGGAAGGGAGAGGGAGAGAGAGATAGAAACATCAATGATGAGAGAGAATCATTGATTGGCTACCTCCTGCAGGCCCCCAACTGGGGATCAAGCCCGCAACCTGGGCATGTGCCCTTGACTGAAATCGAACCTGGGACCCTTCAGTCTGCAGGTCGTTGCTCTATCCACTGATCCAAACCGGCTAGGGCTGATTCACTTAATTTTTAATGGTTGAACATTCTAATTCTAATTTTAATGAAAATTTACATTTGAAATTTGTGCCAAATTAAGTATTTTTATGTAGTAACCAAAATGCCTCTACTTATGAACTCTGCAATTTGCCTTTGCTTGGGTGGTGAATTTATCTCCTAAATGTTGCACACAAATTTCGATCAGACATAAACTTAACTTTTGAAGGACTATCGGATTGTTTGTATAAGTTTATTATCATAGAAAATGTCCACTAACTCCTAGATCTCATTGTCTTGTGTAAGGAACCAGCTGCTTTGTTGGAATTGAAGGCCTAAGATAAATACAGGGTGGGGCAAAAGTAGGTTTACTGTTGTTTGTATGGAAAATAATACAATAATTAATAAATAATATATAAGAGTAAACTCTGTTTTGTGTACTCACAACTGTAAACTTGCTTTTGCCCCACCCTGTATATAGAATTCCTGGTTTATTAGGGAAGTCCCAAATAGGCTTCTCTCTTCATTTTTGTAAAATAAGGGCTAGTCCTTTAATTTCATTCAGCTGTTAACTTTGTGTTTGTTTCAGGAAGTATTTGAATGAAAATGTTTTCAGCATTCCATTCTCTTTTTTTTAAAAATATATTTTTATTGCCGAAACCGGTTTGGCTCAGTGGATAGAGCGTCGGCCTGCGGACTGAAAGGTCCCAGGTTCGATTCCGGTCAAGGGCATGTACCTGGGTTGCGGGCACATCCCCAGTGGGAGATGTGCAGGAGGCAGCTGATCGATGTTTCTCTCTCATCGATGTTTCTGACTCTCTATCTCTCTCCCTTCCTCTCTGTAAAAAATCAATAAAATATATTTTAAAAAAAAAATATATATATATATATTTTTATTGACTTCAAAGAGAGGGAGAGAGAGATGGAAACATCGATGAGAGAGAAACATTGATCAGCTGCCTCCTACTGGGAATCGAGCAACCCAGGCATCTGCCCAATCGAACCTGGGACCTCTTGGTTCATGGGTCAACACTCAACCACTGAGCAACATCGGCCAGGCTAGCATTACATTCTTACTAACCAACACAAAGAACAGCATCTTTCTACTTGTTGAGCAAATAAAACCAATGAACTTTAAAATAAAGCTTAGTTGGCATTACTTTTATGGATAGAAAAGTCCATAATTTAAAACTGTTACTAATGTCATTTATTTTACCTCCATATCTTTGTAAAAATGTGTCTGTACTATGCTGCTATTTAGCATTTTGGGTATCTTTTACTTTTAAAATAAAAATACTTTTTGATTACAGAAAGACCCAAATGGGACCAGTAGTTTGCCAACTGGAAGTTCTCTTCTACAAGAAATTGAAGTGCAGAACGAGGAAGTAGCAGCTTTTTGTCAGTCCATTACAAAGTAAGGACATTTTTTTATAAATTGAAGATTATTTTTTATTAAATGCTTGCTTAAATATTTATTGAAAATTAACTTAGCGCTAATAATTCTAAATTCTTTAGGTTTTTAATAATTTTCTCCCTGTGGCTTAAAATTTCAATTGGCACATAAACAAACTACAGTTGAACATGTATTTTTATCTGTTAGGTTTTTGAGTATTTAGAAGAAAGATTGAGGTCATGCAGTAGACATCTGATAATCTATTAACCAGTGAAACTATGGCTTAAACATTCAAGTTTCAGTACACTTAGATAATGCTTTTTTTGTTTTAGGGACACTTCGTTTTGCTACATACTTTTCTAGCATTCAAAATACTGTCATACTTCTGTAAGAGATAACAGGCACCATTAGAGGAGCAAGTATATATTCTGAAGGTTTAAAAAAATGCATTTCTAAAACGTTCTTTGAATCTTAAATCTGTCTAATATTTATAGATGAGAAATTGAGACTCAGAGAAGTTACCTACCAAGCTTACTGAACTATTCCTCCAGGTTTCTTTTGCCTCTGGTTCAGTGTGTTTTCTTTCCATTATATCACTGTATTAGCTGGACTTGCATTATAAGTACTAAAAACCCACTTCAAAGTAGTTTAAATCAAGAAAGATTATGTACTAGGATTGGTTTACAAGCTGATATAGCAGAAAGAGGAAGGATAGGACAGAGCTAAGTGAGAGCCAGATCCAGGAATTCATACACTGTAAGGATCCCTCCTCCCTTTGGATTCTGTTTTCTAATTTTCTATCTTTCTGTCTTCCTTTTCTTCCACTGCAGATGAGGTTTTGAAGGCAGGAAATACAACCACTGATAGGTTAGATTTCATAATCTAATGTTCTTGCTAGCAAAGATGAAATGGAGTCCTCTCAGTCTACACCAGATAGAAAAAAACCCTGAAAGGAAAAAGTGGAAGTGGCTAAGGGGATGAGATATGTTATCAAAAGAAGGGAAAGTAGATCACCACCATGGGAATTTATTCTGAATCCCATATTTTCCCTAGTGTGATTTGCTTTAAGCAAAGCAGAGTTTGACATTTGCAGATAATTTTTGAGTAAGTACATTATTTTAATGTTCAACTAGATTTTCTAGACTCTTGGTAATATTTCATTAAAACTGTCTTTCTTTATGTTACCTTTTAACCAGAATTTCTTTCTGCAGAATACCCTAGGGGGAAAAAAGAAGAAAAATATCAGTAGAGCCACTTTTTCTTCCCTGCAAAGATGACTCTTAACTGGATTTTTTTTAAATTTAATTTTGTTTTATTTCTTAAAGTATTACAAAGAGTATTACATATGTCTCCTCCCCCCCCCCCCTTGACATTCCCCCGGCCTCCCCTACCCCCCAGTGTCTTGTGTCCATTGGTTATTCTTATATGCATGCATACAAGTCCTTCAGTTGATCTCTTACCCCCTCCCCGCAAACCTCCCCAGGCTTCCCATTGTAGTTTGACAGTCTGTTCAAAGCTGCTCTGCCTCTGTATCTATTTTTGTTCATCAGTTTATAATGGTCTTTATTATCCATAAATGAGTGAGATCATGTGGTATTTTCCTCAGCTTCCAAGGGGCCGTTTCAACCTCACAGGGGCTGTTTCAACCTCTCAGGGGCCATCTCAGCCTCACAGGGGCCGTCTCAGCCTCACAGGGGCCGTCTCAGCCTCACAGGGGCTGTCTCAGCCTCACAGGGGCCGTCGCAGCCTCGCAGGGGCCGTCGCAGCCTCGCAGGGAGCGCCGCATCCCACATTGGGGGTGAAGGTGCGAGTCAGAAGCTCCTCTCGCTGTCTCTCATGCTGCTCCCTTGAGTATTGCTGATGCTGGAAGTTTCTGAGAGCAGTCTGCAAGTGCTGGACATCATACTTTAACTGGTCAACGAAGTTTGGCATTCTGTCTTTTGTTGGGCGGCTCCTTGCTGGACAAAATCTCCAGGCGTTCATGGTGGCTGAATATCTGGTATGCTTGCTTGGATTTCGTTTTCTACTAAGTGCACAGACTGCTTGTCTGCTGTCTCCCAGCATCCCCTGTGAGACTGGATCTGGTGGACCTGCTTGTGCGTTTACTGGTACAGCGGTTCCATGTCGCCGGCCCAGCCGGGTCCAGCTCCGGCTCCTCTGAACCTGATTCTGCCTCTTGAGTGTGTCCCTTATGTATTCGAGGAGTTGAAATCTACAGTTTGTTGGGTTAGGCTGCAAAAGCGCAGGTGGTTCCTTTTGTGCCACTGGCACAGCTTGGGCAGGGATGTAAATTGAGTAGGGCGGGACTCCGGGAATCACCAGGGCGGAGCAAAGAGCAATGGCGTCTCCGCGACTCCTTGCCTCTCCGAAACTCCGCGTCTCTGCGTCCCCTAGTGCCAGCGAGCAGCTCCGCAAGAAAGTCACCCTCGCTCTCCCACCCGCTGCAAGGCCGTCCCGCCTCTCCCCGTAGGGGTCTGGGACCTCAGAATCCCACCCCAAACAAGCTCAGTGGATTCAAGAGTTTGTAACCCCTTCCGATTGAAAAAAACCGCGTATCCAGTTGCAGCCCTCCTGGCACGCGACTCCGTACCTCTGTTCTTGGCGCCTCTGTACATCCTACTCAGTCTCAATGCTCTTCTTTCTTTCCTTCCAGTTGTAGAGCTTCCACTGGGCCAGCTTTCCCATGGTTCTGAATGATAGCTGTTTGTCTTGTAGTTGGTAGTCTCGATGTTGTTGTGGGAGGCAGCACACACGGGTCTGTACCTTACGCTGCCATCTTGGTTCCTCCTTAACTGGATTTTTAAAACTCATATTTTTCACTATGCATTTAAAATAGGAGACAATTTGGATGACTTAGTATGCAAGTTGCATTTATTAGAAATTACCTATGCCATTATATCATTATGTTTGTGTGGTTAACAATTTGGGAATAATCTTTTACTTTAGTGATTTGGAAATAATCTGTTATGTGTTCATCTAGTCCAGTGGTTCTCAACCTTCCTAATGCCGTGACCCTTTAATACAGTTCCTCATGTTGTGGTGACCCCCAATTTCATTGTTACAAATTGACATAAAGAATAGTGACTAATCACAAAAACAATATGTAATTGTATATGTGTTTTCCGATGATCTTAGGCCACCCCTGTGAAAGGGTCGTTGGACCCCCAAAGGGGTCGTGACCCACAGGTTGAGAACCTCTGATCTAATCCCTTTAATTTTCTCCAGAAGTCCTGTGTGTTTTCTATGAAACTGTTGAATGACTATTGCATTTAATTTAAGAAATTAGGCTTTCTATGATCTGCCTTTTCTCACTACTTGAATCTTTGAGTTATTTACAAAGACTGCCAATAATCTACAATGATTTTTTGGTCAAACATTTATTTGTTTGTTTGTTTATTTTTAATCCTCACCAAAGGGTATTTTTCCATTGATTTTTAGAGAGCGTGGAAGAGAGAGGGAAAGACAGAGAGAAACATTGATGTGAGAGAAACACATTGATAGGTTGCCTCCTGCATGCTCCCGGCCTGGGGAGGAGCCTGCAACCAAGGTATGTGCCCTTGACCGGAATGGAACCCAGGACCCTTTGGTCCGCAGGCCCACGCTCTATTAAAATGATTATTTTTTATTTACACACACACACACACACACCCTGGCTTGTGTAATATGAAACCCAAAAATGAACTAAAGAAAGAATGAGTTCTTATTGTAATTTTATTTTTATTTTCTTTAGTAGAGAATGATTACAACAAATATTTCAGAGCAGTAGAAAGCAGAAGTGCGTTGTTTTTTTTGTGTGTTTTTAGGCTTCACAAATGTGTGTGTCATCCTTGCACAAGGGCCATGCTAATCCTCTATGTATCATTCCAGTTTTAGTACATGTGCTGCCGAAGTGAGCACTGAAATAGAGGTGCTTTTGAAACCCTGTTCTAGGAACTTCTCTTGTTCTCCTGTGACCTTGGAGATTGAAGTCAGGAGGAGATGTCCCTTGAAGAAATGAATGGCTCTTTTTTCCCCTGTGACTTAATTGTTTTAATCTCTACAGAAGCAAATAGGCAGCACTTCCAGTATTCATTTCATTTATAGCTCTGTGAAAAAAGTAGATGGGAAGATTGGAATTCATCTTCTAACCTCCAGAAAAAAAGTTAAAAAGAAGCCCCTTAGTTTAAAGAAGGCATCAAATCCTCTTTTGTCTTCTGATAACAGAAGTACTGTCTGGAGATGAGCTATACACCGTGCTCTTATATTTAAATTTAAACTATATTGCTCCTCCGAATATCTATGAATGTTACGAGTACTTTTATAGGAAATCCCCTGTGTTTTAGAAATTACTTTGAGGAAATAAAGGCCTCATAGCACTGTAAAATCCATTTTCTATGTTGTGTGTGTGTACTTTTAAATCATTGTCTAACAACCAGAAACAATGTATAGGAAAAAGAACCTTAGAAAAAAGATGTTTTAAAAGACAACAAACCTTTTATTCCTCTGGCAGTTACAATTTAGGGCTGCATCACCTATATTATCAGTATTTGTTAAAAATGTACCATTTTGTGTAATTATATTGTGTAGCAAAAGAATCTGAAACAGAGCACCTCATTTAATGTTATGTGTCCAGTGTGTGCTCGGTTAATGTTGATAATGCTACCAAAGATATCCTGGCAGTACTTTATCTCTTTCCTTGAATTCCTTTGATTTAAAAGGCAAATTCTGGTATTTGGAGTTTTGACAGGGGTCCATTCATTGCAGTTCTCATGAACTGCTCTAGAATTGAACAAAGGCACAGAATTGAATAGCTGTAAGCATGCAAAGCCTTGTTCAGGGCTCAAATAAATGCAGCTTTAAAAAAGAATTTAATTTCTTCTTTCTTGTGAACAGATTAAAGACCAACTTTCCATATACCAATCACTGCACAAATCCAGGCTATTTGTTAAGTCCAGTCACAGTGCAAAGAAACATATGTGGAGAAAATGCTAGCGTGAAGGTCTCCATTGAAATTGAAGGATTTCAACTACCAGTTACTTTTACATGTGATGGTAAGTTTGTAGTTCCCAACCATCCTGTTTTGCTCTGATTAGAGAGGAAATGTTTAAAATGTTAATAATTTTCATTCTCTTAAGAAAACAACTCTGTTTTAAAAAATGTGTTTGTGTGAATATGGTAAAATACTTAACATTCATTAGTTATCCTTTTCAAAAAGTTGGCATTTCATTTGGATACTTTCCTGGTTAGGACCAGTGGGAAGACAGTTTACCTTTGTAACTACTATACATATTTCTCTGAAAAATACTGAGTAACTTTGGTTAGTCAGTGGCTCTTGGCCAAGGCCCAAAAACATTAGAAAAAAAGGCCAATAGATAGCTAATTAAATAAAAAATCAAATTTTTTATTTTTTTGTTTTATGGCAAGAAGAATGCTTGTTTATAAAAAGCTGTCAGTGAAATTGAAATTCCAGTTATCTTGCTAAGCTCCTCTCTTTTAAGGCAGTGATTTTCAACCTTTTTTCAGCTCATGGCATACATAAAAATGTATTTTTTACCAGTTTGCCAAAAAAAAAGTATAATTTTGATTCATTCACTCCAGATGGCTATTGTGTTGGTTTTTATTTTTTCTTAAACATTTTTATTGATTTCATAGAGGAAGGGAGAGGGAGAGAGAGATAAAAACATCAATGATGAGAGAGAATCATTGATGGACTGCCTCCTGCATGCCCCTCACTGGGGATCAAGCCTGCAACCCGACATGTGCCCTTGACTGGAATCAAACCCAGGAACCCTCAGTCCGCAGGCCGATGTTCTAGCCACTGAGCCAAACTGGCTGGAGCGTCATTTTTTAAAATGACAATTTAAGGGAAAAGAGGTCAGTGCCTCCGACTAAATAGTCAGGTATGGCATGTTTTAAAAATTCTTACAGCACACCAGTTGAAAATTGCTGCTCCAAGGAGAAGATATTTCTCCTTTAGTTCTAAGCCTTCCTTCAAAATTTGATGTAGGAAATTTTTTGTTATAGTTTTAAAAACTGCTTTTATTTTCTTTTATAGTTTATTGCTTTTCACAATGTATATTATTTTAATGGGATTCCAACAGTGGAATAAGATCCTATATTTCTATAGCACTTTGGCCTAAAAATTATGCCATTTTTTTTCTTTAATGGTTATGACTAAGAATAGTCTAATATTGGATACTCTGTAGCTTTGTACTTTTAAAGGCCCTTTGAAAAAAATCTGAAACAAAAAAACGTTAGCCAACTATAAACAGTCATTCTTTAGTTTCTAAAGGAAGAATTATTCTTTTTAAATATACCTCACATTTTGGTTTGAAGAAACACTTAACTCTATGCAGTAAGAGTTAATACTAAAATTGAAGAAAAAAAAGACAATAGGTCTCTTGACTGAAATAAGCATGAGTATCAATGCTTACACATGGATGATAAATGTTTTAATTTGTATCACATTTTGATTTGCTATATCAAGATCTGATTGCTTAAAAAAATTTCAAGTGCCTAATGTTTGGTTCTTCATAAATGTGCAGATTTATAATGTACATTTCTGCTAAGAAATGTAACCATGTTATGGTACAAATGGTTTGTATGTTCAAATGATATATGTTACCACATATTTAACTATTCAGAAATGTAGCCATTATATTAAATAGAGGTTTTATGGCCTTTTCTGCCAAGTTGATAATTTTCATGAAGTTTTAATGTAATCAGTGTCTTCTAAATCTAGCATTGGAGCTTGAAGTATAGAAATAGGTTACTTTAAAGGTTACATTAGTTTTTAATGTGCTGTGATCTTAGTATCTAGCTGTTTCCCAGAATGATAATTGAACAATTCTTCCTACTTGTTAGATTTTTATTCTTTATCAGAAGATTTACCAGGCAAATGTCAAACATTTAAAATGGTGATTCTTTTTCTTAATGGTAGTTTAAATTATTGTTTGCTAGGTACTGCTAAGTGCCATCCTTTTTTGAAGTGTCTGTAATAGGGAGGTAACTTGCTTAGCCCTAAGATAGTAATCAGTAGCCACATGTGGTTATTGAGCACTTGAAATATGATTAATTTAGTTTGAGATGTGCTGAAAGTATAAAATGCACACTGGATTTTAAGAGAATATAAGATAATCAGAAATTTAAAAATCTTGATATATTAAGGTTAAGTAAAACATTAAACTTAGCTTCACCTATTTCTTTTTACCTTTTTCATTGTGGCTACTAGAAAATGTTAAATTATAGATGTGACCTGCATTATATTTTATTACATAGTGCTGTCTTAGGTAATAAATACAATCTGAATAAATGTATATTTAGAGTTAAATAAGCAAAATGAAAATGATGACTAACTCTTTTACAGTGAGTTCTACTGTAGAAATTATTATTATGCAAGCCCTTTGCTGGGTGCATGATGACTTGAATGAAGTAGATGTTGGCAGCTATGTTCTGAAAGTTTGTGGTCAAGAAGAAGTACTGCAGAAGTAAGTTTATTCATTTAACTACTGAGCAACATCATTGGAAATTCATTTTTAACAGCTTAAATTAGAAAAATTTCAAGTTCAGTTTGTAAATCAATAATACGTTGGATCCTACTAAATTGATTAATTGTATCAAATAAACTTGTATTGAGATTTATTTTGTCTAAGAAATCATGTCTAAGATAGTGGAGGGATTTCAGAGATAATTAAGACATGGTATTTCCCTTAAAAAGTGTATATCTCAGCTCTGGCTGGGTAGCTCAGTCGGTTAGAACGTCATCCCAATATACCAAGGTTGTGGGTTCAGTCCCCTGTCAGGGCACATACAAGAGTCAATCAGTGAATGCATAAATAAATGAAACAATAAATCTATGTTTCTCTCCTCCCCCTCTCTATAATCAATAAGTTAAAAAAAATTTTTTTAAAGTGCTTGTAGTCTCAGAAGGGAAGAGTGGTGGGCATTTGGTTGATAAGTGAATTTAATGTTTTCTTTCTGCAAAGGGTCACATCATTATAGACTCAATTTTCCTTTTGTACAGGCACTACTTATACATAGTAGTCAGCTGTGATTTCTTTTTTTAAAATACATTTTTATTGATTTCAGAGATGAAGGGAGAGGGAGAGAAAGAGAAATATCAATGATGAGAGAGAATCATCAATAGGCTGCCTCCTGCACGCCCCCCACTTGGGATGGAGTTCGCAACCTGGACATGTGTCCTGACCAGGAATTGAACTGTGACCTCCTGGTTCATAGGTCAACGCTCAATCACTAAGCCACACTGGCTGGGTAATAATAATAATATGATTATTATTACTGAAGTAATCATATGAACCAGGTAATTATTACCTCTGAAATTTGGTCTAGTTAGTTATATTACAGATTTTATTCTCTTAAGCTAATAAAAATGTCCTGTCCCTATTTTTCTTAT
The DNA here is from genome assembly GCF_000147115.1 of Myotis lucifugus. Lineage (NCBI taxonomy): Eukaryota > Metazoa > Chordata > Mammalia > Chiroptera > Vespertilionidae > Myotis > Myotis lucifugus. The sequence continues at coordinate 2,184,907 of NW_005871172.1, forward strand.
TTTCTTCATCTTCTTTCTTCTTTGCTTTGATTCTTCTCATGTAGAAATACTCCTCTACTTAAATGCTCCCAATGGTTAAAAAGCTCTCTCTGTATTTTACCATTCTCTTTAGTTTCTGATGCAGATATAATTTTATATTTTACTCTCACCTCTATAATTTCTAGTTTGAAGAAAATAACATTGATGAATCATTAATATATTTTAACAGTAATCATTGCCTTGGAAGTCATGAACATATTCAAAACTGTCGAAAATGGGACACAGAGATTAAACTGCAACTTTTGACCTTAAGCGCAATGTGCCAAAATCTGGCCCGAACAGTAAGTGTTTACCTTATAACTGCATTGTATTTAGTTAAATCTGAATAATTCTGCTAATGAGCCAGTTTGCAGTTTGCATATTTTCCAAGATTTATGGGTTTGTCTGGAAATGATGAACTCTGTATCTCAACAGTAGTCTTTTCAGCAGATGTGTGAGATTTTTAATCATGAAGGTGTAGTAGCATACTACTCAGAGCTGGGGACCTTTATGAAAATCAAAGTGGAGAGATTAAACATTTGATTTGTAATTGTTTTACACAAGGATGAAAACATTAGGGTCCAGCCAAGGAGAAATGAGGAAGAGGGAAAGATTTTGAATACTAAATGTGGCTTGAGGGGAAAAAAAGATCCATATTGACCTTTGCAGCAAACTGAGAAAAATACATTATTTTTCACCAAATAAAAACTAATTTTGTGTTTTAAAATACAGTACTTTCTTTGGAGCTTTAAGCAAAATAGCATGCAGAAAATGAGGCCATTTATTACTGTATATACTCTTGATGAATTTTAATGTCTAAGGAGAATTATTCATTTGGTAGAATTTGGGGTGGGAAAATATCAGTCATTTCTACTTTCTCTTCTTTATTTTCTTAAATTCTACTGTTGTGTTAGGTTAGAATTTATTAATTGGGTGGAAACTATTTCACAAAATTCAGTACATTTTAGCAATCATTAGTAACTTCTCTTTTCAGTTTCTTAAGGAATGATATTCTTGAGTAAATTTGCATAGTAAGGATTTATGGTAGGAGAGACTAGTATTGCATTTATTGGGGGTAAGGTGGAGGGAAACTTGATAATCAGTAGAAAGAAAATGCAGAAATTCAAATGATCTCTTCCCCGTCTGGCTCTCACTCTACCTTCATTTGGCTGTCAGCCATCTTTAAAAGTATTTTTAGCGTCCTAGTCTCTGTATAGAACAGACATAGTTTTTGCTTTGGATCTATTTATATATGAAAAATTAGACTTAAAAGAATTTATGTTTATCCATTTAAAATATGTTTTAGGATATTGATTCACTGTTTTGGAGTCAATTATAAATAATATTTTAGCCTCAGTTCTGAAAAATCACTTTAGTTTCAAGAACAGTATATTCAACCATACTTAATTTGACAATAGACAGACCAAAGAATGGATTTGATTTTTTGGTAAACATTTGTGTATATATGTTTGTTTAGGCAGAAGATGATGAAACACCTGTGGATTTAAACAAACATCTGCATCAAATAGAAAAACCTTATAAAGAAGTCATGACAAGGTGTGGCATCTAAAGCATTAATTGCAGGTTTTCAAACTTTGCTTTTGGATGTGAATACATTGATTTTTGGTAAATGACACAGTCATTTTTGTATATAGTTTCCTTCAGCCACAATAACTAGCTGTTCTTTATTTCAGACACCCTATTGAAGAACTTTTAGATTCTTATCACAACCAAGTGGAGCTGGCTCTTCGAATTGAAGTACGTCTTAATTCACAGTTTGGCATGGTGACTTAAAGATTCTTGTCTCTGTCCTCTTTTAAATACTAGTGTTGGCTTTGGATAAAATGTTTATAAAGGGCTACTTAAACTATACTCTTGATGTTGATGTTTGATGACTTGTTTTCTGACCCATCTGATTAACGAAAGTTGTTAGTAATGCTGAGTCAACATGTCTATTCTCACTTCAGCTTTATTACTAAGAGGAACCTTCAGTTCAATTCAAATCATTTATTGAGTGCTTACTATATGCTAATTATTGGAGTTATGAAAATGAAAGACCTAGTCCCCATCTACCAGGGATTTGAAACTAGTGATGGGGGATGTAAACAAAATTGTAATATTAAATGTAAAATAGAGGTATGCATTGGGGTTCTTTGGGAGATCAGAGAAGGACACGTCTCTCTACTTAAGGGTAAGTGTGAAGTGAAGGTTGAGAGATGACATTGGAGAAAGCTAGACATAAGTTACCACCTTATAATGCATGCTAAAGAGTTTTATTTTATCCTCTAGATCAGGGGGCCATATCTTGTCCACTTACTATTCTTGTAAATAAAATTTTTTTTGGAACACAGCCATAGCCATTTGTTTATATAATTTTCTATGCTTTCATCTGTGCTTGAATACTAGAGTTGAGTAGTTAGGACAGAGTCTATATGTCTTGCAAAGCCTAAACTGTTTACTTTGCCATTTTACAGAAAAAGTTTGCTAATCCCTGCTCTAGCTATTTATGGTATTTTTAGCTGAGAATAGGAAGTGGGGTGGGATGGGATGTGGTGTGTGACATGGTTAGTCCTGAGCTCTGAAATCACTTGGGCTATACTGTGGAGATTAGATTTAGGGTTGGCAAACTTGCTATAGTAGTATAGGAATGCTACTTAGGAAGGTTTTGTTTGTATAGTACAGTAGGTCCTCGGGTTACGGGAGATCTGTTCCTGCTGCGCGATGTAACCCGCTTTTCGCCGTCAGTTGGAACCCACCTATATAAGCACCTACGTCACTCACATGGAGCACATACACAGCAGTAATGAAGTGAAACAGTAAAAAAAATTTAAAAGAAAGGTAACAATTCCTGACCTTTACTTGTGGTAAATAAATAATAAAAAACATAAAACACATATGTACATACATTGAAATGATGGAACTTTTTTTTTTTAATAAATGGAGAGGGCGACGTAACCACGAAATGACGTACGTTGAGTCCAACATAACCCGAGGATTGCCTGTAGTCCAAATGAAAGATAATGACTATGGTGAAGGTTGAAAAGGAGGGAACTAATTAATAATACTTAGGAGATAAAATTGGTAAGCTTTTTAAAAAATATATTTTTACTGATTTAAAGGGAGAGGGAGAGATAGAAATATCAATGATGAGAGAGAATCATTGATCAGCTGCCTCCTGCATGCCCCTCACTGGGGATCGAGCCTGCAACCTGGGCATGTGCCCTTGATCAAAATGGAACCTGAGACCCTTCAGTATGCAGGCCAACGCTCTATCCACTGAGCAAAACCAGCTAGGGGTGGTAAGGTTTTGACAGGTAATGAGATGTAAGAAGAAGAAATAGTGTCAGTTAACTTCCATATTTCTAGCTAGTAGTACATTCTTATCAATATTCTAGAGGCCTGATGCACGAAATTTATGCAAGAGTAGGCCCTTCCCCTGTCTGCCGGCACTGGCTTCCCTCTGGCACCCTGGACCCAGGCTTCCCTTGCAGCCCCGGCTTCGTCTGGAAGGTCGTCCGGAAGGACATCCAGTCTAATTAGCATATTACGCTTTTATTATAGATACACATCTTCATTTATTCAATAAATGTTTATTGAGTATTTCCTCATTGCGAAGCACTGTTGTAGGTGCTAAGGATATGGGAGTGAACAAAAGAAACTGTAATCCCTGCCCTTTAATTCTAGTTGGAGGAGACAGACAATAAGATATACTAACAAAGTATATGTGATGTCAGGTGGTAAGTGATACAGAGAAAAATAAAGGAGGAGAGTAATGTTGCAATTTCAAATAAGGTAGTCAGAGAAGGCCTCATTGAGAAGATGATTTGCGTAAAGATCTTAAAGAGTAGAGAAAGAAATTACTGGTTATCTGGGAGAGGAGTGTTTTGGGTATATTTAAGGTCCATCAGGTCTTTATAGCTGGAATAGAATGAGAGAGGAAGGCAAGAGTGGAAACAAATCAATTAAGAAAATGTTTTGCTAGCCTCAGGAGAGATGATGATTGCTTGGACCAGGGTGATTATAGTAGAAGTGGTAAGAAGGGGTTGAATTCTGTGATATATTTTGAAGTTTATGCTAGGATGGTTTACCCATAAGTTGGATGAGGAACATAAGAGAGAAAGGAAGAGGGGAAAGGAGGGAGGTTGAAAGAAGAGAGAGCACACTCACGAGAGAGCATTTGGAACTTGCCTTTTAGTGAGATGTTGAAAATTGTAAGAAGAGCAGGTTTGGGCAAAAGATCTGGTACTCAGTTTTGGACATTATGTTTGATATGACTATTATTCATCTAAATAGTGATGTTGAATAGACAGTAGGATATAAATCTGGAATTTAATGGAGGAGATCCAGGCTGAAGATGATGATAACTTGGAAATCATCAGACTATAAGTGGTCTTTTTCAGCCATAAGACTGGATGAGATGATCATTGCAGGTAGAGGGAAAAAATAAATTAAAAAAAAGATATAGGACTGAGTCCTGGATATCTCTCCCATCTTGAATAAAAAGTCCACATTTCCCTGCAGCAGCCACCCCACTTCTCTATTCTCCTTGCAACAGAACTCTTGAAAGTTAGTCTGTTTTGCTGCTTTCACTTCCTCTCTTCCCATTCTCTTATGAACCCTCTCTCGTGAAGCTTTCAATGTCAGCACTTCCCCAAAACTGCACTTATTAGTCTTTATTTTTCTCAAATTTTCTATAGTGTTTGATGGAGTTTATTGTTTCTTCCTTCTTAAAATACTCACATGGCCTCTGTGATATCACTTTCTTGGTCTCCTACTTCCAGTGTCTGCTCTGTTTGCACTCTTACCTGTGGCTTCTTCCTGATCTCCTTATCTTCCTGACCTCTAAACATTAGAATGCCTCAGAGCTCGTTCTAGCTCCTCCTCTCTTCTCTCTGTATCACATCCTGGGTGATCTCACTTAATCTCATGTCTTTAAATATCCTCCATGCTCACGCTTCAAATTTATATCTCCAGACTTAACCTCTTCCCTCAACTCCAAATTCAAATATCTATTACTTGACATCTCAAATTTAAGATTTAGAAAACTGAATTTTTTTATATTATCCTTCATATTTATTTATCACAATCCCCCTTCTTAATAAATGGCAACTCTGTCCTTTTATTTGCTCACACCAAAATCTTGGAATCATATTTGATTTCTCAAGAAAAGGATCTTTCACATCCCACAAGCATCTAATTCCTGCCTTTTCTACCTTGAAAATATTAAGAATAACCACTTTTTATCACTATCAAAACTACAGTCCTCGTCAATTATGATAGTTATAATAGTGTCTTTACTGTTCTCTTAGCTTCTACCTTTGTATAGCCTGTCTTCCACAGGCAACCAAAATGATAGTTTAAAAAATAAGTCATGCCCTGGCTGGTGTGGCTCAGTTGGTTGGAGTATCGTCCTGGGCACCAGAAGGACATGGATTTGATGCCCAGTCATGGCAATAAATAAACAAACAAACAAATAAATAAATATAGGTTACTAGATCAATGTGGTATCTTGGATTGTATCCTGGAAGAGGAAAAGGAAATCAGTGAAAAAACTGGTGAAATTTGTATAAAGTCTATAGTTTAGTTAATAGTAATGTAACCAGTGTTAATGTCTTAATTTTGACAAATGTAACATGGATATATAAGAAGTTAAACTAGCTTCCTTTAATGCTATACAATTTTTTCAGCTTTTCTATAAATATAAAATTATTATAAAATAAAAAATTTATTTTAAAAATTAAAAATAAGCCGAAACCGGTTTGGCTCAGTGGATAGAGCGTCGGCCTGCGGACTGAAAGGTCCCAGGTTCGATTCCGGTCAAGGGCACGTACCTGGGTTGCGGGCACATCCCCAGTAGGAGATGTGCAGGAGGCAGCTGATCGATGTTTCTCTCTCATCGATGTTTCTAACTCTCTATCTCTCTCCCTTCCTCTCTGTAAAAAAAAAATCAATAAAATATATTTAAAAATTAAAAATAAGCACAGGAAACAAATGTAAAATAAAAGAAAATGAAAGCTAACAGATGGTTATTTGAAAAGATTAATACAATGTATAAACCTTTTAAAAATGTTAAATTGTGCCACTCGTTTGCTCAGAAATTTGTTTGCTATCTCAGTAAAATTCAAAGCCCTAATTGTGGCTTCTATGCATTCTGACCCACTACCTCTCTGATCTGGCCTCCTACCCCTTTTCTCCTTTGTTTTGGTTGATCTTCAGGTGTGGTCCCCAACTGGGCCCCTTATGCTTATCCCCCCCCTTTTTTTTTTCTTTTTTTTGGTTAATCCTCACCTGAGGATATTTTCCCATTGATTTTTAGAGAGTGTGGAAGGGAATAAGGGAGGGGGGCAGAGAAAGGAACATTGATGTGAGAGAGGTACATGGATTGGTTGCCTCCCACACATGCCCCAACCAGGGCTGGGGGATTGAACCTGCAACCCAGGTATGTGCCCTTGATGGGAATCGAACCCAAGACCCTTCTGTGTGCAAGCCAATGTGCTAATCATTGAGCAACATTGGCCAGGGCTACTTCCCATATTTTTTATAGCTTTATTGAGATATAATTTATATACCATAAAATTTACCCATTGGATGTGTACAATTCAGTGATTCTTTTAGTAAATGAAAAGAGTTGTATAATTATTACCACAATCCAGTTTTAGAACATTTTCATTACTCCCAAAAGGTTTCCATGTGCTACTTTCCAGTCTTCCCCATTCCCTTCCCCAAACAACTACTGTTCTGGTTTCTGTTTCAATATATTTGCCTTTAATGGAGATTTCATGTAAACGGAATCATACACTATGTAATCTTTTATATCTGATTTATTTCTCATACCATACTACTTTTAAGCTCTACCCATGTTGTAGTATAAAAGTTGTAGGATGTATCTATAGTTTGTTTCTTTTTTTATTCTAATTTTTAAATGTTTTTTAATGATTTCCAGAGGAAGGGAGAGGGAGAGAGAAATAGAAACATCAACGATGAGAGAGAATCATTGATCAGCTGCCTCCTGCATGCCTCACATTAGGGATCAAGCCTGCAACCCAGGCATGTGCCCTAACTGGGAATCGAACTGTGACCTCCTGGTTCATAGGTTGACGCTCAACCACTGAGTCACACCAGCCAGGCAAAAATTGGAGACTCTTGAATCTGTATGGTTGTGAGATTTTTGTTAGAAGCTGTCTGGTAGAAGAAGCAGAGAAGTTTCAGAGCTCAAATAACATGCTTTGTCAGAATGAGGGTGCGAGGGCTAGAAGCAAAGGAGATTGTGATCAGAGTATGACATTGTAGGTGAGATTTTGATAGGGTGCAGTTTTGGGGTTGAAGATATTGTGAGTTTTCCACACAGACATTTATGTAACTGACGGTTATTATAGGACAGTCGTCGGCAAACTCATTCGTCAACAGAGCCAAATATCAACAGTACAACGATTGGAATTTCTTTTGAGAGCCAAATTTTTTAAACTTAAACTATATAGGTAGGTACATTGTTATTAACTTAATTAGGGTACTCCTAAGGCTTAGGAAGAGCCACACTCAAGGGACCAAAGAGCCACATGTGGCTCGCGAGCCGCAGTTTGCCAACCACGGTTATAGGATATAGGGTGGAATAGAAAGTCAGATAAATATTTAGAGCAAAAATGTGGCATGCAGTGGGGGAAGTGACCACATGTCAGTGGCAAGGCAGATAACTCAGTCAGGGGCCAAGTCAGGAGACAGAAATTATATAATTATTTGAACAGGGAAATTTAGTAAAAGGTAGTTAATTACTACAGGGGGTTAAAGAGGACTTTAAGGCAGGAGTTTGCATATCATTGGCATGCCAGATCTAGCCTGTCGCATGTTTTTATAAAGTTTTATTGGAAAATATTCATGCTTATTCATTTATGAATTATCCATGTCAACTGTAATGCCCTAATAGCAGAATTGAATTGTGACAGAGACTGTGTGGCCCACTAAGCCTAAAACATTTACTATCTGGCCTTAGAAAAATGTTTGCGAACCCTGCTCGAAGGGATCCAGAAGTAATAGGTGCAAAAAGAGCAGCTATCACCTCTAGATTGAGGAACAGTGGGTAGTGAAAGAACTCTAAGAACTTATGATAGAGCCTCTCCCCCACCTTATAATTTATGGCTGTCACAGGAACACACAGGTTGCCTATGGCAAAGAAACTTGCCGGAGTTCTCAGATTGGGAGAGCATGGCCTGAGGGTGCCGAGTCTTTGAGGATCATTAGGCTACCACTCTGAATTTAAAAAGGACTGGAACCCTGATGAGAGTTACCTTCATGCTGCTAGCCTTCGAGTGTCCCTTTGGTGCCCTCTATTGACAAATCCTAACATTGTTCCAGTTGGCAAAAGAAATGTTTATATAGGGTCTAGCTCCAGTATCACAAATTAGACCGTAGAAGAATGGATTTGAAACTGACACATAACAATTTGATCATTGGCACATAAAAAATGATGAAGGATAGTATAGGAAAATGGCATGAGCCTCAAAACTGAAAAGGTTTTGCATGAAGGTGGAGGAGTAAAAGTAAGCAGAAATATAAGTAAGTAAAAATAGGGAGCTAGATAATAGACCTTCAGCCCCTGAGGACTGCCAGGTAATTGAATATTTGAGAAAATGAGGTGGCTTCATTTAAGCATGAAGGTGAAGGGAACATTCAGTTTATGGTAGCCAAGCTTCAAGAGTGGAAAATTTTAAATTTTTAACGGATTGTACAGTACTGAGTTTCAGCCCATTCTTACAGTACTTGGCATGTAAGTTTGGCATAAATGTTTGATGAATTAATACATTATATAAGAATGTTTTTAATGAGGTAATGTACTTTAAAACAATGATGGAGTGGAGACATATTTTTAAATCATTAACATCAGGTAAATGATTTTATTACATATTTGTACATATACTTTTGAATCATGGTGAATAAACTGTACTTGAATAGTTCATAGGGATTGTCCTCAAGGGAGTTTTTTCTTCTAACAGAATTTTTTAAATGATGGTTGTATAAATGCAAATGATGCTTAAAAAATGGCTAATTTCTAGTAACTGTTGTCCAATGTTATTAATATGTAACTAACCTGTAAAGAACTTGGTTTTTTTATACCAAATTTTCATAGGATGGAGAGAAGGGTTAATTTTTTTTAATGTGGAAATTATTCCCAATGAAAATAAAAAAAGATAACTGGTTTTTTTTAGAGATTTAGTAATTTGTTAGTAATTTATTGCTATTATTTCTGATTCTAATATGAAACTAATGGTATTTGCATATAAATAATTGTTAGGCAAAGTGAAAATTAACCAACCCTGCTTTTTTCTACTTTAAAGTGAACTATAACTTATATTGAAATAACTATATTGAAACAGCATAACTATATTGAAATGCTGGGTTTTTTTTCTTTTCTCTTTCACCACAAAAGAGTAAAGAATATCTATTTTTAGGTACATCAGAAATGTCTAGTTTCTGACTTCATGTCTGAAATTGATCCTTTAAATTCCACATACTTATGTTTATTTTACTTTTTTTTTTAAAGAACCAGCACCGAGCAGTAGATCAAGTAATTAGAGCCGTAAGAAAAATCTGTAGTGCTTTAGATGGTGTAGAGACTCCTGCCATTACAGAATCAGTAAAGAAGCTAAAGAGAGCAGTTAATCTTCCAAGGAGTAAAAGTGCTGACGTGAGTATTTTTTAGTAATTAGCATTTTATTGCATGCAGATATGTAGTACTTAAGTGACCATCTATTGCTTATACTGGCAGCTTTTTGCTTCTCCTGGACAAAATGTTATTTTAATTTTGGCTTTACTCTTTTTTGTGGGTTTTTTTTTTGTTTGTTTGTTTTTTGTTGTTAATCCTCATTTTTTTCCATTGAATTTTTATTTTTAGAGAGAGAGAGAAATATGAGAGATACATCGATCAGTTGCCTCCCACACACGCCCCGCCCGTGGCCAGAGATCAAACCCGTAACCCAGGTACGTGTCCTTGACTGGGACTTGAACCCGAGACTCTTTGGTGCACAGGCCGACACTCTAACCACTGAGCACACTGGCCAGGGCTTTGCTTTAAACTTGAGTTGATTGGGTGACTTACCTGGTAAGGTAGGGAATTCCTAAGAGGAGATGGGCTGCCTTGGAAGTTTTGTGAGAGTTGACATTGAATAGGTGGATGCCAAACTGAACCTTTTTTATGTAGAGCAGGAACTCTGGCATAAATGATTTGGTTGGCATGAAGGACTGAGATGATACTAGGTACCATTTCTCCCTTTGGATGGAGTGTTCATGACTGCCAATAGGGGAAGTCCTATTTTGGAGTTGAGAAGACCCAAATGCCTTAGTAATAGTGACTTACTGCCTCAGTGGAAACCAGATTAGGAGCCCTCTTTTGATAGGATACCTTTGCTTTTAGTAAAAGCTCTCCCCAGGCTCTTTTTGTTCATAGGGATGTTCATAGCTTTTACTGGAAGGATGAGAGAAAGTGGATGCAAGACACAATCAATAAGTTATGTTGATAGTTAAAAGTTATGTTGATAGTATGCCCCTCAACAGATATCTAGGAGATAGCTCAATCCATTTATTCTCAGAGAGCCAGCCTGTCCATATGGTATACAGAAATTTGTGCTTGTTTTAAAATTTTTTTTAAATATACATGAAATCACTTGGAGGTGATCAACTACCATGGTCCTAATGTTTGAGGTTTCTGTTCATTATATTAATGAATAAAGGAGCAAAGAATATGAGGAGAGCTCAATTTAAATAATTATAAGAGCTATTTTGAGACACAAAATTGTAATAGAGTTCTAGTTTCTTTTTTTTTCTTTTTTATATTTTTAAAATATATACTTTTATTCATTTCAGAGAGGAAGGGAGAGGGAGATAGATAGAAACATCAATGATAAGAGAGAATCACTGATTGTTGGCCTCCAGCATGCCCCCCACTGGGGATCGAGCCCGAAACCTGGGCATTTGCCCTGACTGGGAATCAAACTGTGACCTTCTTGTTCATTGGTTGGATGCTCAACCACTGAGCCATGCTGGCCAAGCGAGTTCTAGTTTCTTTAAGGCTATTCTTATCATGCTAATAATAGAGCAACTAATGGAAAATAAAATACTGTATTAGAATATTTATCGCTTTGGGTTTCAAATCTTAATTTAGTTTAATGAGGCAGATTTTGTTGAGTTTATATATTTTGCAGTAATTTTCAGTTACTCTATGAATTTCTTTTTTATTGAATTTATTGGGATGACATTGGTTAATAAAATTATACTATGATTTTCTTGATACCAAAAATTATCTTTTATTTGGTTGGGAGATTTTATTTTTTTGATTTATTAATTCTGCAGACATTTTTGGGAAGTTTCCCCTGGGAAAGGTTTCTTTGATATAGCATTTAATTAATGTATTGAAGTGAAAGGTAAACATTTTATGTTATGTCATAGGCAATTGTTTTACTAATTTGTATGTGTATGCAGGTGACTTCTGGAAAGGGAGACCCTAACAAGAGTTCAACTAGGGGTATGTATGTCTTTAAGTTCTTTAAATTTTAGCAATAATTGTTGCTTTTTCAGAGAATTATATTAATAATTTCTTTACATCTAGGCTCACTAAATCCCGAAAATCCTGTTCAAGTAAGCATGGATCAATTAACTGCAGCAATTTATGATCTTCTGAGACTCCATGGAAATTCTGGTAGGAGTTCTTTGGACTGTGCTCAAAGTAACAGGAACATCAAGGAAGCATGTACCGCAACAGAACAGCTCCAGTTTACTATTTTTGCTGCACATGGAATTTCAAGTAACTGGGTATCAAAGTAAGTAACTGTTTAAAAGAATATATGTACAAAGACCTAGAAATTATTCTAGTCGTAAAATGTCAGCATCCACTGTCATCTTGGTATTTACATGGATGAAAAAAGAACCACCAGATACCTTTGTGGATTTTATAAAAATTACAGGGATTTTTGAAGCTGTTCCAGTAAAAAATATCACTCCCGCTTCATGCAAGAAAAGGCAAGAAAATGTTTAAACTTATTAGGGCAAATGTTGAGTAATAAATTGGTCTAATTTATGACTGGTATTCTTTTGCCTTCAACCAGGGTAATTTGGAACAGTATAATGGGACTAGACTTTATCCCCTTTTATTCTTTTTAGTAGTTTATTGATTGCTAGACTTTGATGTCTGCAAGAGCAGATTTCTTCAAATTTTTTATTTTTATCTTACTTGAGGACATACTCATTGATTTTTAGAAGGAAGGGAAAGGGGAGAGGGAGGGGGGCTACATCGATGTGAGAGAGAAACATCAATGGGTTGCCTCCCGTACATGCCCCAACTGCAGATCGAGCCTGCAACCTAGGTGTGTGCCCTCACCGGGAATGGGACTCCAGACCTTTCAGTGTGTGGGATGATACTCCAGTTAATTGAGCCACACTGGCCAGGGCTCTTCTATAATTTTTAATTTAGGTTTTCCCTTTCTGATTTTTTGTCAATGCCATCAAGTTTGCCAACTTCAATTTATTTGCAAATGACTAATATAAACTGAAAAGTCTGAACTGAATATTTAAAATGAAATTGTTTCATAATAGCTTAATGCTATAAAATAAGGTAAAGCCTAGTAAAGAGATACCAAACATAAATTCTGCTTAAATTGAGCTTCATATAAAATTTAAAAATGAAATGTAAAAAAATAACATAATAAGTTGAATGTGGTGTATTAATTCATTCAAGAAATATTTACTGAGCGCCATCTGTGGGCAATGTTCTTCGTGCTACTAGAGATGCAGCAGTAAAAAGACAGGAAAAATCTGCCCTCCTGGAACTTGCATTTAAACGGGTACTGACATAGCTGGGTAGCTCAGTTGGTTAGAGCATCGTCCCGATATGCCAAGGTTTCGGGTTTGATCCCCAGTCAGGGCACATACAAGAATTAACCAATGAATGCATAAATAAATGAAACAGTAAATCAATATTTCTCTCTCTCAAAATCAATCAATAAAATAAATACTTAAAAAAATAAATAAATGGATACTACTGCTGTCTGAAGGTATTTCATTCTTTTAACTAGTTACAGGGATAATACCCTCCATAGCTTCCATACACACACAAATAAATTTAGGGACACTATTAATAGAAGACAATACAGAAAACTACAATGATAGTTAAGATAGAAATAAAGTTAATACAATGCTGAAATAAAGAGGGACAAGTGGTGTGAGGTTGAGAAAAGCAATCAAATCATTAGCTAGTGGTGTTTTGTGAACCAATGAGATTAAATTAAAAAAAATACTTATAGCCCTGATCAGTGTGGCTCAGTTGACTGAGCATTGTCCCATGCACCAAGAGGTCACTGATTCAATTCCTGGTCAGGGCACATGCCTGGGTTGTGAGCTCGATCCCCAGTAGGGGACATGCAGGAAGTAGCCAATCAATGTTTCTCTCTCATCGATGTTTCTCTCTCTCTCTTCCTCTCTCTATAAAATCAATAAAAACATATCTTTAAAATGTTACATTTATAATATATTATGTATATTAACAAAATGGTTAATGTGTAAGCCTACCAGTAAGTTAGAATACTAGTGTAGTAGTTTTATTGAACCTAAGACTTCTGTTCTACAAGATTGCCTGATTGTATGTAATCAGCTACTTGTGGCAATTAGGAGCTAAATTGTTGCTATATAATTTGAGAATATAACAGCATCTGTCCCCATTGATGGAAGCCTCCTAATAAAGACTGACTCAATGCAAATCAGGCCAATGCACTATTCATATGCTTAACTGACTCTATTTCAGTGCCTTAGCAAAGGAAAATGGCACCTAGAGATGATCATGTTTGTACTCTCTCTTTCTAGATTCTAGAAATGAAGAATTGCTCAGTGTCATTCAACTAAAATCTAAAGCTTATAACTGAACACAAAATTTAGATAAATTCTCCAGCTGGTATCATTTTGCCCCGTTAGACTGGCAGCTAGGAATACATGTTCCCTTCTGTATACCCTTTGCTATGCCTCTCTCTATTTAACAGAATTTGTAGTAGTTAAATTTCAGATTTTTTTATAAGTTCAAATGAATGATGACCAAATTATTTTAGATAATAGTCATTTTTAGGAAGGATGGCTAATGATATATATTTGTATTAGTTAACTAATCTGTATTATCAAATACAATGAAATTAAACTCTTTTTTCCCCCTCAGTTATGAAAAATACTACTTGGTATGTTCCCTGTCTCACAATGGAAAAGACCTTTTTAAACCTATTCAATCAAAGAAGGTTGGCACTTATAAGAATTTCTTCTATCTTATTAAATGGGATGAACTGTAAGTGAAATTTCTGGCTTTTTATGTTTTTTTAGTATAACCTGTTTACTTTTTTTCCATGTATGCATCCTAGTTTTTATTTTATTTCAATTTTCATTAAAATCTATAAAATGCTTACTGACATCTTAAAGTCTCTTCTAGATATGATTCTATAGAACAGACTGAAATTCTGATTTCAAAAATCTGCAATACTCTTTTATATCTACATGGTGTTAAATTGCAGAAATACGCCATTCTTCCTAGACTTTGTCAAGTTAAAAGTACTATAAATTTATGAGTAATTCTAGAAAGGTGGTATGTTATAACATTGTTTAGTTTGGTATTTATTCTATAACACTGTATATGAAGCCTTGTTTTTGGTTAACAGATAAAATGAAATTATCTTGAGTCCATGTACAAGATGATATTTGCACTGTTAATATTTTTTAAATATTGTGTAGGGAAATGCTTTTCATTACTTAGGCAGATAGGCCATTGCAGAGCTTTTTATTTTTTATTCTGCATTTATTAAATGTTTTCCTATTCTCCTATTTTTTTTAATTATAAAAATAACACATGTCTGTGAAACTAATCCTATAAAACAAAATGCATATAAGTGAAAAGTGTCACTTTCTTTTCAACACTTAACCATCTCACGGCTCCTCAAGGTGACTACAACCGACCTTATGTGTCCTTTTCGACAAAAAAACAAAACAAAACAAAAAAAAAACACCAAAAATATTGGTAAACATATACATATGTCTGTTTGTCTACATAGGTGCACACATATATCCTGAATCAGAAATACTCATATTTATCTACTTTTTCCTAAAGGAAATAAAAATGACTATTATTTTGCCTAGAAATTAGCATTGCAAGTCTTGAGTAAAGGTGCTATCAAATTTTTGAAGAAATAAATGCTATATATTTGAAATTTTAATAAAATTTGTTTAAGCTTTTTAATAGTACGTGTTAGCCAAGCTTGCTACTTAAGTAAAGGAGACTCAGGATTAAAGATTATTTGATACATCAAATAAAATAACTGAAATTATCATTTTCATTAAAGAGTTAATCTTCATGTTTGACCTAATTTGTTTTTTTCTATTAATACTTTTTTCCTCCCCATAGAATTATTTTTCCCATCCAGATATCACAATTGCCATTAGAATCACTTCTTCACCTTACTCTTTTTGGAATTTTAAATCAGAGCAGTGGAAGTTCCCCTGATTCTAATAAGCAGAGAAAGGGGCCAGAAGCTTTGGGCAAAGTTTCTTTACCTCTTTTTGATTTTAAACGGTAAGTGTTACTGAGTTGTGATGGTGAGTTATGTGGACACATCTGCAGTCTCAAAATTGACTAGAGAACAGGGTGGGGAATTATGACAAACATGAGATAATGAGCTGCCTCAAATTTTTCAATAAAAGGAATGTCAGGTCAGAGGAAACCAAAGTTATTCTACTATGGTTTGATCATATCTATATGGGTATTCAAAGGAGTGTTTGTCACTCATTGTTTAGGAGAAAATCGGCAGTCAGTTCACTGTCATTTTGTGCAAACACTGTATTATTAACATAATATTTGTGGTCTTTTAGGTATCCTTGATATTACAAAAACAATTCCACTTTCCTCTTCTCATCCCTATCCCATACTTGTCAAAATTTCAGGGAGTTTACAACTGAACATTATTCCCATCTCTTTCCCTGTCCACCTGACTGATCTATCCTTACTGTTATGGGCCCCTGGCCTTTAATCACCAAAGGTTCTACATGAGTACAAAAACTTAGAGGAAAAGAATTCCTTAAAGCTTTGTGTCTACCAACAGTCAGTAGGAATAGTGTAATCGACCTGACTTTTCAGCTGACAATTTTAATTATGTTTTAAGTAACAATATGTTTCATGAGATCATCAAGAGTCTTCCGAAATGAAAAAAATCAATTAAATGAAGTTTGAGATATGTTTCATACAATACATGGTAAAATTTTGGAGAACGATAATGCATGTTAGCATATTAAAGCAGTAAGCAGATGGCATTAAGTTTGAGACTTTGCCAAGCAGTGTAATCAGTCTGGGTAGTGTTAGTACTTAATGTTAAAAAAAGACTCAGAAATTAAGAAGAAAGATGATTTTACGTTAATGCATACACCAAAACAAAGTGTCAGTTATTTAGTTCAGTTAATGTGCTATAGTATGGTAATCAAAAATCCTGGTCTTGAAATTATTTTTTTTTTAAATATATTTTATTGATTTTTTACAGAGAGGAAGGGAGAGGGATAGAGAGTTAGAAACATTGATGAGAGAGAAACATCAATCAGCTGCCTCCTGCACCCCCCCGACTGGGGATGTGCCCGCAACCAAGGTACATGCCCTTGACCGGAATCGAACCCGGGACCCTTCAGTCCACAGGCCGACGCTCTATCCACTGAGCTAAACCGGTCAGGGCTTGAAATTATTTTTAAATAATTTATATTAAGGTGCAACTTGCATACAACCTGATGAAGTCATGGAAGCCAAGTGACTTAGAGGCATTTCGGTCAGCCTCAATAACAAATGAGTTCTTAACTCATATTTTAAATAAACAGAATCAAGCATTTAACTTGCCTTTTCTTTACAGTTATATCTCAGGGTTACAAGATAATTGATGTGAGAATATGCTTTATAGAAACATTTCAGCTAATCATTGCAGAGGGAATGGTAGAATATCACAATTTTGCAACTCTTACTGAAATAATTTAGGTCAGGGTTAGATTTAGGTCAGTGTCAGCACTATTGATATTTTGGGCCAGATAATTGTTGTTGTGGGAGATTGTCCTGTGTATGTAGGATGTTTGGCAGCATCCTTGGCTTCTGCCCACTAGATGCCAGTAGCACCCCATTTGCCAACTGAAAATGTCTTCAGACATTGCCAAATGTATACTGGGGACAAAAATCACTCTTGGTTGAGAACCATTGATTTAAGTAGTGATTATGAATGCCTGCTTAAAACCATTAAGTGATTACCTTTTCTGGAACTTTATAATGGATGATTTAGATTGAAAGCATCTAAATAAACTGATTATATTAACCCCACAGAAAGAAAAATAAATCAAGCATGTGTGCCTCTATAGTTGAGGCAATAGGAAGTAGTATACAATACCATCTAGAGTATTAAGTATTCTTGCCAGATAACTACACATGAATCAGGTTAAGCCTCTCTAGATCTAACTACTACTTACATCAATGTGAGAGAGACACTTCGATTGGTTGCCTCCTGCTCGCACCCCAACCAGGCCGGGAATCGAACCCTCAACCCTTTGGTCTGTGAGCCAGTGCTCTAACCACTGAGCTAAGGCCAGGGCTACTACTTTACTACAGAAAATATAGGAGATAAAGGAACATGGTAAATGACCAGAGTAATGCAATTAGTAAAATCCAGGATAAGGAAAATTCTCAGAACAAAAGACCTAGTTTCTTCAACAAACAGCAGGAGGGGAAAAGATAGAAAGAATGTATAGATTAAAACAAGAATTGGCAAACTTTATGTAAAGGGGACCAGATAGAAGTAATTTAGGCTTTGCAGGTCATGTGGTCTCTGTCACAAAGGCAAAAGCAGTGATAGACAGTATGTAAGTGAATGTGTGGCTTTGTTATAAATTAGAAGCCCGATGCACGAAATTTGTGCACGGGGTGGGGAGGGGGTTCCCTCAGCCCAGCCTGCACCCTCTCCAATCCAGGAACCCTCGGTGGATGTCCAGTCGGACATTCCTCTTGCAATCTGGGATTGCTGGCTCCTAACTGCTTGCCTGCCTGCCTGCCTGATCGCCTCTGACCACCTCTGCCTGCCGACCTGATCACCCCTAACAGACTCTGTCTGCTGGCCTGATTGCCCCTAACTGCCCTCTCCTGCTGGCCTGATTGCCCCTAACTGCCCTCCCCTACCGGCCTGATCACCCCTAACTGCCCTCCCCTACCGGCCTGATCACCCCTAACTGCCCTCCCCTGCCGGCCTGATCATCCCTAACTGTCCTCCCCTGCTGGTCTGATCGCCCCCTAACTGCCCTCCCCTGCCGATCTGATCACCCCCTAACTGCTCCCCCCTGCCGGCCTGATCGCCCAGTAACTGCTTCCCCATGCCGGCCTGATCGCCTCCTAACTGCTCTCCCCTGCTGGCCTGATCGCCCCTAACCACCTCTGCCTCGGCCCCTGCCACTATGGCTTTGTCCGGAAGGATGTCTGGAAGATGTCCGGTCTAATTAGCATATTACCCTTTTATTAGTATAGAAGTTTATTAATGAAACCAGGTGATAGGCTGAAGTTTTGTTGACCCTTGAATTAAAAGATACTTAAAAAGACATATCAACCACATGCAAGTGTTGGACCTTGCTTGGATTCTTATTCGAACAAACCAACTATAAAAAGAACTTTGAGACAATCCGGAAATTTGAATACTAGATAACTGATTATTTTAAGTAGTTATTGTTAATTATTATAGGAATGGTAATGGTATTGTACTTATTTTATAAATTTATTGGGGTGACATTGGTCAACATGAACATACAGGTTTCAGGTGTGAGTTTCTATGTTATAAGATCTGTATATTGCACCATGTGCCCACCACCCAAAGATTATACTTATTTTTTTTAAAAAACTGTTTATCATTTTGAGATATATAAAAGTATCTACAGATGAAATAATGTGATAGCAGTTTACCTTAAAGTAACCTACTTGGGGATGAGAGTGGTTCTAAAAAAACAGAATATAATGTGTCGAAGATTTAAAGGTTAACCTGTAAGAGAAAACATTAGGACTAGAGTCTAGCTTTGGAAAGGATATTTGCTATTTTAATAAAATGAACAAAGTTTAATGAAGTTTGTAGTTTTCTGCTTTTATATATATCTCATGTTAGCTTTCAGATATTTCTTCTGTATAAAGATACATCAATATCTTCATTGCCATAAACTGGTTGTCTCAGGCAAATGTCAGCATACTACAGCCTCCTGCCTGCTTTTTATAAATACAGTATTGTTAGAATACAGTGCACATATTTATTTATATGTCGTTCATGGCTACCTTGCACTATAATTGCAGAGTTGAATCTCTGCAACAAAGATTGCCCAGAAAGCTCAGAGTATTTACTGTCTGGCTCTTTAGAGGTAAAGTTTGCTGACCCCTGGTCCAGGGCACCGATAAAACTTCTCAAATGATTGGTGCTGTCACAAGTAGGTACTGGTTTTTTGGCATATGTTTTTGTTCTTTATGATAAAAGTCAGGGAGCAGCTCTGTAATCCAAATTTCCTTTGTAGATGATCTTCAAAGACTATCCTTCACCCTCCTATTTATAGAATTGTTTTGGGGACAGTGTGTTCTGTTTTATCCTCAATTCCTCCTTAGATATGTTCATTCTCTTTTCCTTGATTCTAATCCCCACACTTTAACTGATTTACCTAAAGATTAGTACACTATGGAAAGTGATTCCTCCTGATATGTTTTTAAAGTGGACATTCTTTTTATACAGAAGATGATTCAAAAATGTTTGAATACTAACATTTCAAATTCATTACTATGTGTTGTGAGTTTTGAATTAATTTTTAAAATGCAAACCACAGTATTCTTCTATCTACATTGTGTAGGTTTTTAACATGTGGAACTAAGCTTCTGTATCTTTGGACTTCATCACATATAACTCCTATTCCTGGAACAATCCCCAAAAAAGGATATGTAATGGAAAGAATAGTGTTACAGGTAATGGTACTTTTTTTTTTTTAAATCCTCACCACAAGGTATGTTTGTTGACTTTAGAGGATAATGCTACTTCTTGATATGTGGAGAGGTTTACATTTAAATTTCTTTATAAAAAGTGTATGTATACCATGGTTTGGGTTGTTATTAGAGAAGCCTAATCTATCTCTAAGTGTCAATAAATCACTTCTTATTTCTGAGAAATAGTAAAATATACCCTTGTACCCATCCCAAGCAATATATGTGCTATTGAGGATTACCAACAATGGTAATCACTTTCAGCAAAAGGACATTGACTTAATATACAATCTAAAATTCACCCTGATGGCTAAAAAAAACCAATTTTTTCAAAGACAAATAAGTTAATGTGGTAAATATGTGTTCTATTCGGCTGTAATTTGATCAACTTCTATTAAATTTTTAAGGTTGATTTTCCTTCTCCAACATTTGATATCATTTATACCACTCCTCAAGTCGACCGAAATGTTATACAGCAACACAACTTAGAAACATTAGGAAATGATATAAAAGGGAAACTTCTTGATATTCTTCACAAAGACTCATCACTTGGGTATGCTCCTTTGATTCTGTTTTGCCTGGTTATCTCTTACAATGTAAAGCTCAAGTTAATGGTGTATAAAGTGCTCCGATTTAGTTCATGATTTAGCAATATTTTTGGTGTGGAAAGTTTTCTATATCTGTTTTTAATTATATAAAAAGATTACATGACTACATCAAACTTCAGAAATTTGTACAGGTCAAACTTTTTACATGATCAAAAGATAAACAACAGATAGGGACCTATATTTACAGTAAATAGCAATAGATTAATTTTCTTTTTTTGTAAAAGAATAGTTTATTGTTTTTTAGAGAGAGTAACAACCATCCGCTGCCTCCACAACCTGGGCATGTGCCCTAGACCAGGAATCGAACTGGCAATCTTTTGGTGCGCAGGACTATGCCCAACCAACTGAACCACACTGGCCAGGGCTAGATTAATTTTCGTAATGTATAAAGAATCTTTTCATACCAGTATAAAAACAAACAACTCAGTTGTAAATTAGACAAAGAATATTAATAGGTAATTCTTTAGAAAAGAAATACAGTGTCTTTTTAAACATCTAAAAAGATGTCAACCTCTCAGTATGTGGAGAGGTTTAAATTTAAATTTAATCAAGGAAATTTAAATTAATACAAGATACCATTTCATATACATCAAATTGTTGAAAATTAAAATGTCCTATCATAGAAAGTGTTGATGAAGATACAGAAAAGGGATTATATTGTTGGCAGAATTCTCAAAAGCTTTTGGAGCAATTTGGCAAAATCTAGCAGTGGTCGGCAAACTGCGGCTTGGCAAACTGCGGCTCGCGAGCCACATGCAGCTCTTTGGCCCCTTGAGTGTGGCTCTTCCACAAAATACCGACTTCTGCGCATGGGCCACGAAGTTTCAATCGCATTGTACGTGCGCGCCCGCACGTGGTATTTTGTGGAAGAGCCACACTCAAGGAGCCAAAGAGCCGCATGTGGCTCGCGAGCCGCAGTTTGCCGACCACGGTATTAAGGTCACAATGTGTATAGTCTGTGACCTACCAATTCCATTTCCAGTTAGTTATATATCTTAGAGGAAAGAAACCTTTTTGTATTTACTTATGGAGACAAGGATGCTCATTGCAGTATGCATTTGAATTATTGTAAAACTGATAGGGAATGTCCATCAATGGGGGTCAAATTATGGTACATTTATCCAACAGACTACCATGTAACTATTAAAAATGAAGTTATAGCTATGTACTAATGTGTCAGATATGTTAAATGAAGAAAGCAAGGAACAGAATAGTGTATATAGTATGTTACCATTGAAGAAAAAAGATCTACATACACCTATGTATATGCTTCTATACAAATGGACTCTGGAAGAATATACAAGCATAGGCAGTTGCTACTGGTAGGGGAATTAGAAGAAGGGAGACCTACTGTGTACTTTTTTCAATATTTGAAATTTTTTCAGTATTCCACATGAGATGAATACATATATACAATCGGAGATGGATGGGTAGTAAAATAGTGAAATCATTCATTCACATAAACATTTGTTATTAAGGTTAAATTAGAATCTCCAAAACAAATCTTTCTCTTTTTAAATATTCCTCAATTGAGCTATATATAATCAACTTCTAAAATTTTATAATAGCATTTGTGTGTTACATGGCATTTCATTTTACTTGTATAAAATGTATAAAATCCTTGCTCATAAGGTGGATTTTGCTTATCAACTGATTTCTAGTGCATGGCATCTGATTAGAGCTTAATAAATACTTATTGTACTGAATTATCCTTCATTTTTGTAACTGAGACTCTTCTATTAAGTCAAAATGATTTCTTTCTGTTCCCCAAATTAGGGTAAATTAGTGGTGTTTATTGTACATTGTGTTTTTCTATCCCAAATTAGTATTAATGATTCCACCAAGAAGTGGCTGCCCTAAAATGAATAAATTTCTTCTTTGCATTTTAAACCGTTGAAACTAACTATTATTATGATATCATTGAGGAGTAATTTAGTTCTGTTATGTATGCAGACTTTCTAAAGAAGACAAAGCTTTTTTGTGGGAGAAACGTTATTATTGCCTCAAACATCCAAATTGTCTTCCTAAAATACTAGCAAGTGCCCCAAACTGGAAATGGGTTAATCTTGCCAAAATTTACTCATTGCTTCAGCAGTGGCCTCCATTAGACCCACTGACTGCATTGGAGCTTCTTGATTCGAAGTAAGTCAACTATGAATGAATTTATTTGCTTTATTTTATTGTTAATTTTTTCAGTAAGTATTATGTTGCAGGATACTTCCCTTTGTTTAACAT
>NW_005871172.1:2207887-2243689 GCF_000147115.1 Myotis lucifugus
TTTCATAAGCTTAAAAGTTTCTAAACCAGTCCCTTAATAAAATTTGTATAGCATGGTAAGATTTTCTTCCTAAAAAAAGAAGAAACACATTGCTTTTGAATAAAGAGCTGTTTGAGCATTCATTGTCAAGAATAGATTGAGATTGTGTTTTCAGGAAATATAGCTTCATTAGAAAGAAGTTACGGTCAAATCTTGATTTTAGTGATACTTTTCTAGATTTGCTGATCAGGAAGTGAGGTGCCAAGCTGTGACCTGGATGGAGGCTATTAGTGATGATGAGCTGGCAGATCTTCTTCCACAGTTTGTACAGGTGTGTTTTTCACTCCGTTTCCCACTCTCCCTACTCTTCCCCCAGTTTTTATGAGTAGGGAACTTGCTAAGGGATTCCCTTTTCTGTTTGGATAAAAAGTACTTCTGTAGTGGGAATGTTGTGCATTACATTTGGATTTAGTGTGAATTTTGTTTCTACTATTGTCAGCTGCCCCACTAGAAGAAAAAAAAATTCATATATATATATATATATATATATATGTATTTTTTTAATAAGTTTTTTATTTTTAAGGAAAGAAAGGAAAGGAAGAGAGAAAGAAACATCAACTGGCTGCCTCCTGCATGCCCCCTACTGAGAATCAAGCCTGCAACCTGGTCATGCTCCCTGACCAGGAATTGAACCCGTGCATAAGATGGTTTTCAGTCCACTGAACCACACCGGCCTGGCTGTACCTTTTAGATTCTCAGAACAAATTAGACTTAAACTTTTCTTTTCTTTTTCTTTCCTGGCCATTTAAATATAGCTAATGAAAGTAATTCCCAGGTCTATACTTTTCTGCTTGATTTTATTAATTTAGCCTAAGTTAATTTATGTTTCATTTTTATCAGTATCATCTTTCATCAACAAGAATAAACTTTATATAATTTCTTTTTTGATAATTTTATCCTAACAGTGTAGTATGGGTTTGACCACTAGTAATTCTTATTTTTTTTTATGTGTAGGCTTTGAAATATGAAATTTATTTGAACAGTTCATTAGTACGCTTCCTTCTGTCCAGGGCATTGGGAAATATACAGATTGCACACAATTTATACTGGTAAGATTTACGTTTTCTTTAGTACTTTATTTCCACTCCTAGTATTTATACTCTGATAGTCTAAATAGTATGGCCAGATCACTTACTATGGAACTAGATGTTTTATAAAGGCATTATTATAAAGAAGCTAAATGTTTATGTTCTTAGAAATAAAACAACAAAAACCAAACTGTCTATTATAAAGATATCTGGCATATTAGAGCTTTATGATAATGAATGAATTTTTACTTGTATGGCTTAAAATAAATTTCTAGATAACTAAAATTGAACCTGTTGAGTTGATTTTTGAGAGATGTTCATCCAGTTTTCAGAAGTGGCTGACAAATATTTGCTCTGTTAGGCTCCTCAAGGATGCCCTGCATGATGCACAGTTTGGTGCCCGATATGAACATGTTTTGGGTGCTCTCCTCTCAGTAGGAGGAAAAGGACTCAGAGAAGAACTCTTGAAGCAGACAAAACTTGTACAGCTTTTAGGAGGAGTAGCAGAAAAAGTAAAGCAGGCTAGTGGATCAGCCAGACAGGTATGTACCCATAAGAGGGAACATAAATATTCTGATATTAAAGGATCTTTCCATGCTGATAAGTGAAGTTGTCATTCTTTGTCAGCAAACACTCAGTAGAACTCTTAACTTCACCTATGCTCTTCGGGGCAGATGAGTTTAAAGGTTGTTTAAAATCTTTAGGAAAAGATTTCACAACCTAAATAAGAAAATCAGTGCTTTTTAATTCCCATGCTTATTAATTCCTTTCTGGTTAAAATTGTTCTTTTGAGTTTTTCCAATTATTTTGCTTTTTAACTTTTGTAACTGTAAAAATAATGAAACTATGACTGGGTGCCAATGTTTAAAAAATCCAAATAATGAAGAAGTTTATAGAATGAAAAAATTAAGACTTTTTCAGATTTATTTTCTCCTTGTAGTTATCTATTTTTTAATTTGCTGTGTTTCCTTCTTGATCTTTTTTTTTTTATTTACACATATATACACTTAAGTATATATAAAATTTGGGGGGGGTTAAAAACATTTTTACAAAAATATGTGTATATGTTGTTGTTGAGGTGAATTTTGCATAACATAAAATTCACTATTTAACCATTTTAAAGTGTGATTCATTGACTTTTAGTACATTCTCAGTGTTGTACAATCACCAACACAATCTGGTTCCAGGACATTTTCATGTACCCACTGACCACTCACTCCTCATATGGCATGAGATAAGGGTCCAACTTCATTCTTTTACATGTGGTTATCCAGTTGTCCTAGCACCATTTGTTAAAAAGACTATTCTTTTTCCATTGAATGAGCTCAGCATACTTTTGAAAATCAGTTGACCATAGGTAAATGGGTTTAATTCTGAACTCTCAATTTTGGTCCATTGATCTATATGGCTGTCCTTATGCCATACTGTTTTCATTACTGTAGCTTTGTCATATGTTTTGAAATCAGAAAATATGAGTTCTCCAACTTTGTTCTTTTTCAAGATTGTTTTAGCTCTTTGGAAGTCTGTAGCAATTCTTTAGGATCAATTTGTCTATTTCCGCAAAAAAGCAGAATTTTGATAAGGATTGTGTTGAATCTGTAGATTGATTTGGGAAATACTGCAATCTTAGTTTCAGTTCATGAATATGGGATGTCTTTCCATTTATTTAGATCTTTAATTTCTTTCAGCAATTATACTTTTTTTTTACTTTATGTTGGAGAATTCATGTCAGTACGTAAATAGTTACATTTCATGTTTCTTAATGGGTACATAATATTACAAGGTAACTGTAGCATAAATTATGAACCATTAATTCCTCTTTGTAGATTGTTTATATATATATTTTTAAACAGTCCTGCAATGCACTTTAGTGTGTAAGTTTTTGCCCTTTGCTAGTATTTCTTTATAGGATATTCCTACAGGTAAAATAACTATAGTTAAGAGCTTTGTATATTTTAAGTTATAATAATTCCTATTAGATTATTGTACCAAAAATTTATATAAATATATATGCTGGTATACACCTCCCCTCCCCACCAGTATATTATGAAAGTATCTGTTTCCCACCCTGTTGCCAGCACTGGATATTATCTTAAAATTTTTGTCTTATGAAAATTATATCTCCCTTTTGTTTAATTTCTGTTCATTTGGCTATTAGTGAGTTTTAACTAATATGTTAAATATGAACATACGCACTTTCCCTCCTATGTTTATAGCCTTTGCCCATTCTAATTTTATTTTTATAGTAAAAATTAACCCTCTTTAGTAATGTTTGACAAATGGGCATTTTAAAAATTAGGTCTGCTTCTTAATTTTGTTGTCTTAAAAATAGGACTTCATTTTCATTATGTACTTACAGTATCAATCTCTTTTCCTAGGTTGTCCTCCACAGGAGTATGGAACGAGTACAGTCCTTTTTTCTAAGAAATAAATGTCGTCTCCCTCTCAATCCAAGTCTTGTGGCAAAAGAATTAAATATTAAGGTAACAAATAAAATACTTATAAGGTCATATTACATTTCAAAATACTATATAGGAAGAAGAGAAATGGGCAGGTATGCTTAAAGCAAATGAGTATAAAACCTGCATAGATTGGTTATAAGTATTAGTGGATTTCTGTGATATAAGATCCATATTTATGTCAGTACATTTTTACTAATCATTCCTGAAAGAAATTAGTGTAAAATTATTTACTACCTCAAATTACATTATTTTTTTACAGTTGTATAATAGCTACATGAGAGGCATATGTTGTAATTCCAATGATAAAACTACCCACTCACAGATAGGCAATTTTTTCCTTTCCTTGTGAGTAGCCAGATAAACTCTTCCTGGATTTATAGCACTCTTTATTATTTTAAAAACCCATTTTATGTTTTTAAAGTATGTTTTTATTGATTTTTAGCAGGGGGGGGAGTGGGTGGGGGTGGGGAGGGAGAGGGAGAGGGAAGAGAGAAACATCGATGGGTTGCCTCCTGCATGCCCCCTACTAGGAATCAAGCCTGCAATCCAAGCATGTGCCCTGACCAGGAATCGAACCAGAGACCTCTCGGTACACAAGACAGTGCTCAACCAACTGAGCCACACAGGCAAGGGCTTTATAGCACTTTCTAGAGCCATCAAAAAATAGTTCAGTAAGCCCAGGTCAGTGTGGTTCAGTTGGTGGTTGAGCGTCTTCCCGTGTACCAAAGGTAGCCGGTTCAATTCCTGGTCAAGGCACATGCCCAGGTTGCAGGTTCGATCCCCAGTAGAGGGCCTTCAGAAGGCAGCCCATTGATATTTCTCTCTCTCCCTCTCTCTAAAATCAAGAATAACATATATTTTTTAAAAAAATTAAGTAAAGTTCAGTGGTCGTCAAAATTGAGTAATTGTATTTTGAACGGGGCTAATAGTAATACAAATAGTGGGTTTTTCTCTACCATGAGTTCAGCAAAAGCAACCAATTAATTCATTCATTAGAGTTTGTGGTTTTGAAAGGCCAGGGTACAGCTATCCTAATGAAGTTTCAGATTTGAATTTTTTTGTTTTAGTTGACATGGCTACTCTTCATTGAAATTTAACAGTGGATGCCTGACTTGTATATTATGTCATTTGGAGACAGAATGATTATATTTTCCCCTTTGGTTTTGTTTTATTGTTTACCTTTAAGTTGGTCTCACTGTCTTTTTTTTAAGATATATTTTTACTAGAGGCCAGGTGCACAGATTTGTGCACCGGTGGGGTTCCTCAGCCTGGCCTGCAGGGATATAGCCAAAACTGGCTTTCCGACATCCCTCAAGGGGTCCCGGATTGCGAGAGAGCACAAGCCTGACCAAGGGACCATACCGGTGCACGATTGGGGCCAGGGAGGGACCACGGGAGGTTGGCCGGCCAGGGAGGGGCCATGGGAGGGCTCCAGGGGATGTCTGGCCCATCTCGCCCAGTCCCAATTGGCTGGACCCCAGCAGCAAGCTAACCTACCGGTTGGAGCGTCTGCCCCCTGGTGGTCAGTGTGCATCATAGCAACTGGTATACTGGTCAAACGAATGGTCTGACACTTAGCATATTAGGCTTTTATTATATAGGATTGATTTCAGAGAGGGAGAGGGAGAGAGAGATAGAAACAAACTTTTAAAGTTCAAACTTTTAATAAGTTTAAGTTTTTGTCTTAAGTTACTATTATTTTTAATCCTCACCCGAGGATATGTTGAGAGAGAGAGAGAGAGAGAGAGAGAGAGAGCGAGAGAGAGAGATGAGAGAGAAACATGGATTGGTTGCCTCCTGCACGCACCCCGGACCCACAACTTAGGTATGTGTCCTGGCTGGGTATTGATCTTATAACCTTTTGGTATATGGGAGGATGTTCCAACCGAGCCCATGCCAAGGGCTGTCTCAAGTTTTTAAGATTTTGCTTCTCTGCCCAAAAAGTAGTAGATGATCTTTTACTCATATATGCTATGTTTAAGTTTCAGAAAGTATTTTTATATGCCTCTTATCTGCCAGATTATCTAAAAAGCAAGTCTCCTGTGTTACTTCATTTGCCATAATTCAGAGAAACAAGTGAAAGGAGAAATGCCTAGGGCAAAAAATAAATCTTATACCCATTTTTATTCCAGTGTTATATTTCTAATACTTAATGTGTTGTATTTGTAGTCGTGTTCCTTCTTCAGCTCTAATGCTGTGCCCTTAAAGGTCACAATGGTGAATACTGATCCAATGGGGGAAGAAATTAATGTCATGTTTAAGGTGAGCAAAATAAGATTCCTTTATTTTTAAATGGTAATTTAAAAATTCTTTTATCAAATTCCTTTTCCAGAATTATAAAAGTAATTTTGTTTATTTAATATTTAATTAAATTGAATAAGTATGTGTAAGGTTGTCACTGACATAAACTGTTCCCAAACAGATTTGGGAATAAATGCAACTGTGGGCTAGAGCTGCTGCCATGCTGGTTGAGCACATCATAATTCCCGGCAGTGCCTTTCACACAGACTATGTGAATGGTACCCCCTAAAGTTGTGTAGTGCGAAACTGCAGCATCATGAGCAGCCGGGCATGTGCCCCTCGCCAGAATTGAACCTGGGACCCTTCAGTCCACAGGCCGACACTCTATCCACTGAGCCAAACCAGCTAGGGCCATATTACTCTTTTTAAAAATTGAATATCATTCACAAACCATAAAACCCAACCTTTGAAGTATACAGTTAGGAAACTTAGACATGAAGAAGTTAAGTAACTGTCTCTAGAATGCTGCAGAAAAATTAAATGGCAGTTATGTTAATCTCATTCTTTTTTTAAAAAAAAATTCTTTATTGTTGAAAGTGTTACATATGTCCCCCCCCCACCCCCCCGCATTGATACCCTCCAGCCCCGCCCTGGAACCCTCCCCCACCCCCACCTCAGGCCTTCACCACCCTATCATCTGTGTCCATGGGTTATGCATATATGCATACAAGGTCTTTGGTGGATGTTAATCTCATTCTTCACTCTTTTCACTATTCTCCTGTCCTCCTCTATAGTATGTGAGTTTTTTGGAAAGGTACAAGTTTCCTTTTGTTTTCTTGATTTTAAGGTTGGTGAAGATCTTCGGCAGGATATGTTAGCTTTACAGATGATAAAGATTATGGACAAAATCTGGCTTAAAGAAGGACTAGATCTGAGGATGGTGATTTTCAAATGTCTCTCAACAGGCAGAGATCGAGGTAAACTTGTTAGCTGTGTCCTGGTGTTGTGTTTTTTTCTTCTTGAAC
This sequence comes from Myotis lucifugus, assembly GCF_000147115.1. NCBI lineage: Eukaryota > Metazoa > Chordata > Mammalia > Chiroptera > Vespertilionidae > Myotis > Myotis lucifugus. Next base: position 2,214,683 of record NW_005871172.1, read on the forward strand.
TTAGCTCAGTGTACCTGCCCTAAGGATTCTGATGCTGGTGCACTATGATCTCAGTTATTTCTTACTTTAATTTAGTGTTGTTTTATTGATTCATTTGCTCATGATTAAATAATTCAGTGAGTAGCCCTAATAAATGCTATGCAGTAACCAGAGGTGTTTATTCATTGACCCAACAACAACTTTATGGTCTTTAGCTTTGACCTATAATTAAGGCCATCTCTAAGATAAGCCAACTTTGATTTCATTACTGCAAAATGAAATAATGGTTACAAAGTATTTTTCTACTAAGAACAAACTTCATCTTATTATTTATTGAATACTTTTTCCTTTCCACATATATTAAGTGTGAATAATGGTACTACACTCATAGAAACATTGTGATAATTAAATGAGATAATGAATGTAAAATACCCTAGTATCTGATGTATATTAGATGCTCAATAAATCACAGCCATTATCATTATTCTTATCCAACAAATGTTTGTTGTGGATCTACCATCTGCAGAATGCTAATGGCAGGTAGTGCTTATATTTTAGAGGGAAGCAATTGAAGACATATGCAAGTAATTAGAAAATGCTTTAGTAAGCTAAAAGCTCTAAGAATAATTACAAAGGCAATGCTGTGGGTTTTAAAGGAGAGAAAGATCACCTGTGGTTAGTGGAAATGGAAAATGCTTTACAGATTCTAATCACAGCCACTAGGAAGTCACTTGAAAGATTATCTTATTTAATCATCTTTCTAATATTGGCCATTCAATTTATGCTTAAATGCCTATAGTGAAGGGAATTCACTGTATTTCAAGTTAGTCCATTATGTCGTGGATAGCTCTCATAGCTGTAAAGTTCTTTCTTGTATTCAGATGAATAGGAACTGAGTCCTGGTTTCCTCTAACCCAGTTCCAGTTCTGTTCATTGGCTATCATGTAATGTCAAATCCTTCTTGGTGATGACCTGTTGTGATCCTGAGTTTCGAGTTCTTCAGCGATTTGTCATATGTGACTTTAAAGTACTTTGTCACCTTGTTTTCTTTGTAAAGGGCTCAAGTGATTGAATTGTAGTCTCTAAGAATGTCACCTGGATTTTGTAGATTGCTGAACGGAGGGCAAATTGTCACATAAATGGAGCTTATTAATTAAAACCATTGTGCTAGCTCCTGCTAAACCATGTCTTAGCTATTCTGTACTTGTACATTTTGATTCTTAGACCCAAGTGTGGGACAGTCACTATTAACTTTTTTTTTTCTAAAAATATATTTTATTGATTTTTTACAGAGAGGAAGGGAGAGAGATAGAGAGTCAGAAACATCAATGAGAGAGAAACATCAATCAGCCGCCTCCTGCACATCCCCCACTGGGGATGTGCCCGCAACCCAGGCACATGCCCCTGACCGGAATCGAACCTGGGACCCTTCAGTCCACAGGCCGACGCTCTATCCACTGAGCCAAACCGGTCTCGGCACTATTAACTTTTTTTATTATATTTTATCTATTACTTTTTAGCCTGTTGGTTCTTTTTAAAATCTGAGTTTTGTTATCTGTCATTGAACCTCTTAGCTTGTGTTATGAATGGATTTGAAGAACAGATACTTTGTTGCTTTTGCTAAGTCATTCAAAAATATGTTTACTAAGAAAGGGCCAAGCACCAAGCCTGTGGCAGAGTCACTAGAGATCTCCAAGTGATTGCTCAATCTGTGGGTATTATATTTTATTTGGTTACTCATCGATTTCATTGTGGCATCAACCACTCCACATTTTGCCATTTTATCCATGAGGGCCACATGAGAGCCTTGTAACTTTCCCCCTTCAGGTTAGGATGTACAAATTTTATCTTGTCAAAAAGGAAATCCAGTCAATTTAAGAATTCTTGCTGTTTGTTTTTCCTATGCCTTGTAAGACGGAAGTTTTATCAAGTAAGATTCCTCAACAACAGCCTACCATCTTATTAGTTTTTCTGTCACACACTTATTGCATATAGTTGAACCTCTTTCTTTTTATGGAATTCCATGTAACTTTGGAGAGAATCAGATTGTTCTTATTTTTTATGTTGTTTCTAACTAATGATTGAGTGCTTACTTTGTGTCCTGCTCTGTGCTAAGCTTTTTAAATATATGTGTGATGTGTGTGTGTGTGTGTGTGTGTGTGTGTGTGTGTGTATATATACACATACATGTGTTCATTTTAAACAGAGGGGAGAAGGGAGGTGGGGAGGGATAGAGAGAAAAGCATCGACGTGAAAGAGGATCACCAATCAGCTGTCTCCTGCATGCCCAGGGATTGAGCCTTCAACCTGGGCATGTGCCCTCACTGGGAATCAAACTGGCAACCTTTCGCTGCATGGGATGATGCCCAACCAACTGAGCCACACCAGCCAGAGCTGAAAGCTATAAATATTTTAAAGGCTTACTTTTGGAAGATATTTTCACATAGCTTAATGTTTTGTTGTTTAAGGCATGGTGGAGCTGGTTCCTGCGTCAGATACCCTCAGGAAAATCCAAGTGGAATATGGTGTGACTGGATCCTTTAAAGATAAACCACTTGCAGAGTGGCTGAGGAAATACAATCCCTCTGAAGAGGAATATGAAAAGGTGATTAGCTTGTCTCCTTATTCTAAATAGTTTTGTTAACAATGTATTACATGGGTCTTCAATGCTTTTCTTTTTCAGCTCTGGTGTCAGCCATTTAGTCTAAGTTATGAAAACAGTATATTTCTCCAAGTAAAGAGAAGAATATAAAAACAGAATGCATTTAATGGCAGGAATCTGAGTGAAACCAATGCTAAATTACCCAAAAAACTTTCCAAACATGTATTTAGAGGGCAGTAAAACAGCTATTTTTATAATCCAAAATGTTATATTTCACAGAGGTCTTGGGAAAAGTTATGGAAATGAGTAGAGTGGCTGCATCATGTGGTCATTAAGAACAAGATTATGGGTCAGAATTTCTGGCTTGAATTCAGGTCCCAAGTCACTCACCAGCTATGTAGCCTCGGGCAAATTATTTAACCTGTTTGTGCCTCAGTGACATCAGCTATACAATGTTACAGTATTATATTTTCATGGTATTATAGTATATATTGTGGCTGTAATAAAATACTATAGGTTATTATGATAACTAAATATATTGAGATATATAAAGTGTTAATAGACTACATTCTATAGCTATAGCTATTATTGGAGGCATCAATTTTTTTTAGTATGCATTTGTTTTACGTAAGAGGAAAGGGAAATCTCTTAGGACATAAGGCCTGTAATGATCCTAAATTGGCTGAAGGAAGACTCAAGAATACTTTCAATGGTGGTGTAAGAAGATCCCAGTTAATGTCATTTGCCTGCCTAGTTTATGTCAAATAATTACTATATCACATTTGCAGATAGATATGTACAAATGTTATCTGTTGACTAAGAAAATAAAGTAGAGGAATTTGGTTGGTCTTTTAAAATGTCTAAAAACACTTCCTTTTCTTTATGGTTTGGGGAAAGCAGTGCAGCAGATGCCAATACTTGTTTATAGTAGTGCTGGTTTTTTGTGTGATTCTGGGTAAGTTGTTTGACACAAAATAATGGTCAAGTAACATACATTGAGTGCCTTTTATGCATTTGGCTCTTTTATTTGGGGAATATAATATAGTGGAGTCACATTGCCTGGGTTTGAATCTTGGTTCTGCCACTTAACAATTATATGACCTTGGGTAAATAACGTCTCTGTGTTTCAGTTTCATATGTAAAAAGGCAATAATAGGCCCTAACTGGTTTGTCTCAGTGGATAGAGTATCAGCCTGTGGACTGAAGGATCCCAGGTTTTTGTTTTTTTTTAATATATTTTATTGATTTTTTACAGAGAATAAGGGAGAGGGATAGAGAGTTAGAAACATCGATGAGAGAGATCCATCAGCTGCCTCCTGCACGCCCCCTACTGGGAACGTGCCCGCAACCAAGGCACATGCCCCTGACCGGAATCGAACCTGGGACCACTCAGTCCCCAGGCCGACGCTCTATCCACTGAGCCAAACCGGTTCGGCAAGGATCCCAGGTTTGATTCCAGTCAAGGGCATGTACCTTGGTTTTGGGCACGTCCCCAGTAGGGGGTGTGCAGGAGGCAGCTGATTGATGTTTCTAACTGTCTATCCCTCTCCCTTCCTCTCTGTAAAAAATCAATAAAATATATATATTTTTTAAAAGGCAGTAATAGCCCTGGCCGGTTTGGCTCGGTGGATAGAGCGTTGGCCTGTGGACTGAAGGGTCCCGGGTTCGATTCCGGTCAAGGGCATGTGCCTTGGTTGCGAGCACATCCCCAGTAGGAGGTGTGCAGGAGGCGGCTGATCAATATTTCTCTCTCATCGATGTTTCTCTCTATCCCTCTCCCTTCCTCTCTGTAAAAAAATCAATAAAATGTATTTTTAAAAAAAGGCAATAATAGAACCTACATTATTGGCTTGTTATGAGGTTTTAAATGAATTACTATACACATCCATCCATACATACATACACATACGCACACATATACTGTTAGTGTGGTGGGGGGGAGAAAGAGAGAGTAGTGCAGTACCTGGTTTGTGATAAGTGCTATGTAAACATTTGCTATTATCATCACCATCAGTAATGATTTCTGGGGGTTTATGGAATAAAATTAACCACATGGCCCTGGCCTGTATTGCTCAATGGTTAGAGTGCTGGCCTGTGCACTTGAGGGTCTCTGGCTCAATTCCTGGTCAAGGGCATGTACCTGGGTTGCAGGTTTGATCCCTAGCACTGGTCGGGGCATGTGCGAGAGGCAACCAATCAATCTCTCTCTTTCTCTCTCTCCCTCCTTCTCTTCCTCCCTCCCTCCCTCCCTTCCTTCACCCCCTTCCACTCTCTAAAAATCAATGGAAAAAATATCCTCGGGTGAGGATTAACAACAAAAAATTAGCCACATGGACATGTAGAACCAAATGACTGCTTCATTCAGAAATGTTGAGTGAGAATAAACTAAATGCACATGCTTTAGATTAAAATATTCATTGTATGCATCTTGCTGTATCTTGTATGATATTATGTTAGTAATTTAAACCCAGAACAGGCAGGACTAGTGTCCAGCTTTAAGAATATAACAGATGAGCCCTAACCGGTTTGGCTCAGTGGATAGAGCGTCGGCCTGCGGACTGAAAGGTCCCAGGTTCGATTCCGGTCAAGGGCATGTACCTTGGTTGCGGGCACATCCCCAGTAGGGAGTGTGCAGGAGGCAGCTGATCAATGTTTCTCTCTCATCGATGTTTCTAACTCTCTATCCCTCTCCCTTCCTCTCTGTAAAAAGTCAATAAAATATATTTAAAAAAAAAAAAGAATATAACAGATGACACATAAAAAGTCACCAACTGGGCAACCAAATACATTAATTATATTATTGGATGTTTAAAGATAAAGCTAACTCTCTTTACACATGCCCTCCCTAGAAACACCCCCCTCAAAAAAACCAAAACAGAAACATATTCTTTTGTTCGGATTAACCTTGTCTCAGTGTTACCACCTGTGGAAAGCAGCAGAGCCTGTGAGGAGCAGGGTTCCACAAACATGATGCTTAAAACATGTTCAAAGGCAGTGCATATCCCTCAGGTCCTGGTGACATCTCTGCTTGTGAAAGGGCAGAGCTTGAGAGCAGGGGCAATAATCACCTTTAGAAGGGTGTTTCTGTTTTTGAATTTTGAAAAGATTGGCCTTTTTTTTTGAACCATAATTCAACTTATCGGCTGTTTAGAATGTGGATTACAACAGTGATTTCAGAGAGGGATGAATTACATTAATCTTTAATCTTTGTAACCTTGCTTCCTTTAAAAATAATTTTTTCCTAAAATTTTATATCTTTATTATAGGCTTCTGAGAATTTTATCTATTCTTGTGCTGGATGCTGTGTGGCCACCTATGTTTTAGGAATCTGTGATCGACACAATGACAATATAATGCTTCGAAGCACAGGACACATGTTTCACATTGATTTTGGGAAGTTTTTGGGCCATGCACAGATGTTTGGTAGCTTCAAAAGGTACTAATACTGTAATTGTTATTGCTGAGAAAAAGAGAGGCACTTCTAATTTCACAAATTAATGTCCCAAGCCTTCCCTTTTTTTGCTATTCTTTGTCTTGTAGCTGTTTTTGAGCAAAACTGGGGTTGAAAAAGCCCTAGAAGATGACATAAGAGTGAGTGTATAACCTTTGCTGAAATGAATTAGGTATATTTAATTTTGACTAGCTAGTGGTACCTAATTGGAAATGTTCCCATTTGTATCATGTCAATGAGTACAGTTTTTCTCTCTGTATGTTTTGTAACTATAACTATGTTTGATTTCTAAGTGTGTGGATTTATAAATATCACCTTGGGAAAGATTTCATATATAATTTCTATCTAAGTGATGAGATTAGATTTTTACTTTCCTGAAAATGAGAATTTTTAAGAATTAAGGAAATTCAAAACTGTCTTATACCAAGTTTGGAAATTGCTATGGCTCAGATAGCTTAGTTCAATAACCATGTAATAGCAATAACACTTGACTATCTTCTGTAAATAACACTTTGTATGTACTTTCCTTTTAAATAGGGATCGGGCTCCTTTTGTGCTGACCTCTGATATGGCATATGTCATTAATGGAGGTGAAAAGCCCACCATTCGTTTCCAGTTATTTGTGGACCTCTGCTGTCAGGCCTACAATTTGATAAGAAAGCAGACAAACCTCTTTCTTAACCTCCTGTCACTGGTAATTGTTCTTTATAAGCATTTAACTACTTTTATATTAATGCTTCTGTATTTTAGTAACTACAAAAAGGATATTGTGATTTTGGAGTAAAATTTACTGTAGTCTCAAATGTCAGATATATTATTACCAGCATATTCAAAAATTGCGACAGTGTGAAATATGCCAGACACCATTTTTTAGAAAATATGTTTTAAAAAGTCACAGGTTACCCTGCGAGTGAGGAGTAATAGTAACTGAAAAGGACCGTGAGGTCATCTGGGATGCCGGTAGATGTGTTGTGTCTTAATCTGGGGGTGTTCAGATTGTGAACATTCATTAAGATGTACATTTAAGGTTTCTGTACTTTTCTGGAAATATGTTAAGTAAAAACAAACCAAAAATACCACTATGATTATTGTGACTGAAATTAATATAAAATTGTCTGGATTTTACAATTTATATTCCATAAACTGACTTTGTGAATTCCAACAATTAACTTCATTTTCCTCAATTTTTTTCGTTAATAAGAGACTCGCTTAAGTTTTAAAACATAAACTCCCCAAAACTGTGATCATTTTTGTTTACTTCTGATTACCTGGATAGCTTTTAGGGAAGAATGGGGAACAGACTTTTAAAAAAATTAACTCACAGACTTTTTTTTCCCCTTTCTATAGATGATTCCCTCAGGGTTACCAGAACTTACAAGTATTCAAGATTTGAAATATGTTAGAGATGCACTTCAGCCCCAAACTACAGATGCAGAAGCTACAATTTTCTTTACTAGGTAATTCATGCTTAAGTATATTAGAGAAGGCACACAGTTTAGCTTTAGTTTGTTTTCCTTAGTATAAACAAGTGCTATATATCAAAATTCTGATTTACAGGAGAAAAATTGATTCACAGTATTAGCAAATAGTAGGTTGTCAAGTTTATTTACTGAATAAGCATAAAGGATTTGCAACATTAAAAAATAAACATTTCTCTCAAGGCATGATCTCAAGTTTTATTTAGTATATGATTTCAATTATAAAAATCCTATTTATGAACTATTTCTGTGAAGCATATTTTCTACAATGCCAAATACAAGGTGTTTTTTCTAATCTATTTTTGAGGATTCTGCCATAACAATTTTTATGGATATCATAAGTGCTTAAAACAGCATCCTCTGCAACACTGCTGTAGTAAATTGTTATGATATGATGTAGCACTTGAAACATATATACCAATGATTGCATTTGAACTTGTCATTATTGCTATGAAGACAAATATGTTCTGAATGTCTGGTGACCAGGTTGGTCAGTTCTCTCCTTGTTCTCTTGCCTTCTTCCTCTCATTGAAGAAGAGGTAGAAAACACTGTACTAGACTTCCTTAGTCTCAAGAGTCTGGGCTGAATTGAATTGAAGGAAGCTGACTTTTGTATAGCCTTCCAAACTAATCCTGGTAATTTAGGTATTGATGAGTAGGCTTCTCTGGGTAAGGCTGTAAAGCAGGCATATATTAGTCTGCTTGATCTGCTATGGCAAAATACCAGAGGTGAGGTAGCTTAAACAACAGAAATTTATTTTCTCATAGTTCTGGAGGCTAGGAAGTCCAAGATCCAGGTGTCAGCTGATTTGCTTCATGGTGAGGGCTCTAGCTTGCAGACTACTATATCATCACTGTTTTCTCATGAAAGAGGGAGATAGAGCAAGATAAGAAAGCCTGTGCTTTCTTATCTCTTATGAGAAGAATAATCCTATTGTTTCAGGGCTCTACCTTTAACCTTAATTTCTAACTCCATAAAGGCCATACCCATTGGGGCTTGAACACATGAATTTTGGGAGACACAAATGTTTAGTCCATAGCAAGGCAAACATCTTTGTGTGAGGTTTTTTCACTTCCCTATTGAATCCTTTTTCTCTTTCTGGATTCCTTTATCCTGGTTCTGAAACTTCATTTTCCTTTGCTTGCCTACAGTGTTTTATCCAGGCCTGCCTTCCTAATTGATTCTTACCAAACTCCCCATTCTGTCGAGACTTCTTTTCCAAATTGAGGGAAATCGTCGCTGTCCTGATTTATTACAAGGGACTAAAATAATAAAACCATCTTTTGGCATTCTTCTATCTTCTATCGCTAAAAGCCTTTAATTAGTATTGGACCCCAGAGGGCTCAAGAAATAAAAGCATCATTTCTTGGACACAATGGGATTGAATGGAATAGAGACTCTTGTGCTAACATTTTTGTTGGGGTGAGATGTATTTTAATGGGTTTTTGGCTTATAGAACAAAGGGGATCTTTGACAGAGTGAGAGTCTGCTTAATATTTTTAAAGGAATGAAAATATTTTTCACCTTATATTATGTTAAAAGAATTGAACATGTGTTCTCATGAACATTTACTGTTAACACATTTTCTGCTTATTTTGCAGGCTGATTGAATCCAGCTTGGGAAGCATTGCCACAAAGTTTAACTTCTTCATTCACAACCTTGCTCAGCTGCGTTTTTCTGGTCTTCCTTCCAATGATGAACCCATCCTTTCATTTTCACCCAAAACATACTCCTTTAGACAAGATGGTCGAATCAAGGAAGTCTCTGTTTTCACTTATCATAAGAAATACAACCCAGATAAACATTACGTAAGTTTGGTTTGATTTGTAGAGACTGGTGCCTGCATTATTATTGTCCTTTCCCACTTCTTTCATTGACTCTGCTGAAGTTTCAAGCATTTGTTCTTTTCATACTTCTTTCTTCCACGGATGGTCCAAAAATAAATAAACGTACTTGGGGCTTCCCTAATTGTTTTTTGGTATTTATTTCTTGGTAGATTTGCTCCAAAACCATGAGGGACAAATGATATTCTTCTTTTCAGAGACAAGACTAAAAGGGTAGTGCTTTTTCTCCTTCCTTATCTTCAATTCGTTTATAATTTCAAAGGTAAAGCTTGCTCATTGTAACAAATTCAACCAATATCGAAGCATGTAAAGTAAAAGTCTAAGTTCTTATCCTACTCTTCAGGAATGATGAAATGTTATCACACACACACACACACACAGTTTGTTTTTTAAAGACAGGATCTTCAGTGTGCTTCCTCCCTAATAGTATAGCATTATCATCATTTTTGCTGTCTTGTTCACCCTTGTGCTAATATTTTTGTTGGATAATACTCTGTAGCACTGTCGGTCTTTAAATATTTGACATATTGATAAATTTTAGAAAGCAACTTTACTATTTTAATTTTCACCTATTTTATTTATTAGTAAATTTTTGTATGTTTACTGGTCATTTTACCCTAACACCATTTACTGAGCAGTCCTTCCACCCTCCCCCCTCCCCCTCCCCCCAATGATTTATTATGCCACCTTTAAATACACTAAGTTTATACATATTTCTGAATTTCTTCTGTAGCTGTATCTGGCTCTGCACCAGTATTTTTCTCTCTAAAGTACTCTGATATTATAATAGTTTAAATATCCAGTAAGTTAGGTTTTTCCTCATACCCCAGCTGTCATAAATTTTGCTTTTTTTTTCTTATTTACTCTCAAATGAACTTATTAATATTTTTATTGAAAATGTACTATATTTATAAATTTGGGAAATAAATTTATTTTATTTAATCCTGGAAATAAAATGACTTCACTTTCCAGTTCATTTTTCTGTAAGATCACTCTTAGAATGTTGGTAGATGTGCTATAAATGAGTTTTATATTTGCTGTTTTCTATTGGGGACATATATATTTACAAGCTAAAAGCACTTGGATTATATATAATGGTCAAACTCTAAATTTTCTTTCTGTCAGGAAAGGTTTTATTATGAATCTAATGTGTTTGGGTGTGATTTCTTCAGATTTATGTAGTCCGAATTTTGAGGGAAGGACAGCTTGAGCCATCATTTGTGTTCCGGACATTTGACGAATTTCAGGAACTGCACAACAAGCTCAGTATTATTTTTCCACTTTGGAAGTTACCAGGGTATGTTTCCATTCATGTACATTAATCCTTTTTTATAGAAAATAACTTATTTATTATTAAGTGTAGGTCAAAAGTTTTGTGTTAATACTTAATAAGATACTGTGAACCATATGTGACTTATTTTCCTTTATATCACAAGGGCCTAATACAGTATTAGATTCAAACAAGGAACTGTAAGTTTTTGATTAATGAGTTAATAAATGATTAAAATCTGAAATTGCCCTGGCCAGAGTGGCTCAATTGGTTGGGCATTGTCCTGTGCACCAAAAGGTTGCCAGTTCGATATCTGGTCAGGGCACATGCTCAGGTTGTGGGATCCCCTGCAGGAGGCAGCCAATTGACGTTTCTCTCTCTCCCTCTTCCTTCCTCTCTCTAAAAAAAAATCAATAAAAACATATTTTTAAAAAAATCTTAAACTTAAATTTGGGGATTTTCCAGCTTTCTCTAATTATAGCGGAAGCTTTAAAATTGCTGTCTCTACCATAGTACGCAACACAAGATAATAATTTGGAATCTTGGTTTTAAAAAAACAGATTTAAATAACTGCAGAAATAATCTATTATGATCATACTGAGCTCATGTGGATGAAAAAGAGCTGAAGCATTGAGATTGTTTGTCAGAATCTTAGTGTTTAGTTTTGTATCCGATACCTTTTGGAGACCCTCAGTTTTAATTTAGCTGAGTTTATTTCCAGGTGCAATACTAGATTCAGACATTTTTCCACTGCCACCAAAATAAGCACAGTTAAGATTATCTTGATTTGGGGCCTTTGCCATTTGTGAATTTTACTGGTCTCTACAATTGCTATGGCTGGTTAATGATTATTTTGGAGGTTAAGATCTGCATAAAATATCTCTGAATGATTAATCCTGAGAAGAAATAAGTAGAAAATAAGTTTAAAATATAGCAAATTAGAAAAACAACACACCTTTTGTACCAGGGTTCATAAAAGGATAATGGATATTTGAACTATTTCATCTCCAGTACTTTGAAGAGAAATCGCAAAATTTACTTTATAGTGGATTAAGAATCCAGTTTGTATTTAAGTATATAAAAAAGTGTATTTCTAAGTAAATATTAGACTTGATTCTATAAATACTTTCAGATGAAATAATTTAAATCCCACTTGTTACTGTTTTTCTTTTGTAGCTTTCCTAATAGGATGGTTCTAGGAAGAACCCACATAAAAGATGTAGCAGCCAAAAGAAAAATTGAGTTAAACAGTTATTTACAGAGTTTGATGAGTGCTTCAACGGATGTAGCAGAGGTGATGGTCCTAATTGAAAAATAACGTACTATATTTGTGCTACGTAATATTTAAACTAATGGATCTTTTTCCTCTTCTTTCTTAGTGTGATCTTGTTTGTACCTTTTTTCACCCTCTTCTTCGTGATGAGAAAGCTGAAGGAATAGCTAAGTCTGCAGGTGAGAATATTTTTTTCTCTTTATTGATGGATCATGGCTTCCCTATGGCCCTCAAGTCTGTAACTAATCAGTGGATGTGGTGGGATCACGGTGGGGTTGCAAGCTGTGGTCCAGTGTGATGAGAGGAGGTATTCTTTCTAAGCTAGTCTATTTCTAGATAAACATAATTTTCCTAATAGAATGTAATTACTAAAAAATATATATCCTGTGGCCTACCAGTGTCTTTACCCTTTGTTACTGCACATTCACATGGTCCTGGAGTTAAAGCAAAAGTTTTTTGTTGTGGCTTGAACCACTGCAGCAAGATAAAATTAAGATTAACATGTTTATATTTTCAGATGCGGGGCCCTTCAGTCCTACTCCAGGCCAAATAGGAGGATCAGTGAAATTATCTGTCTCTTACCGAAATAATACTCTTTTTATCATGGTGATGCACATCAAAGATCTTGTGAGTGATTACAAATACTGGTGGTTGTAGAGGAAACCCATTCCTTGGTAGGAAGCATTACTGTTAAGGGAATGCTTTTCTTTGTAGGTTACTGAAGATGGGGCTGACCCAAATCCATATGTCAAAACATACCTACTTCCAGATCCCCACAAAACATCCAAACGCAAAACCAAAATTTCACGAAAAACTAGGAACCCGACATTCAATGAAATGGTAAGTTAAAATCATTTCTAAAAATTTCCTTGATTTGTTGTTTTGAGATTTTAAATTTAAAATTTTTAGGTATTGGTTGTTGTACTAGTAAAGTAAATCAGTAGCAGTCCAATGGTATTTAACAAAGTGATGCAGCCCTAGCGGATTTGGCTCAGTGGATAGAGACTCGGCCTGCGGACTGAAGGGTCCCTGTTTGATTCCGGTCAAGGGCACATGCCTGGGTTGCAACTCGATCCCCAGTAGGGGGTGTGCAGGAGGCAGGCGATCAATGATTCTCTCTCATCACTGATATTTCTATCTCTCTCTCCCTCCCTCTTCCTCTCTGAAATCAATAAAAATATATTTTAAACACACACACACACACACAAAAACCCACACAAAGTGATGCAGAACTGAACCCTCAATCATAGACCTTAGGTTTTTAAGAAGATCTTAGGGGCCATTATTCAACTACCTTCCAGCTCAAACTCCTTCTACAACATTTTCAAAAAGGGGGGATGTTCAGTCTGTGCTGAAGTACTTCCAGGCCATCCAGTTTGTTTTGGACAGCTCCAACTCCCAGATTATTTTTTATACTGAGCTGAAATCTTCCCTCCCTAGAGTTTGCACCTGTGGGTTTCAGTTGTACCTCTTGGAACCACACAGAACTATTCTTTTCCTCCTACATGGCAGCCCTCCATATAATTGAAGTTTAAATGCCCTTTCTGTTTATTCTTTTAAAATATCTTCAGTACCTTTACCTTTGCTTGGTAGGATGTAGTTTCAAAAATCATCTTCCTTCTAACTAGTTTCAGCAACCCTCTTGAAATAGAGTGCTTTAAGCTGTAGCAGGCATCAGCTAAACAGTATGGAGCAGAACTGTGACTGCTCAGCTACTCATGGTCAACTTGTAAAATTCCTTATCTGTTAAAACCCACTAACTCTTAGTTAACTGCTTCTTTAGAATAAACACCATTTTATTTGTGCACATTAACATTACATTCACACAAAAATGCCTATATAGAGATTTGAAAGCAAATAGTTCTGAATTTTCATCAAGTTTATGAATTTATTAAAACTTTAGACTATCCTTTCAGCCCATTAAAAGTATATAAAATGTTTGGTGAAGACCAATTCATATCATTCTCAAAAGGCAGTATTGGCTTTTTTTCTAGTTAGTGTTGTGCTTTAAAGAAAATGAAATGTCGTCCGTTTTTTAGTTCTTCCAGTCAGTGAGGACTAGACTAGGGAAATGTTTCTCAGAAGTTATGTGAGGCTTTCTTAGAAAAAAAAGAATTCTAAGTGTTAAATGTAGCATTTGAAAGAGAGTAGCTTTTCAACACTCCAGATTTTCTGTGAATTACATTTGTAGTTGATGAGTTTGCATTGGATTATGGATAATTAGGAATTATCATTTCGTGGTATATAAAATCCAACAGAAAAAAGACAACAAAAGAAAATTTTAATCCCTCGTTTTTTTGTAAAATACTTATAATTATGCTATCTCAACTTGCTTCCTTCTATTCTCATTAGATCATCTTAGTGCATGCTGCCTTTCCTCAAACTCCATCTCAGAAAAACCATGTTTTTAGTTTTAAGCCATAATAACTTTCTACTTTGTGCATTTCTATGTCAGACTCTCAGAGGACTGAGAATACAATTCAGGACTCCTGAAATATAAAATGTGTATCTAAAGCGTGAGACAAATTCCACCAGATGTGTCATAATCAGTATCATTAATTATAGTCACTTTGACTAATGATCTCACTTATGTTTTTACTTAAAATAATTCAAGAATTCAAAGAAATAATTTGTAACTTTGTTTTCTTTTTGCCTTTGCTGTAGCTTGTGTACAGTGGATATAGCAAAGAAACCCTAAGACAGAGAGAACTTCAACTAAGTGTACTCAGTGCAGAATCTCTGCGGGAGAATTTTTTCTTGGGTGGAATAACCCTGCCTTTGAAAGATTTCAACTTGAGCAAAGAGACGGTTAAGTGGTATCAGCTGACTGCAGCAACCTATTTCTAAGCTAGTGAATTTCTGAGCTTTGGAAGTAGAATAGTTATAAACATGTATGTACGCGCGCGCACACACACACACACTTGAGAACTTTATATAGTATTTTTATATTTGGATAGAAATTATAAAGTAAATGTACTTGCTGCATTTCAACACACGTGTTGGACCAACAGTCACATAACTAACTTTTATGAGTTTGTTGAAGCCATTGCCGTTTTAAAGTCATTATGTAGAATGCTGTAAACCCTAAACTTAATATATAATAAGTCTGCAAAAGACTTAGTGAACAATTTAATCCCCTCTTGAGTAATTCAGAGTAATAGCTTTAGTTTGGTCTTTTTTTCATTGTTTCTTACATAGACACAGTATGTTTGCTTTCCTGTTTTGCACCTTCTATAGCCTTTACCACTGTGCATGTTTGCAAACACCAAAGGAAAGGAAAGGTGCAGATGCTACAGTCAAATGCAGCTGCTACTCACAGGGCCGAAAAGCAAAGCACAAATTATAGTTATGTTAAGAACTACTAAGTAGTTTATAGACATAGGGGGAAATAACATTGCTTTCTATTTTTCATGTCTTTAAAGCCTTTTTCAGAATGAAGTGAAGTTACTGAAGTTGTAAATAATGGTGCCTTAACTTCATGCTTGCCTGGCACTTCATTCTGATTATTTTTCCTGACTTGCTAAGTAGTAAGTAGTTTCCTCTCACTTTCAGCTTACTCAAGACAAGAAGTTATTTACACTTATTAGTGTTTTTCCCACAGAAAGATCACTTTCTCTACTTCTGATATGTGATTTAGTTAAAGTCAGCCATTGAATTTATGTTTGTGTTATCCGGTAATTGAATGAGATTCATCAGTGTAGCTGTAAACTAAATTCCATCATTCCATTATACTAGTAGTCCTACATTTATTCCCAGGAGTGTGAGTTTGGTAGTTTCACTTCCATGTATCTACTCCACTCCCTCATTAAACAAGTGAAAATTGTTTACCCATGTACCCATTCCTGTTTGGTAGAAGAACTCCAATGAGTAGGGCAGACTCTTCACAATGGGCCCAGGACAAAAATTCTAGGGTCCATACTGAATTAAAATGTAGACTTTTATGGTAGAGTTGGTTTTGTAAGTGTCTTACATTTGTAAACATTGTACATTAAAAAATTATTTTCCTTAATATAATGTGACTTAGAATCATAAGGGACATGATTGAAATCATTTACAGTAACCATTAAGAATAAGATTCATTTTTATTAGTTGTTCAACTTCACACACAGTTTTGTGTTTAGTTTGGGTAAATATGTATATATAATATCCTCATGGCTAAAACAGAAAGTCACTTTTTAAATGACAATAGATTGTAACAATCTGGGTGCTGTAAGATAACTGACAAAACATGCAATGTAGAATACCAACACAGAAAGGACCGTCTGCAATTCAGTTGTCCAGAACAGAATGTTTATGAACTGTGCAAATATTTAATGTACATGGTGATACCTGCAGAGCAGAAATAGATGAGTCGAGGATGCATCAGTGGGACAGGCTAAAAAAAAAAAAGAAAAACTTGAAATTTTTGGTGCCTAACACTAATGGTCCATTTGTAGGAAACCCCATGAGTATGGTATATGAATGTCTTTTTTTAAATGTTAAAATGTGTCGTCTATTTAATACAATAATTAAATGCACATCAAAGCATCACTGTTTATTTTCTTTTTCCAGATTGCATGTGTAAGTAGCTTTGCAAATGTAAAGAAGTAGTAGATATTTTCACTTAAGTTTTTGATACCTAATTCCATTCCACAAGTTGTCATTAGCCACTATAAAAGTACTGTTTTGGTAAAAGGTCATTGTTAATTGGACTCAATGTATACTGCCTATTTGCAGTCTGTTACTGCAGTGCCTCTTAGCATAAATAATAGAGCTAGAAAATGTGGTCACTTTTCAATTACAGGAAATCTGGATTCTTATCTAAAAGTGTATATTATGATTAATATTGTACAGTTAACCAGAGTTCAGAACAAGTGGTGATGTTTTCTCTTAATTTAACTCATTCTGTGCCTTCTTTGGTCATTAAAACACCACACACATACTTTATATATATTCTAATATAAGTTATTTCTTTGTGAAATGCTCATCTGCAGCCCTTACCAAAAAAGGGACTAGGGCACCTCTTTGCACTACTACTATCAATAGATTTTTAAATCAGTTGGTTTTTTAATCATTTTTTAAAGCTTACATTCAAGTAAATCAAACAAAAGTTTAAACAAGCTAGCCAAGACACTAATTTGTATGTATAATCACGTTTTATATCTACCTTTATTAAGTAAAAATAATTACACTATACGTAAGTCCTGCACCAGAAGAATTCTTTCCTCTTGGAGTGTTTTGGGATTTGAAAATAATGGTTTACTCCCAGAACCTATTGTTTTCTCTACTGAGGAACCCAATGTAGAACTTGCACTGATGTTTTTATTACTGCCTTTAAAAGAATCAATTGGTATCTAAATGTTAAGGCATGTATGGTCTTTGATAAAGTATTTTATCTTTTCAAATTAATGTTGAATAAAAGTTTCAATATCTTGCCTTAAATTGGTTAATCGGTCTTTTCTAGGACTCCATTACTATGGCATATAAAAAAGAAAACATTCAATTTTGATACTTAGACTGCAGATCAAAAAGGACTGAAGCCACACTACTATAATTTATAGATTAACTTACATGCTGTTTGAGTAGCAGTGCAAATATGAATGAATATGGTAGTTAGTCTGATCTATAAGAACCAAAAACTTTAATTATGTTAAGGTAGTGAATAAAGATGTATAATTTTTTTATTAATACCTTGAATATATTCAGTGGATTGGTTGTGACTTCATAACTGTACTATAATTTTATTAAAATATTTCTGGAATAAAAGAACTCTGCTATCATTTCTTTCCTCGTCACCATATTACTGTTTTTGGTTCCAAACTTTGAGCTCACTGTTGCTGTTCTTTGCATTTTACCCAGGAGTTTATTAGGTTCAAATAATCCTGAATTTCAGAACTGACCTTTCAGTTGCCCCTAAAGATGTCCAAATATAGTGTGTCTGATTTCTAAGTGTGGTTCTTTGAAGGTCTGGATTGCCACTTGCCTAGAGCCCCATCACCATTTCACAAATTGAATGCTTCTGTGGGTATGGTCCCTAGCCTTTGGTAGTTTATTTAAATATTAAATAGTGTAGTAACAGCCATGTTATAGACATATCTACACAACAGGAAAATGTAGATTCTTCTAATACCCAGAAACCAGGAAAAGCAATAACTTAAACAATTAGAGCCAGTGGTTGTTTTTTTTGGGGGGGGGGAGGTAGGGGGGTGATAAACTCAGTTTCTGTCAGAAAAGAAAACCTATTTCACCTCTACTCTTTGAAAACACTTTATCATACAAATTTTAGACATACAAACTTAGACAACAGTAGAATGAATTCCATGAATGATCCCATCATATTCCTACAACAGTTACTACCTTAGGTCTAATCTTATTTGATATGTATTAACTAGGATGTGCCTAGATGTAGATATCTTTTTTTTCCATTTTAGAATTCTTAAATATATGGATCAGTAACTTGAGTTCTGAATAATTTAGTATGATTCTTCAATTAGCTATTCTATTCAACTGTTTAACCCATCCATTGAGTTTTAAATATTGGGTTGTTGTATTTTTCATTTCTAGAATAACTATTTGGTTATATTTTTTTTATTTGAATCATGACCCAGGAAAGACACTCACAATACTGACAAGATCAATGGGGAAAGAATTATCTTTTCAACAAAGGACAATTAGATACCCACATGCAAAAGATGAAAGAATAAAGTAGAACTCTTACAACATATACAAAAATTAGTTCAAAATGGATCAAAGACCTAAACATAACTAAAATTTTAAAACTTGGGAGAAAACAAGTGTGCATCTTTGTAACAATGGGCTAGACAAGGGTTTCTTAAGCATGACACAAAAAGCACAAGGGCCTTGGCCAGTGTGGCTTGGTTGGAGCGTTATCTACACACCAAGGGATGGTGGGTTCAATTCCTGGTTGGGGCACATGCCCAGGTTGCAAGTTCAATCCCTCGTCAGGGCACAACTGATCAATGTTTCTCTTCTCTCCCTCTCTCTAAAAAAAAGGCAGAAGCAACAAAAGAAAAACAGATAAACTGGGCTGCATCAAAATTTTAATATTTTGTGCATCAAAGGACACTATTAATAAAGTGAAAAGACAACTCACAGAATGGGAGAGAATAGTCACAAATCATATATCTGATATGACACAAATGGGCAAATGACTGAATACACATTCCTCCAAAATGATCAATCACATGAAAAGATGCTCAACACACCCTAGCCCCGTGGTCGGCAAACTGCAGCTCGCGAGCCACATGCGGCTCTTTGGCCCCTTGAGTGTGGCTTTTCCACAAAATACCACGTGTGGGTGCGCACGTACAGTGCGACTGAAACTTCGTGGCCCATGCGCAGAAGTCGGTATTTTGTGGAAGAGCCAGTATTTTGTGGAAGAGCCACACTCAAGGGGCCAAAGAGCCACATGTGGCTCGCGAGCCGCAGTTTGCCGAGCCGCAGTTTGCTGACCACTGCTAGCCGGTTTGGCTCAGTGGATAGAGCATCAGCATGTGGACTGAAGGGTGCCAGGTTCGACTGGGATCAAGGGCACATGCCCGGGTTGCGAGCTTGATCCCCAGTAGGGGGTGTGCAGGAGGCAGCTGATCAGTGATTCTCATCATTGATGTTTCTATCTCTCCCTCTCACTTCTCTCTGAAATCTGTAAAAAAATATATATATTTTTTAAACAAGATGCTCAACTTCAATAGTCATTGGGGAAATACAAATACAAATTATAGTGGGTTACTAATTCACACCCACTGGGATAGCTAGAATAAAAAGTTTGAGGGTGGCCCCAGCTGGTTTGGCTCAGTGGATAGAGCGTCGGCCTGCGGACTGAACGGTCCCGGGTAAAATCAATAAAATATATTAAAAAAACTAAATAAATAAAATTAAAAAATCAGGTTCCAATTTATGAAAGTTCTCAAAAGAAGCATGCCACATGTAAAGGCAACAGGGATATGACTATAAGGTAAACACCATTTGATTAAAGTTCAACACATTTAGCTACATACAGGCAGTCCTCGGGTTACGTTGGACTCCACGTACGTCGTTTCGTGGTTAAGTCGCCATCTCCCATTTATTTATATTAAAAAAAGTTTCATCATTTCAACGTATGTACATATGTGCTTTATGTTTTTTATTATTTATTTACCACAAGTAAAGGTCAGGAATTGTTATCTTTCTTTTAATTTTCTTACTGTTTCACTTCATTACTGCTGTGTATGTGCTCCATGTGAGTGACGTAGGTGCTTACATAGGTGGGTTCTGACTTACAGAGAAAACGCGTTGTGTCACACATAGGAACGGATCTCCACGTAACCCGAGGACCTACTGTATTTTGCTTTGATATTATTGATACAGACATGGCCAGATACAGTGAAAAACTAGTGGAGGGCTTAAACATGACTAAAAAAAGAAATCTTGAAATACCTGTTACAGCTTCTATCCCATAAATAAATATTTTAGTCAACATTCCTATATCCTTATTAGAAAAGTTGTACCGATTTTTTTCTTTTTTAACCAGAGTGGTATTCTCAAAACAATCCAGCACTGGGGTTGGTTACATCATAGACATCCCTCAGTATTTCCACTAGGAGACATAACTGGGATGTCAGGGGCTGAGGGCAGGCACGTCATTCCAAGCAATACTTAAGAAACTCGTGTAATTAAGTACGTAATTGACCTGACCCAAATTTGCCGGGGGCGGGGGCGCGGATAAAGGCCTTTCCTAGTGTAGGGTAACTCCACCAACCACTGCAGCTGTCTCCAGACCCCACTCCCAGTCCGGGATTCGAACCTGCACGCTCATGACGCCGGCAGCACCTTCAGACGCGCAGTCCCGGCTGCAGGAGGACTGAATTTCCGCCTCTGGCCTCGAGCCGCCTCAAAGACGGATGCATGCCGGGATGTGTAGTCCTGTTGATCAGGAATCCACTACCGCGTTGAAGTGCATTTCGGGATATGTAGTTGTTAGGCGGACGCCGAGGGTTACGCAGTGTGGCTCCGCCTCCCGCGTGCGAGGAAGCGGGGACGTGTGAGGTCACTTCCTGCGTGCTGGGTGGCTTCCTGCAGCGTTTCCAATTCACGCTCTCTTTTCCACTGCCAGTCCGCCGCCATCATGGGTCGCATGCACGCTCCCGGGTGAGCTCGGGTTTCCCAGCGGGTGCAGGGCTCGGCCGCGGGGATGGGGGTGGGAAGGAGCGAGTGTGGGCAGCGGGTTGAGGGGATGATGGCCTTGGCCGCTGTGGCACAGAGCGCTCTTTCATCCCAAGACTGCTTCTCTCCCCAGGAAGGGCCTGTCCCAGTCGGCTCTGCCCTACCGCCGCAGCGTCCCCACCGTGAGTAGCTTGCAGGGACCCGGGAGGCCGGGGAGGGGCGCACCATTCGTCGCTCCGGGGAAGTGGCGCGGGGCGGGGGCCATGTGTGCGCGAGGAGCGCGACTTCCAGGGTGGCGGGACCGCCCTGCTTCGGTACCGTCCCAGGTTTGCCATCCTAAGGCCGCTTTCTTTTCTGCAAACAGTGGCTGAAGTTGACGTCTGACGACGTGAAGGAGCAGATCTACAAACTGGCCAAGAAGGGCCTGACTCCCTCACAAATCGGTGCGTGGCCCCTTCCGCCTGCCCTCGTGTTAACTTGCCGGAAGGAGTGGTGCTGCTGGTAGTAAATGGGTCCCAAACGCGCCTGAAAACGTGTCTTTTTCCTGGTTTTACTCTTGATGACCCAGACCTAATCTTCAGATGTTGAAGTTCTCTGTAGGCGGTAAAGTTATTATAACGTCCTCCAGATTTTAATGAGTATTTACGGTGGGCTACTCTGCAGAGTGCATGGTCCTGAGCACGTTACATACCCTGACCTGTGATTTCTAACAGCAGTGCTTTGAGGTAAACACAAGTAGTTTTCCCCATCTTACAGCTGAGGAAACAGGCACAGTGTGGCTGTGTAACTGGCCTCAAATCACACAGCTCTTGGCTGCTCGAGTGCTTGTCACACCGTCTCAGTTAGATGTGGCTCGGCCCTCAGCCGTGTGTGACTTTGCAAGTGGCTTCATGCAGCAAATGTTTGCCTGCTGTGTGGTCCTGGACCCCGGGAATACATGCAGGAGTCAGAAAGGGGGCAAAATAATTGCCCTCCTGGAGCTGGTAGTATAGTGGAGGCATCACACAATAGGAAATACAGAGCAGACTGTCAAGTCGTCAGACGGTGCTGTTTTGAGGTTTTTAAAGAAATAAGGTACATTTTTTTATAAGAATAGCTGATGTTAATAAACATTAGCTGGTTTTAATTGAGCAAATAGACATACATAGTTGGAATCTTATTAATGGCTTTGATGTCCTTTAATCTGGCAAGCTCACTATGATGATGGTCTTCCAACATTCGCAGTTTCCACCAGAAGGGTTTTCCTTAGTGTTGGGTGAACCTTCCTTGGATGTCTGAGTGAGCTTTGCGTGAATTCTCACATTGGTTTCTGTGATGCATAAATATAAAAGTCAGTCCCATTTTACAGACGGGAAGCTTGAAAAGCTACTTGATCTCAGAACCTGGATGTCACATGCTCCAGGATGTGTGTTTGGTGTGGGAATTTATGATACAGTAGAGGCCTGATGCACGAAAATCGTGCAAGAGTAGGCCTGCCTTCCCCTGGCTGCCGGCACCAGCACCCAGGACCTGGGCTTCACTCGCAGCCTGGGCTTTGTCAGGAAGGTCCAGAAGGAGGTCTGTTCTAATCAGCATATTACACTCATTATATAGGATTGCTCCCTTTACAGGTGTGATCCTGAGAGACTCGCATGGCGTTGCACAAGTACGTTTTGTGACAGGCAATAAGATCCTGAGAATTCTTAAGTCTAAAGGGCTTGCTCCTGACCTTCCTGAGGATCTCTACCATTTAATTAAGAAAGCTGTTGCAGTTCGAAAGCATCTTGAGAGGAACAGAAAGGTAAGAGAATAGAATTGCTTGTGCTAACTTATTTCGGTAAAATGTAATGCATCTGATTCGGATTAGATAAGGTGGTTTAGAATTAAAATTCTACCAGAAGAGACTGGTGGAGGAGGTTTGGCTCTCCTAGTTACAGTATATTCAGTTGGTTGAAAATGTTGAGCTGTTTGTTGAGTTTTACAAATCATTCCTGCTTAGTCTTGTGGAAGGAAGCCTTAAATTCCCTTAAGGACTTAATGTACCACATGAACACAGGCATGTTCTCTATTAATGTTAAAATGTTTTGAGTGGTTTTCTTGAATTCTATCCATTTTTATTTTTAGGATAAGGATGCTAAATTCCGTCTCATTCTGATTGAGAGCCGTATTCACCGATTGGCTCGATACTATAAGACCAAACGAGTCCTGCCCCCCAATTGGAAATAGTAAGTATCAGTCTTATTTGTTCCAAGAACCAGAGTTAGCCAGATTGTAAATATACTGAAAGGACTGATAATAGTAATGTTTTAGCTCATGGCTATTTGTTCAACTGCTTTTTCAACTCTGCCATTGTAACAGGAATACAGCCATAGGTGATACATAAACAAGTGGATGTGGCTGTTTTCCATTGAAACTTTATTTGCAAAGACAAGCAAAGGGCCATAGTTTGAACCCCTGAGAGAGAGGAAGGGAAAGGGATAGAGAGATAGACATATGGATGAGAGAAACATCATCATCAATCGGCTGCCTCCCTATAGGGCCCCCAACTGGGATCGAGCCGGCATGTGCCCTGACCAGGGATTGAACTGGCAACCTCTTGGTTTCTGAGCCACATCAGCTGGGCTGAATCACTTTTAGGTAGTTGATAAAGTTTCAGTTCGTGCCATTGATCCTAGGTGTTTATGTTGTCTTTATTTTTGCATCAGTTGCTCACTGTGATGATTGATTTCCAAAC
This sequence comes from Myotis lucifugus, assembly GCF_000147115.1. Lineage (NCBI taxonomy): Eukaryota > Metazoa > Chordata > Mammalia > Chiroptera > Vespertilionidae > Myotis > Myotis lucifugus. The sequence goes on from NW_005871172.1 coordinate 2,238,436, forward strand.
ATTCGCAGTTTCCACCAGAAAGGCTTTACCTTATGTTGGCCAGTTCTTCCTTGGATGTCTGAGTGAGCATCTTTAATTCATTATGCTTGAGCCACAATAAACTGACTCAAGAACTTAGCAGTTTGGTGCCCTTTATACATTTGGGATTATTTAGGCTGTTTGGAAATAACTCCATTAGCTGGGAGACTGTACGAATGAATGTGGAGGACCTGTGTTAACCCAGTCTTTTCCTTTTCCCCTTTTTTCCTTTTCAGCGAGTCATCCACAGCCTCTGCACTGGTTGCATAAAATATCTATGTACTCGAGCAATAAAATCATTGTTTAACTAGAAGTGTGATTTGTATTTCTTTCCCTTAAAAAATTGTGTACCAGTGAGATCATACATGTTGATCTTTTGATATGGGAGTGTTTTAGCAGAATTAGAATTATGTGGTTCCACAGAGAGCCATCTGTATCTGTTGCTTCTCATACATGCCCTGACTGGGAATCAAGCCCACCACCCGTTGGTGTATAGGACAAAACTCCGAGTACACTGGTCAGGGCTAGGATATGGCTCTTATTTGTTCAAATTACGTATATGTGAGCACTTAGGATTTGAAGGTTTCCTTTAAGAACTGTTCTCTCCATTTGTAAATCAAGTGGCAGGTGTTAAATTGAATTTTAAATTGAAGCTATGCATATATATGTGGCTTTAAAAGTCATACCAGTTTACAAGACTTAATTGAAAACAGTCCCATCCCTTTTGCAACCTGAAGTCTAGGGTGACTACAATTCAGCTATTTCTCTGATATATATGCCTTATTTCTGAATAACGTTTTGTGGGTTGGTTTGTTTTTTTCCAAGAACAAGTGAAATTCGCATAAAATTCACCCTTTCAAAGTGAGTAATTCAAAGGCATTTAGTATATTCATAATATACCACAACCATCACCCCTATTTAGTTGCAAATTATTTTCATCACCCCAAAAGTAAAACTCCATAGTCATAAAGCAGTTACTTGTTCTTCCCTCCCCCAGATCCTGGCAAACCACCCATCTGCTTATTGTTCCTGTGGGCTTACCTATTGGATATTTCATGTAAATGGAATCATACAATATGTGGCCTTTTTATGTCAGGCTTTCACTTAGCATGACTTTTTTTGGGTTCATTCATGTTGCAGCATGTATCAGTACTTCATTTTTATGATTGAATAATATTCTGTAGGTACATACCATAATGTGTTAATTGATGGATATTTGGCTGTTTCTAATTTTTTGCTCTTGAACAGTGCTGCTATGAACATTCATGTACATGTACTTGTTTTGAGCCCCTGTTTTCAATTTTGGATATATATTTAGAAGTAGAATTGCTCTAAATAATATCCTTGTACTATGATTTCTTGGTTTTTAATCTAGTAGCTTCCAAAGAAAAGGCTCAATCCTTGGACCTCATTTTTTCTGTTTATGCCAATTCCTAGGTAATTCCATCTAGTCTTGTGGCTTTAAAAGATATTTTTGAGGTTATTGCACTAAAATTCATACCTCAGCACAGACCTTCCCTGAACTCTAGCCTTAGGTATGTGTCCTATACAATATCCCTACCTGGATATCTAATAAACACCTGGACTTTATTTCAAACTGAACTCTTGATTTTTTTTTTAAAATATGTTTTATTGATTTTTTACAGAGAGGAAGGGAGAGAGATAGAGAGTTAGAAACATCGATGAGAGAGAAACATCGACCAGCTGCCTCCTGCACATCTCCTATTGGGGATGTGCCCGCAACCCAGGTACATGCCCTTGACCGGAATCGAACCCGGGACCTTTCAGTCCGCAGGCTGACGCTCTATCCACTGAGCCAAACCGGTTTCGGCAACTCTTGATTTTTGATCACCAAATTCTCTTGGCTCTACCTTATCACCTCTACTACAGCCACCCTATTCTGAGTCACCTCTTACCATTACTACTGTAAAAGCCTCTCTTTGCCACCTGTGATCCCCACCAGGTCTTTTCCACATCCAGCATCTAAGATGATTTTTCAAAGTGCAAGTCACGTGGTATTCCATATGCTCAAACACCTCCAGTGGTTCCCATGTCATTCAGAATAAAATCTAAAATCCTTATCTTGCCCTACAAGCAGGGTCAGGATCCTGCAGGAAACAGATGTACATCACACTTAAATTGAGGGATTTGGAGTGTCTTAAAGGAATTCTAAAAGGTATGGGTGGTGCCAGCTTCCCAGGCAACAGAGCAGGGTAGAGAGTGGGTCTGGAGGGCCCCTGTGATCTGACCAGCTACCTTTGCCAGTTGCATGAGCCTGGCTTCACACTCTTCCCAGGGCCATTGCCCTTGTTAATTTCTCTGCCTGGGAGGCTCTTCCACCAGATGTCCATAAAGTTTGCTCCTACATTTAGGTCTCTAACCTCACCAGAAAGGCCCTTTAAAAAGCACCCTCCCACCCAGCACTCCATCTCCCCAATCCTGCTGTTCTTCAGAGTACTGAGTACTACCTAAATTATTATATCGATATTTTCAGGGTATGAGTAAGCCCCATTAGAACAGGGATCTTGTTCACTACTATATCCCTAGTATTTAGAATGTGTGACACATAGTAGGTTCTTAATACATGATGGTTAAATTAGTGCATATAAAAGATGAAAATTTGAGATTTTGGAAGTTTTTTTTCAACTGTCACTGTTGAAAGAGAATTGGACTGGGAACAGTTGCTAGGCTGGAAATAATCTATACTAAATAAAAGCCTAAGTGACCCTCGCATGTGATATCACAAGATGGCCATCACGCGCACAGTGAAGGCCGGTCCTGGCATCTCTGCCGCCTCCCACAGAGGAGGCAGGACCTGGCGGAGGAGGCGGTCGCGTCAGGGGAGGGCAGTTGGGGGCGACCAGGCCGGCAGATGAGGACAGTTGGGGGCCATCAGGCCACCAGGGGAGGGCAGTTGGGGACAATTGGGCCGACGGGAGCAGTTAGGGGGCGGTAAGGCTGACAGGTAGAAGCGGTTATGGGCAATCAGGCAGGCAGGCAGACAAGCAGTTAGGAGCCAGCAGTCCAGGATTGTGAGAGGGATGTCCCTGAGGGGTCACAGATTGGAGAGGGTACAGGCCAGGCTGAGAGTCCGTCCGTCCGTCCCGTCGTCCCCCCCCCCCCCCTGTGCATGAATTTCGTGCACTGGGCCTCTAGTGTGTGTGTGTGTGTGTATGTATGCCTAAGTGACCGTCCGACTGGTAGCTATGACACACACTGACCACCAGGGGGCAGATGCTCAATGCAGGAGCTGCTGAGTTGCAGTGACTTGGCAGCTGTGGTTCTCGGGGGACGCACCCAGAACCAGAGAGGAGGGATCCCAATTCCAGGGTGCATCACCCAAGAACTTCCCTCTCGCAATCCAGGACCCCTCGGGAGATGTCAGAGAGCCAGTTTCGGCCCAATCCTTGTAGGCCAGGCCAAAGGACCTCACTGGTGCATGAATCTGTGCACCAGGCCTCTAACCCATTGGCTCCCCACTTCGGGTCTGGCTCCCCACTGGGCCTCTAGCCCAGTGGTCAGCAAACTGCGGCTCGCGAGCCACATGCGGCTCTTTGGCCCCATGAGTGTGGCTCTTCCTAAGCCTTAGGAGTACCCTAATTAAGTTATTAACAATGCACCTACCTATATAGTTTAAAAAATTTGGCTCTCAAAAGAAATTTCAATCGTTGTACTGTTGATATTTGGCTCTGTTGACTAATGAGTTTGCTGACCACTGCTCTAGCCCATTGCAGAGGTCGTGGGTCTGGCCCTTACAGAAACTTTTCGACTCGATTAGCTAAATGAGACATGCAGGACCTACTGCCTGCTGCCCCAACATCTGGCACCCACACCGGCCCATCCACTTGATACATACTGATTTCCAGTGGGGGCAGCGAATTTTCCTGCTATCCCTCTCAGCTGGGAAATCAGCCTTGGCTTCCCTCCTTCCGGGTGGACAGGGTGGACAGTAGCGCCAGCAGGCAACCTTCAGGGAGGGAAGGAGGCAAAGGAGCAGCTCAGGTGGGAAGAAGGAGGTTCCTGCTGCCACAGGACTCCACCTGGGCAGAAGGACCTGGGCAGGAGCCTGACACTGAGCAGGGTCCTGCCCTAGGCCAACTAGATTCCAGGCCAAGTAAATCCTGTTTGCTAAATAATTGCATTTTGCAGCTAAATGCCCATAAGTCATCAGTTACCACCAAACACAGGGTAAAGTGAGATGAAAGAAGCAAGACAGATACAGAGAGAAAGTGACATAAAATTGGGAGAAGAGAGGAGGGAGCCCGATTCCAGGGTGCATCACCCAAGAACTGCCCTCTCGCAATTCGGACCCCTCGGGATGTCAGAGAGCTGGTTTTGGCCCGATCCCCGCAAGCCAGGCTGAGGGACCGCACCGGTGCACTAATCCATGCACCAGGCCTCTAGTTTTTCATAAAAATGTTACCACTGCTTATTGTATCTAGCGTAAAAAAACACACCAACCTGCTATTGAGAAGTGATTTCCACTCCTTTTGTTTTTAACCTGATTTTTTCCCTAACATGATGTTTTTAGGGTCATCTATTGTTTGGTGTTTTGAGAGTTGCAATAATACTTTGGTTTTATCTTTTTCGTTTGTTCTGCAAGGTACTCAAGCTATTTCAGTTTCAGAATTGTCTTGCAGTTCTCGAAATTGTCTTGAACTATTCCTTTAATATTTCTTCCACTCTATTTTCTGTGTTCTCTTTCTGGAACTCATTATTTGCACTTTAGACTTTCTGGACTGATCCGCTAATGTTTTCTCATCTTTGAACAACCATTGTCCATCTCTTTTCCTACTTTCTGAGAGGTTTCAACTTTATCTTCCAGTCTTTTTTTTTTTTTTTTTTAAATATATTTTATTAACTTTTTACAGAGAGGAAAGGAGAGAGATAGACAGTTAGAAACATCGATGAGAGAGAAACATCAATCAGCTGCCTCCTGCACATCTCCTACTGGGGATGTGCCCGCAACCCAGGTACATGCCCTTGACCGGAATCGAACCTGGGACCTTTCAGTCCGAAGGCCGACGCTCTATCCACTGAGCCAAACCGGTTTCGGCTATCTTCCAGTCTTACTAAGATTTTTTATTTCTGCCTTCATATACTTAATTTCCCAGAGCCAGTGGCATTTTTGGTAAATGTATATGTGTGTGTGTGTGTGAATGTATGTATATGTATGTATGTATGTGAGTGAGTGTGTCTATATATATATATATATATATATATATATATATATATA
>NW_005871172.1:2243789-2259297 GCF_000147115.1 Myotis lucifugus
ATATATATATATATATATATATTATATATATAATATATATTAAATATACTTATGTGTTATTATGTTGTTAAATGTATCTTGGTATGTTGGTAAATGTTTAAGTCTTCGGTGAGGGTGGGGAGAAGACAACTTTGATTTGCAATGTTTATTTTTGCGATGTAAAAACTCTCACTATAGCCCTGGCTGATGTGGCTCAGTTGGTTGATCATTGTCACATGCACCAAGAGGTCGCTGGTTCAGGTCCCAGAGAGGGCACATGCCCATGAGGGGCATGCAGGAGGCAGCCAATGGATGTTTCTCTCTCTGTGTCTCTCTCTTTCTCCTCCCTTCCCCTCTCTCTCTCCAAAATCAATAAAATATATTTATTAAAAAATCCCACTATGGCAGATTTCAAGCTACCAATAGGATGTCACAATGGAGTTGGGAGAGATGCTTGGTAGTAGACCATTATATGGTATTTCCTCTATATAGGAACAATAAATGTAAATGACTTTAAGACCTTGGATAATAGAAAAATGGTGTAGCCCTGGCTGGTTTGTCTCAGTGGATAGAGCGTCAGCCTGAGGACTGAAGGGTCCCAGGTTTGATTCTGGTCAAGGGCACATGCCCGGGTTGCAGGCTGGATCCCTGGTAGGGGGCGTGCAGAAGGCAGCCCATCAGTGATTCTCTCTTATCATTGCTGTTTCTACCTCTCTCTCCCTCTCCTTTCCTCTTTGAAATCAATAAAAATATATTTTAAAAAAAGAAAAATGGTGTGAAACAATTAGGAAATGCTGAGTTTTGAGTACTTATTACATTTGTTTTGAATATAATTTACCTTTGAGTTTGAATGTTTTAATTTTTATTTTTAAAAAATATATTTGTATTGCTTTCAGAAAGGAAGAGAGAGCGAGAGAGAGAAACATCGATAAGAGAGAATCATCCATCGGCTGCCTCCTGCATGCCCCACACTGGGGATCAAGCCCACAGTCCGGGCATGTGCCCTGACCAGGAATTGAACCATGACATCCTGGTTCATACATCGATTCTCAACCACTGAGTCATGCCAACCAAGCTGAATAACTTTTTAATAATGCCTCTGCTTAACTGGTTTGCAGAATTCCTGAAAATTTAACAGTTGGCTCCTATGAGCCCTTATGACCCAGATCCAGCTCACCACTCAGAGCTCATATTTTGTTCCCTGAATTTTCTTTTTTATATATATATTTTATTGATTTTTTACAGAGAGGAAGGGAGAGAGATAGAGAGTTAGAAACATCGATGAGAGAGAAACATCGATCAGCTGCCTCCTGCACACCTCTTACTGGGGATGTGCCCGCAACCCAAGCACATGCCCTTGACTGGAATCGAACCTGGGACCCTTCAGTCTGCAGGCCGACGCTCTATCCACTGAGCCAAACCGGTTTCGGCTGAATTTTCTTTTTTATAGAAATCTGTTTTTTATAGATGTATTTTCTCATCTCTGAATACTTAATAATTTTTTCTATCTCTACACTGTGTTTTCTCTGAGATACTTGTTTGTTTGTCTTTTTTTAAAAATATATTTTATTGATTTTTTTTTTCAGAGAGGAAGGGAGAGGGATAGAGAGTTAGAAACATAGATCAGCTGCCTTCTGTACACTTCCTACTGGGGATATGCCCACAACCAAGGTACATGCCCTTGACCGGAATCGAACCTGGGACCTTTGAGTCCGCAGGCCGACCCTCTATCCACTGAGCCAAACCAGTTAGAGCTTTGTTTGTCTTTTATGTTAGTCTTTCCTCAAATGCCAGTAATCCTTGTAAGGTTCTGAATTGTGATGCCCACCATAAAGTGCATACAGTATTTAAATTGTATCTGGATGCAGTTACTCTTTTTCACCGCTAGGTGGCATATATTATTGTTGTTGCGGGTAATGTTAACACTACTATGTATATATCTTCAGCTTTTAATTTAAAAGTACTCTCACATTTATATTTCTTTGATTTTTATAACTTCTCAAAAAACCAATTCCAGATTTCTTTGGAAGGAGGCTTGGCATAAGTTCATTTTAAAAAATACATATTTTAAAAAATTAATTTCAGAGAGGAAGGAAGAGGGAGAAAGAGATAGAAACATCAATGATGAGAGAGAATCATCGATCTGCTGCCTCCTGCACATCCCACATTGGGATCAAGCCTGCAACCCGAGCATGTGCACTGACCAGGAATCGAACCATGACCTCCTGGTTCATAGGTTGAACCTTAACACTGGCCGGGCAGCATAAGTTCATTTTTTAAAAATTACCTCCACTTTAAAGATGGGAAAATTGAAGCTCAGAAAAGGTAATCTCCGAGACTCAACCTAAGGTCGCTAGGATGCCCAGTGTTCCTATCACTATATCTCGATGCTTCTTATGTGCTTTTTTCTGTTTTTTTGTTTGTTTGTTTGTTTGTTTGTTTTGCTTTTAGAGAGGGAGGAAAGGAGAGAGAGAGAAATATTGATGTGAGAGAGATACATCAATCATTTGCTCCCATACCCAACCCAACTGGGATCGAACCCCAAACCTAGGTATGTGCCCTGACTGGGAATCAAATCCCCGACTTTCTGGATGCTCCAGCCAACTGAGCCACACCAGCCAGGCCTCATTTTTTTTTTTTTTTTTTAAAGAAAAGTGAAAATAATAATGACCCATGTTTTTCTAGACAGGTCAACTTAAAAATTAACAGAAACATACCTTGCTCTCCTTGGAGCATGTCCGTGCCCTTCCTTTTCTGGGGCATGTACTTTTGCTCTCTCCTAAACTCTAAGGGTCCCCACTAAACTAGCAACCAGGGGAACAGCGGGCAGTGGCAGCTCCTCCTGGGCTAACCCCCTGAACCTGTCTCCAAGTCCCCCTGTTCTCTGGCTTTTCAGTCAGCTAACAGCAGTCCCGCCTTGGCTCACTTCTTTTCTATAACATTTCTAGGGAGTCAAAGCAGCCCCGCTCAGGATCTCTGCTGTTGCTTCTACTACCCTAAGTCCTTTCTTAGGACTCAAAATAAAAGTAAAAATTAACACAAACATTTTGGCTAATCCCAAATGTATGAAAATATCCATTATAGGAATCAAATTTTAAAATCTCCAGAAATCTCAGTAAACTTAGGCACTGTTCCCTTTTATATTGTTTCTCTTTAATTTTCTTATGTATAAGTAAAAATTAGATTTCTTTTAAGCTAACGATAAGAGTTGCCTTTCAGTAACAAGCTGTTCATGGCATCCCAGCCTCACCTGCAGCCACACTGCTGCTTACACTATCACCTGTTGCTGTGGCTACAAATACAGTGACACATACAGCAGAAGCTTGGGAATGACAACCACCAAATCAAGAGAGTGGTCCTCTCCAGCGGGAAGATGAGCAGGATTGGGCTACAGAGAGAGTTTCTACTGTGTTTGTAATGTATTTTTCCCCCATAAGGTAGGTGATATGTACAAGGGGATTTTTGCTATATTCTGTATTTTTGTATGCCCAACATTCTTTTAAAAATCTCTATGAGGTCTAGAATCGTAAAAAAGCAGTTCACTCAGCAATTATTTATGGCACTTTTGTAACATGCATTCTATACAGCGGTGAACAGCAATCTATTCATTGCTAATTAATTCAAAACACATTCACTAATTGCTTCTTATGGGCAAGGTGCTAGGCCAGATGCTAATAAGATGACTCATACCTGATCCTGCACCTTAAAAGACATGGGGGCATGTGGGCGAAGAAATGTGGCTCTATGGAAAGTAACTTCAAGGGTGATCATAAATTCCTAACTAGGCAGGTCATGGTGGGTAGTCACACCCCAGGCATATAACTTCTTCTTTTTTTTAAATATATTTTTATTGATTTCAGAGAGGAAGGGAGAGGGAGAGAGAGAAACATCAATGATGAGAGAGAATCATTGATTGGTTGCCTCCTGCACGCCCCCTACTGGGGATTGAGCCCGTAACCCAGGCATGTGCCCTTGACCAGAATTGAACCCGGGACCCTTTAGTCCGCAGGCCAACGCTCTATCCACTGAGCCAAACCAGCTAGGGCATAACTTCTTTACTAAAGCTTATCTTTGCCTTAAGCAAGCCCTGTCCATCGTCTCTGTGCATCTAGGTTAACACACTTTTGAAATGCCCCCTTTCAGACCCTTCTGGTACATGACCACCCTTTCAGACCCCTCCTAAAGTACCAGTGCACATCATCTTAACTAGCTTGTAATTCAATCCTCATCTTGCTTTCTCCCACCTCTGTGTAATCTTCCTACATCCCCTCCTTAATTTCAAATGCATAGAAGAAATTGCAAAACTGTTATTCTCTGGAGCATTTTGAGATCTTGCTCCCTGGCATATGTTGCCAGTTTTGGCTCAGATAAACTCATAAAAATTCTCTGCAGGTTTGGACATTTCTTACATCAACAGGCATATTGCATTATTCATTAAGTGTACAAACCACAGTGTAGAAATTAGCCTCAGAAGAGAGGTGCAGATAAAGTGCTACGAAAAAATCATGGAAGTTTTGGGAAGGTTTCACAAGGAGATGCAGTGAAGCTGGATCTGGAAGGATGCTTTGGGCAAGGGGGGAGAGGGAGCACCCCAAGAACAGAGCTTCCTGTGCGTGAGCAAAGTATGATGGTGGGAGAATGTGCAGTGTGCAGGACCAGTGAGTAATTTAGTTTGGCTGGTGAACTTGGGGGTAGTGAGAGAAGTCTGGGAAAGGAGTTAGGTCAGCTCCCAGAGGGCTCAGTCCAGGCCAAGCTGCTCCAGCCGCATGACCAGAACCGTGTGCTGTTAGCGAGGGCCAGTGGGGCGGGGAATGGCAGGTTGCTTCCTAGAGCCTGGGTGGGCACAAACAGGGCCTCTGGAGAGACGGAGCAGGTGTACAGTCCACAGGGCCTGCCAGCTGTTAGGGTTTGGGTTGGAATCACCACTCGCAAGTGGCTCTTCAGTTTCTGCTTAAACTTCTCCAGGGATGGGAGGGTCACCGCTGAGAAGGAGTTTTTTATTTTCTGCTGGGGAGTAGTTCCTCATGGGTCTACTGGAGCCCTTGGTGAGGGGGGAGACAGAAAAAGAGAAACAAGTTAGAAAAATATAAAGTGTGCTCTCTGCCAGGGGCCTGTCCTCTGTTCTGGCAGTCAGTGTGCCTGAGGGTGAGCCTGGCTTGGGGGTCTATGTGAGGAAGGCTGCTTTGGGCTGTGCCCTTCTCCACTCAAGCCTTGACCAACAGGCTGCAGGTTGGAGCTCCTGGGTTGCCTCTGTGCTAATATGGGGTGGCCATGTTGCTGGGCCTGGAACATCTACCTTGTGGGGAGCTTGGGCCAGGGAGACCATTCGAGCTGGAGGTGTGGGAAGGTTCTGCGTCACCCTGGGGTCCTGCTCTCCTAGCATCTACTCTTCTAGTCCAGGGGAAGGCACTTTGGCTGATCTGGGGTCTCAGCATGGGCCCCCGCATTGGCCCTCACATCCCACCAACAGTGCTCAAAGATCGGGGCAAGGCTGGTCCTCCAGGAAGACTGACGAGGTATCTTTGAGGATCTTTAGACAGAGCCCCCTCCCGTATTTCTCCAGCTAACAGGTTGCAGTGCTGGAGATGCCATCATTGGAGGGTCTGGCACATGATTTGAGAGCCTACACTAATATACTTATTTATGAACAAATTCACAAAGATTCAAAGATCATTACTGGTTTTTGTAACTCATAAAGCCCTAGGGCCTAGGCTAACTAAAGTGTTATTATTTATGCAAATCACCCCTGAGCTCTAACCGCCTCTCAGGATCAGGGGTTATGGGTTACAAACTCCTTTGCCTCTACAACCACATTGGAGCAACGCTGGAATGCAGAAATTATTAAACTCCTCTTTGTCTGTTTCCTCTTATAAAAATGGATGTCAAGTCCCTTGCCCAAGGTCAAATGGCCAATGCAAGGCCACCGTGGCTGGACACTAGATTTTAGAAACAGAAGGGTGTTATTTCCTCCCAATTTCTCAAAGCAGCCTGGGGCGCGACACTCTCAACCCCGCTGAAGGACTGTTCTCTGACCTTTGAAAGCAAGATGAAGAATGAATGGGTGGGGGCTGGAAAGGAAAGACGGGTCAGCCTGAGTGTGTGTGTGATGAGGCCTGGAATGCATGGCAGGAGTGCCACTGAGAAAGGTGAACTGGGGTTGGGGGTGTGTTCAGTTAGCTATTCAGGTGATGAGACTCAGGTCCCTCACCTGGGAGAAGAGCCCAGGTCTGTCAGTGCCTCTGCCCTGTTTTCTCCATCCTGCACTTCCCCCCAGGGGTGCTGTGTGAACTTGACTAGTCTCACTGCCTGGGGGATCCTTATCTAGAAGAGAAGGAGGTTAGGCCAAGTAGGCTCCAAGCCCCTGCTGGGCCTGCCACGCTAAGTCTGAAGCGCCGGGCCAGTGTTGGTTGAATGTCCACCCATGAAGGCGCGTGCAGGAGGCAGCCGATGGATGTTTCTCTCTCATCAATGTTTCTGTCTCTCTGTACCTCTCCCTTCCTCTCTCACACACACACACAAAAAATCAATTAAACAAAAGCGGGTGAAGCTATTCAAATCTCCAACACCTTCAGAAGAGGGACCCTGGGCAGGTAGGGTGCGTGTTTAGAGTCCTGGCTTGAGTCACTTCCTACATACAGACTCCTTTCTGGCCTTGTCCTGCTCGAAAATTGGAAATCAGGTGTAAATGTAAGTCATCTGGGCTGGGCCCAACCTGCTCATTTCTTCTTTCAGCAACATTCTTTAAACCAGTGGTTCTCAACCTTGGCTGCACATTAGAATCACCTGGGAATCTTTTTAAAATCCTGATTTCTGGGCCTCATCCTCCGGGAATTCTGTTTCTTTGTTATGGGGTGGGGCCACAACATTAGTAACAAGAAACAGACTTTCCGGAGATGAGGCCCAGAAATCAGGATTTTAAAAAGATTCCCAGGTGATTCTAATGTGCAGCCAAGGTTGAGAACCACTGCTCTAAACCCTTACAATGGCCCTGGCTCCCCTCTTCTCTCCCACCCACCCATCCAATCAATAAGTATTTATTGAATATTTGTCAGGTGCTGTTTTAGGCTTTGGGATACAACAGTAAACAAAACCAGACATGGTCTCTGCTCTCTTGGAGACTGTAGGACAAAGGAGATGTACCTGGAGCTACAAGAGGGAACCCTGACTGGGTGGGGGAATCTCACCATGGGGGGCAGAGAAGGCTGCCGGAGGAAGTGACTCTTGAATTGTTATTTGAAGTGAGGGGAAATGAAGTGGGGGGGTGGGGGGTATTCCAGACACAGCAAATAGCCTGTACATAGGCTCGTGGCAGAAGGGAGCAAGCCGAGTGTTGCGGAAGGAGAGTGGGCTGAGGAGGAGGAAGGGAGGCAGGGGCCAGAGCCACAGGACTTTGTAGGCCTTTTAATGTAACTTTTCTTTGGAGCAACAGGGATAAAGGTGTTTTGTTTTCATTAGCATTTATTTGATTCTGAATTGACTGGGTGGACCTGCCCACCCAAGGGGAGTAGATGCTACCTGGGGAGAGGCAGGCCCTAGAGAAGAGGGACTTCCATCCTGAGGGCGCCCCAGCAGGGCGGCAGGAAGCCAGCCCACGGCTCCTGTGAGTCCCTCTGCTGGGAACACCCAGGATATGCCCGGGGGTCTGGAGGCTCTAAGAATTTAGGTCAGGTTCTGGAGGGAAATGGGAAAACTACTTTAGGTTTGTGTGGGAGGATGCCTGTATAAAGCTGGTGAGGCAGGAATTAAGAAATTTAAATTGCCAGAGGTGCCAATGGGACTAGAACAGCCATGGGCAAACTACCGGCCGAGGGCCGGATCTGGCCCGTTTGAAATGAATAAAACTAAAAAAAAAAAAAGACCGTACCCTTTTATGTAATGATGTTTACTTTGAATTTATATTAGTTCACACAAACACTCCATCCATGCTCTTGTTCCGGCCCTCCGGTCCAGTTTAAGAACCCATTGTGGCCCTCGAGTCAAAAAGTTTGCCCACCCCTGGACTAGAAGCTCCAGGCAGGCAGGGAGGGACTGTGTCTGTTTTATGCAAGCAGCTATACTATTAGAGCAGTGCCTCGCACACAATGTGCATGAAATTAACGTTTATTGATCAAATGCACAAATGGAGAACCTGTTAGGTGGGGGGAGGGAAGGAAGAAAAGGGGTGGCCAATGTTTTAGTGGAAGACAAAAAAGAAAGGAATTTTTACTTATTGAGCCTACTATTTGTGGGGCAATCTATATATATAAAAACCTAAGCGACCAAACGACTGGTTGACCAGTCAACGTGTTGCTATGATGCGCACTGACCAGCAGGGGGCAGATGGTCAATGCAGGAGCTGCCCCCTGGTGGTCAGTGTGCTCTCGCAGCCAACCTCCCGTGGTCCCTCCCCCCAGCCAGCTGCAGCCCCCACCCCCTGATCTGCCTTGATCGCTGGCCAGGCCGAGGGACCCCACCCACACAAGAATTCGTGCACCGGGCCTATAATATGCTAATAAACCCTTTAAATTCATGATGATATTTTCAAGTTAGTTTTTTTAATTTTAAGGTTAAAAATATGAAACAAAACAAAAATCTAAAAATAAGTCTCACTGTCATAACAGACCCTCAAGCTCCTTCTCAGAGGCTAATAAAGTTTTTTGCATATCTTTTTAGAAATTTCATATGTATATCCCTTGAGGGTCACCTGCTGCTCCCTGCTGCATACAGGATACCGGCCTGTAGTTTTCTTTTCCTTTTTTGTGTGTGGAATGTTTCATGAATCTGTGTCATGCTTGTGCAGGGCCTTGCTAATCTCTTTATTGTTCCAATTTTAGTATATGTGCTGCTGAAGAGAGCACTCGTTTTCTTTTCATGTAGTGTCCTTATCTGGCTTTGGTATCAGGGTAGGACTGGCCTAATTAATTAAGTTCAGAAGTGTTCCCTCCTGTTACATTTTAAGGATTGGTGTTAATTCTTCTTCTTCTTCTTTTTTTAAAAATATATCTTTTATTGATTTTTTACAGAGAGGAAGGGAGAGAGATAGTTAGAAACATCGATGAGAGAGAAACATCGATCAGCTGCCTCCTGCACACCCACCACTGGGGATGTCCGCAACCAAGGTACATGCCCTTGACCGGAATCGAACCCGGGACCCTTCAGTCTGCAGGCTGACGCTCTATCCACCGAGCCAAACCAGCTAGGGCTGTTAATTCTTCTTTAAGTGTTTGGTGGAATTCACCAGGGATCCTGGTGAATTCATCTGGATCCTGGGCTTTTCTTTGTTGGGAATTCTTGATTACTGATTCAATCTCAGTACTCATTATTGGTCTGTTCAGATTTTCTATTTCTTCATGATTAAGTCTTAGGGGGTTGTATGCTTCTAGGAATTTATCAATTTCTTCTAGGTTACCCATTTTTTAGTATGTGATTGTTCACAGTAGTTTCTTATGATTCTTTGTATTTCTGTGGTATAGTTGTCCTGTCTCCTCTTTTATTCCTGAATTTATTTATTTGAGGTATTTCTCTTTTTTTCTTAGTCCAGCTAAGGGTTTGTGAGTTTTGGTTATCTTCACAATACCAGCTCTTAGTTTCGTTGATCCTTTCTTTTGTTTTTCTGTTCTCTATTTCATTTATTTCTGCAGTGATCTTTGTTATTTCCTTCCTCCTGCTAACTCTGGACTTAATTATTATTTTTTTTTAACTAGTTCCTTCAGGTAAGTTTCGGTTATTTGAGCTCTTTCTTTTTCTTAATGTAGGTGTGTTATCTCTATAAACTTTCCTTACAATTGCTTTTGCTGCACCCCATAGGTTTTGGTATATTGGGTTTTTGTTTTCAATATATATATAATATATTTTTATTGATTTCAGAGAGGAAGGAGGAGAAACAGAGAGAGAGAAATATCAATGATGAGAGAGAATCATTGATTGGCTGCCCCCTGCACGCCCCCTACTGGGGATCGAGCCTGCAACCTGGACATGTGCCCTTGACCAGAATCGAACCTAGGACCCTTCAGTCCATAGGCCGACACTCTATCCATTGAGCCAAACTGTCTAGGACTTCAATATATTTTTAAATTTCCCAGTTGATTTAGTCTTTGACCCATTAGTTGTTCAGAAGCATGTTATTTAACTTCCACATACTTGTGAATTTTCCAGCTTTCCTCCTGTTATTGATTTTTTGTCTCAAACCATTGTGGTTGGAAGAGATACTTAGTATGATTTCAATCTTCTTAAATTTGGTAAGATTTGTTTTGTCACATACCATAATCATCTATCTTAGAGAATGTTCCATATGTTCTTGAGAAGAATGTGTATGGAACTGCTATTGAATTTCTATAAATGTCTGTTAGGTTCATTTGGTCTAATGTGGCATTCAAGTTTATTATTTCCTTATTTATTTTCTGTCTGGAGAATCTATCTATTGTTGAAAGTGAGGTATTGAAGACCCTTAATATGATCGTAGTCTATTTCTCCCTTCAGATTTGTTCGTATTTGCTTAATATAGTTAGATGTTCTGATGTCGGGTGCATGTATATTTATGACTGTTTTATCTTCTTGATGAATGGGCCTTTTATCATTACACAATGACCTCTTTGTCTCTTGTTAGCATTTTAGGATTAAAGTCTATTTGTCTGATATAAGTATAGCTATCCCTGTTCTCTTTTGTTTCCACTTGGATGGAGTATGTTTCTCCATTCCTTCACTTTGAGCCTATGTGTGTCCTTACAGCTGAAATGAGAATCTTGTAGGAGGCATATAGTTGGGTCTTATTTTTTTATTTATCAAGCTGTTCTATGGCTTTTGATTGGAGAATTTAGCCATTTGCATTTAGAGTAATTATTGATAGGTAAGTACTCACTAATGCATCTTATTGTTTTTGGCTATTTTAGAGTTCATTTGTTCCTTTCTTCCTCTCTTGCTGCCTTTCTTTGTAAATCGATGATTTTCCACTATGCTTTGATTTCCTTCTCTTTATCTTTTGTGAATCTACTATAGGTTTTTGCTTTATGGTTACCATGAGGCTTACATATAACATCTTACAGATAAAATAGCATATTTTATCCTGATAATAATTTAACTTTGGTCACATATAAAAACTCTACCTTTTTATCTTTTTTGTTTTTGATGTCACAATTGACCTCTTTTTATACTGTGTATTAATAAATTATTGTAGTTATTTTTAATACTCTTGTCCTTTATCCTTTATATTAAAGTGGTTTACACACCATCATATTACATTATTAGAGTATGCTGAATTTGTATATATACTTACCTTTACCAGCATAAAGTATGCTTTCATGTTACTAATTAGCATCTTTCCATTTCAGCTTGAAGAACTGTCAGCATTTCTTGTAAGGCAGGTCTAGTGGTGATGAACCCCCTTAGCTTTTGTTTTTCTGGGGAATTCCTTATCTTACCTTCATTTCTAAAGGATAATTTTTCCAGACAGAGCATTCTTGTTTGGCATTTTTTTCTTTGACCATTTTTAATACATCATCCCATTCTCTCCTAGCCTGTAAGGGTTTTGCTGAGAAATCTGCTGACAACTTTGCAAGTTCCTAATAAGTTACATGCTTCATTTCTCTCCCTGCTTTTAAGATTCTCTCTTTGTCTTTGATTTTTGGCAGTCTTATTCTTTTTGACAGTCCTGGAGAGGACCTCTTTGAGTTTATTTGGTGACTTATGAGTTTCATGTACTTGGATATCTAAATCTTTCCCCAGATTTGGGAAGTTCTCAGCCATCATTTTCTTTAAATAAACTTTCTGCCCCCTTTTCCCTCTGGAACTCCAATAATTCATAAATTATTTCTTTTGATGATACCCCATAGTTCATGTAGGCTTTCTTTACTCTTTTTCATTCTTTGTTCTCCTCTGACTAGGTAATTTCAAAGTTCTTGTCTTCTAACTCACATATTTTTTCTTTTGCTTGATTCATTGATGTTTTCCATTGCATTTTTCATTTAATTCATTGTATTTTTCAGCTTCAGAATTTGTTTGGCTTTTTTTATGATTGCTATCTCTTTCTTTCCTTTTTTTAAAATGGGTGTTCTTTTAAAAATATATATTTTTATTGATTTCAGAGAAGGGAGAGGGAGAGAAACATCAATGAGAGAGAATCATTGATTGGCTGCCTCCTACACACCCCCTATTGGGGATCAAGCCCACAACCCCAGCATGTGCCCTGACTGGGAATCAAACTGTGACCTGGTTTATAGGTCGATGCTCAACCACTGAGCCAACCGAGTGGGCTGTTATCTCTTTCTTAAAGTTCTCATTTCGTTCATGTATTGTTTTCCTGATTTCAGTGAATTGTCTTTCTGTATTTTCTTGTAGCTCATTAAGTTTACCTAAAATAGCTATTTTGAATTATTTATCAGGTAAATTGCAGATCTCCATGCCTTTAGGATGGCTTACTAGAAGATTATTGTGATCCATTGGTGGTGTCATGTTTTGTTGATTTTTCATGTTCCTTTGTGTTGCTGTGTTCACATTTGAAAGAGCAGTTACCTCCTCTAGTCTTTACTAACTACCCTCTTCAATGCACCCAAACTTGTATTTTTTGCTCTAGTGGTATGCTGGAACTTCTCCACTGGAAACTTGGACTTCCACAAAGAACCCCTCACCTCTGGGGGATTGTCTAGGACAGGGGTGGGCAACCTTTTTGTGAGTGCGTGCCAAAACCAGCAAAATCTGACTCAAAATTCTTCTGCGTGCCAACCCTAATTTTTTGAGAACATGTTATGCCTACTTGATATCTCTTAAGGTGTACATATGTGAAGAACCTTGAAGAAATAATAAAATTCATTCGAGCGACAAAAACACAGTATATGATGATGAAAATTACATTTATTTTTTAATGTATACATGTACACTGATAGTCCGACAGAACTTTATGACTCCGTTTGATATTATCAGTGGGACTTTTGCTGCTGCATCACTGACGACAGAGATTTTACATCAGGTTTATATTTCGTGACCTTCAGAGATATGCACGAGCTACTACTTTCATCCGTCAGGCTACTCCTATTACGAGACTTAACAAAATTCATCACTGAGAACAAAGATTCACAATTGTAAATGGAAGATTATAAGAGAGGGTTTCGCGTGCCAGCAAAAGTTACTGGCGTGCCATGTTTGGCATGCGTGCCAGGGGTTGCCCACCCCTGGTCTAGGACAATGATTAGCAGGGGCTACTCGACTGCAGCTGAGAGGGACTAGAGTCAGTTCATGGGCCATAGCAGTGTCCACAGCCAGGATCAAGGTCTGTGTGCCTACTGCCCGATGCATGTGTGGGTAAAACTCCTCCTGGTTTTCTTGGCATATGGTACTGGTCCCCACAGCTCCCACATAATACTTCTGTCCGTGGATGGATCCCAAATTTTATTGTTGAGGAGGAGACACAAACAAGGGAAATCTTAATCATGATGCTCCCTATATATAATAGTAGCATACCATATCATACTTCTGCATCTTGCATTTCACTTAATATCTTAGAGACCATTCTATAGCAGTACCTAGAGATCTAGCTCATTTTTTGTAACAGCTGCATCCTATTGTAGGAATATGTCATAATTTAATTAACCTGTTTTTTTAAAATTGAGGTATAATTGACATATAACATTGTATTAGTTTCAAATATATAATGATTAGATATTTGTACTAGCATATATTATGAAATATCACCACAATAAGTCTAGTTAACATTCATCACCATACAAACCTGTTCTTTTTTGGTAGACATTTAGATTGTTTCCAGTCTTTCATAACTATTGACAATGCTGCAGTGAATACTCTAGTACTCAGGCCTTGGTGCCCGTGTGAGTATTAATGTAGGATAAATTTCTAGTAGTGGAATTGCTAGGTCAAAAGGTATATGCATTTAAATTCTAATAACTTTGAACAAACTATCCTCAAAGAGACAACCATTTTATAGTCCCACCAACAATAAACAAGAACGTCTTTTTCTGCAATGCCCGCTTTTGCCAATTTGATACCTCAAAAATATACCTCACCTTAATTTTAATCTGCCTTTCTCCTATTATGAGGTGGTTGAGTGTCTTTCCATTTGTTTAAAAGCCACCTGTATTGCTTTCTTTGTGAATTGTGTGTTCCTGACCTTTGCCCACTTAATGTATTATTTCAAATTAATGTTTAACAATAAAAGCATTATTTTCCCATTGTCATTTGCTCAAGAATCTCCTCAAAGGCAGGAGACCCTCTCAGAACCTGCCTGTTCTCAAGGAAGGGCGTGGGTATGGCCTCCTTAACATCCCATAACCCTCCCACAACCCCGTGTTTGCTCTCCCCTCCCTCCCCTTCCCAGTCAAATGTGACCCGTCCTTCAGGTGAGCCGAATCCACCTGTTCGGGATGGCTTTCTGAATAACTAATGCCCCCACACTGCCTCATCTCACTTCTATATGGGTCTCATCTCTTCAACCATAGCCTCTGTCCCCCAAAGTCTGGGCCTGATATCTCCCCGAGTCCAGCTTCGCCTCTGCCCCTGCTCAGTGTGCAGGGTGTCAGTGTGGAGTGTTTGAGGCACTCATTCAGCTTTTGACTACATGCATGCATCAGGCACTGTTCCAGGCGCCATGGATATGGCACTGCATGACAGACCAAGGCCCCTCCTCTCCTCCAGCTGACATTTTAGTGAGGGCGGGGTGGGGGGACTAATAACAACAAACAAGGCAATACAGAAACACACGCGAGTAAGAACGCCAATTCAGTGTACACAGTAATGGAACTGATAGCGAAGGGCGGAGGGGAAGAGTCCCCTCTGGACAGAGGGGTCAGGAGAGGGATCCCCAGGCGCTGAGATGAGAGCACAGACCTGACTATGAGAAGGCTCCAGCCATGGAAAGAACCTTCCAGAGCCCCCACTAGAGGTCCCGCCTGGAGGATCTGCTTCAGACGGAGGAGATACAGCCCAGCCCTCAGCCACTTGATGAAACTTGCAGGCAGAGCCTGTGATCCCTGCCACTTTAGGGCTGTGCATGTGGCGTGTGGGGAGAGGGCCTGCACCCCTTTTCATATTCCAGCTGCAAACTTGGGTAAATGAAACCATGCTTGACTTGGCATTAATAGAGGACCTACTACTTGCCAGGGTCCAGTTAAGCACTTTACACCACAGTTACTTCATTTAATCTGCACTCCAATCCCGTGTAGTATTTATTATTAACTTTATTTTACAGAGGAAGAAACCGAGGCTCGGAATATGGAAGGAACCTGTACCATGGAAGGGTTCCATGGTACAGAAAGAAGTACAGATCCCAGAGACAGGGTGGGGTTTACAGGAACATTCGGGGTGCACCCCGATTTCCGGAGTTTAGCCCCTGGTGCCCCGACAGCAGCCCCCGACCAGACCGAGTCTCTTGGGATATAGGGGCCGCACGGAGGCCTGAGGGCAGGAGAAGTCTCGAGGACAAAGGGCGCGCCCCACGCGCGGTGCGGGCCGGGGCGGCGCCAAACCGCTGCCGCGTCCCGAACCTGCGGACCTGGGAACCTGGCCACGGCCCCCGCTTCCCGGGAGTCCCTCCCGCTAAAGAACA
>NW_005871172.1:2260069-2275479 GCF_000147115.1 Myotis lucifugus
GACGCGTGGGGTTTGTGTTTGCTCGAGTGGTGAGGCGGGCGGCTGGAGGGAGGCGGGGTGCGGTACCCACCTCCGCGAGGGCTCCCGGGCGGGGTCCGGGATCCGGCCCGCTGCGAGGGGTCGGCCTGCAAACTGCGCCCTGGACCTGGCATTTGGGTTGGCTTCGGGCGCTGGCGTGAGGGGTCGGATACGCCTCCCTTTGGGGGGTCTCCCGTGACACCGGGCTGGGACCGGGATGAGCAGGGGTGAGGAGAGTGGACTACGAGTTCCGTCCGGGCTCCGGGAGCCAGGGGTGGAGTGGTGGTGAGAGCGCGAAAAGAGACGAAGGGACTCTCTTTGGGGTGCGGTGGGTTTCTCTGCAGCCCCGTTCTCGGCGTTGGTAGTGGAGAGTTGCAGCCGCATCCCACCCCGACCCTCCTGCGCCGACCCGCGGGGCAGAGATGGGGGCGGGAGGGGAAACGATGAGCCAATGATGTTACTCGAACGCTGCGCGTCTGCTGAGCAGAAGCTCAAAGAGGACGGTCACACGGCCTCCGCTTCGTTAAGCAGTAGCTTTTCCTAAAAAACCTAGAGCCTTGCCCCGCAAGCCAAGTTATCCCCGACCTGGGTCTGTAGAGATGAAACCGAGGCGCCGTTCAGACGCTAACACCGGTAGAGTTTTTACTTTCCCGCCCCGGGCTATCCCCGTGTTGCAGCGCATCTGCCCCTGCCTGCTCGCCACCGCGCTGCACGAGGTCAGACACCGCTTTTGATCCTTTGCCCCAGTGCCTGGTACGGAGTAGGCGCTCGGTAGATGTTTGTTCACTGAATGAGTGAGCTAGCTTCAGGTCAGTCTGGACGGACGGTGGTCTGGCTAATATGTAGTGTAATTTTGGGGACTGTGAGTCAGAAATCCTTTTTTTTCACCGACTTGAAAACTGCTAGTCGGCAGCGGGCCAGCATTTTGGAAGCTCAGATGGTCCCATAAAGTCGTGGAGCCCCTCTCCCTCCTGGGCTTGCTTGGGCTCTTGTGGGAAGGTTGAAATCCTGATGAATGAGATGAATAGAAGTGAGCACTAGGACTGTGGGTATGGTTGGCTGTCGTGTGTGTGTGTGTGTGTGTGTGTGTGTGTGTGTGTGTGTGTGTGAGAGAGAGAGAGAGAGAGAGAGAGAGAGAGAGAGAGAGAGAGAGAGAGTTGGGGAGCTGGTTGGGATCATTAGGACCTTTTATTAGTGGCCCTCTCTGGCTCATAACTGCATCTGCTGGGATTTATTAGCTATCTCCTGTGTACCACATATTGTTCTAGGCATTGGGACTACAGAAATGAATGAGGCAGCCCTGGCCGGTGTGGCTTAGTTGGTTGGAGCATTGTCAACACTGTGCACCCAAAGGGTCTCGGCTTCGATGCCCTGTTAGGGCACATGCCCGGGTTGTGAGTTTGATCACTGCTCAGGGTACATGCAGGAGGCAACCCACTGATATTTCTTTTTCTCTCACTGTTGTAATGTACCCCGAGAATCACAGAAGGACGCCTCAAGAAGTCACATTTATTGCAGTCCTGGACTATGAGGGGCCATTTTGCTTTCCCAAATCTCATAGTAACAAGATGGTCGCAGCTCCAGGGTTATATAGGCAAAAAATCACAAGGCATTGATTACATCCCAGGGTTTGGAATGAGGAACGTAGTTCGCAAAAAAGCAGTTTACAGAAGCAGAAACAGCATGTTATCTAGGGCCCTTGGGTAACCTGGGTTAAACTTAGGCATGTTATCTAAATTACAGTTTTGGGTCTAGAGCCCTTGGGTCTAGAGCCCTCTGACCTTGGGATAACTGTGCTGTCCTTCCCAGGTAAAGGAAAATGTGCTTTCTAAGACCAGTATGACCACAACCCATGGGATATTCACATTACAATCAATAAGGCATTTAATCGAATGGGATGATTTATATAATTCAGAAAATCAAAATAACCTGTCCATTGTTAAACAAAGCAAATAGGTACATAAGCTGAACAGCAGGGTTAAAGTTAAACTATAATTTCTACCTGAGATGGTTGCTACCATACTTCATCACATCCATGCTTCTCTCTCCCTCTCCCTCACTCTCTAAAATCAATTTAGAAAAACCAAACACACATCCTAAGGTGAGGATTTTAAAATATTTATTAAAAAAGGAAGTGAATGATGCAGACATGGAGCTTACAATGTACTGGGGAAGGGAGGGAGTAGAAAATCCTATTTAATAAAAGGCTAATATGCAAATGCACCGAACATCAGATGACCAGTTGTTATGACAGGCGCTGACCACCAGGGGGCAGATGCTTAATGCAGGAGCTGCCCCCTGGTGGTGAGTGCGCTCCCACAGGGGGAGCATCACTCAGCCAGAAGCCCTGAGCCGGGTTCAAGGCTGGCAGCAGCAGCAGCAGCAGCAGCAGCAGCAGCAGCGGTGGGGGAGCCTCTCCCGCCTCCAGGGCAGTCGGACATATCCCAAGGGCTCCCAGACTGTGAGAGAGCGCAGGCTGGGCTGAGGACCCCCCTTCAACCTCCCCTCCCCCATCCAGTGAGTGAATTTCGTTTATCGGGCCTCTAGTAAGTAAATAAACTAACAATAATATCAGATAGTGAGCAGTAACTATGCAGAAAGTTAAAATAAGGTGATATAAAGTGACTGAGTGGTTTGGTTGGATGGGAGGTTAGGTGTGGTGTTTCTGAGTAGATGACTTTTAAGGTAAAATATGAATAACAAAAAAGATCCATTGTTATGTTGAGGAGGGAACAGCCAGTGCAAGGGCTTTAAGGCAACAAAGAGCTTCAAATTCAAGGAGCAGAAAGGCCAGTGTGGCTGGAAGGTGGTGAACAAGGGCGCCGGTGGCAGGAGAAGCCCTTACAGACAGGAGGGAGTAAATGGTGTGAGGCTCAACCACCGAGCCACGTCGCCTGGGCCCACCTCTCCTAGTTATTGTTTCTGTCTCTTCCATGAAGTTCTAGGCAAAATCTTGAGCTGAGGGATCTGAGGGGTGTGTAGGATCCAAGGTCAGTTTCACAGCCTCTTGCCCTTCATCCCTTTTGTTGTCTCTTCTGTGGCAACTCTGTGAAGTCCCTCATGGTTATCCTTCAGCAAGCCCTGTCTCTACCTACAGGGCCTTGGCAAAGGGGAAAGCAGTGTGACCGTGCCCCTGGGACCCATGGCAGCTGACTTGTTTTCTACCTCCTTCTGTGGCGAGTTCTTGAAGACTTAAAGATTTGGGGAGTAATTATTCTCCTTTTCCCCCATAAAAAATATTTTGCTTCAAGGGTGCTTTCTTGGATTTACCATGAGCATTTCTAAATTTTTTGGTGTGGGGAGTTCTCTAATATGGCTCAGTGAGAGGGACAAAGCGTCGGCACCCCTGATTTTATTTTCACCAGTGGATCCTTGCCTGGAAGTTGTGCGAGGGGTTCAGGATGCATCAGTTGCTCCTGATAGTTAACAGATACTGGAATACTCTCCAGAATCCATTTCTTGAAGGAGAACACCGGAGCTAAGGCAGGTGGATTTTAGTTTTTGTTTTTGCACTTTGCATTCAACTGTGGATTAATTAGGGACAAAATGTTATGAGGAATCTACTCCTGGTTCTCCCAGTTCTAGACTAGGTGATGCTGACTAGTACTTCAAGACTTCTCTGCTTTCACATGAGTCCCTTAGCCAGGTAGCAGGATATGATAGCAGTTGTGCCATTAACAGCAGCAGCAATAATAGTGGTAGCGATTATGTAATAGCGTCATATTTTCGAGTCCTTGAAAAATGCCAGGAGCTGTTTTTAACTGTTACCTGATTTAATTCTTGCAACAACTTGATGAAGTAGGAACTGTTAACTAGTTCCATTTTTTCCTACGTGGAAACCTGTAATAATCCCAGTCATTCCAACAGCAAAGGCAGTTGGC
Source organism: Myotis lucifugus (assembly GCF_000147115.1). Classification (NCBI taxonomy): domain Eukaryota; kingdom Metazoa; phylum Chordata; class Mammalia; order Chiroptera; family Vespertilionidae; genus Myotis; species Myotis lucifugus. The sequence continues at coordinate 2,263,969 of NW_005871172.1, forward strand.
TTTTTCTGGTATCTTTTCCTACTTTATCCTTATAACAGCCCCTAGAAGCCGCAGAGCTGGGGTTTGTCCTGTTCTTCAGATGATGAAATTCAGGCCCATGAAGGATCAGTGACTTTCCCAAAATGTCAGAGCTGGGACCAGAACCGTGGTCTGCAGTCTCTGGTATGGTAACCATGGTAGTCACGGTGGCTTCTATCCCAGGTCACAGGTGAGAACCAGAGTCGATGCTTGAAGGAGCTCCATGCCATGTACTGCTGCTCCGACTCAGGCTGCCTGAGGCTCAGGGGGCCATTCCCCTGCTTCGTTTCTGCTGGGGACTGAGGTGCCCTGGAAAGGCAGCGGCCCTTGGTCTCCTCTGCTGATTGGTGATGGTGCATGTCTCTGATTAGTAAGAAATGGAAGACATTAATTATTACCTAGTAAAGACAGTCTGGCAGACACAGCCTTTTCAACAGGAGACCCCTGAGGGAGAAATTCTTACAGAGGCCTCAGGAACTAGAGTGCTATGCTGGACTGGCTTCGGGGGTTTTGGGGAACCCCATGGTTGGGTTCTCCCTACAGCAGTTTTGAATAGATCCTGCGTCAAAAAGGAGAAGGAATGGCAGAGAGGAGGGGTTTTTGCTACCCTGCCTGTGCCAAGGTTGCTTCTTGAAGGCAGAACCTCTGAGATTGGCACCCATCCCAGCACCGGGCACTAAGTAGGCAATTGGCATTTATTGAAGCAGCAGTGTTTAAGGGACCCAGGGAGTTCAGCAGGTATCCCAGGTCTTAGAAAACTTATTGGGGAGGAGATCAGGATGGGGGTGGTGGTGGGGGAGACCAGGCAAGGTCAAAGAAGCGAAGCAGCCAGGAACGCGCCTGTCAAGGCTGGTGCCTGGAGCCCAGGCTTCTTGTATGCAGTTTCTGGCTGTCGAGAGCAGCACACAAAGCAGGAACCTGGCCTCTGGCTTCTTAACCTCACGACCTCATGCTCTGTATCTGGGGCGTCTGTTGGCCACTGGACCTGGCTGCCCTCCCTCCCTGGTTGCCAGGTCTTGGTCCTCTGTGACTTGGCTTCATGTTCCTTAGTTTCAGCTTTGGAGCCTGCAGGGCCACCATTGTAGGTGTCGGTCCCCTGTGGGTGCACATTCCCAACTGAGGGCAGTGAGGCGCTTAGGAAGGCATTTCTGAGGGCTGGAGTAAGGCTGCTTTCCCACTCCCTCCCCAGCCCTTTTCCCCACAGCAGGTCCTGGGGGCAGGACTGGCTCCAGAATTTGCATGGGCCCAGTGCAAAATGAAAGTGCAGGGCCACTTGTTCAAAAGCCAGAAAAATAAGGGCATTAAAATAGAAAACGTTCCCTTTCTCCTGCAGTCTTTCCCTCTGCTTGTCATGGTGTTTTTATTTGCTATTTAATGTCTTTCAGAGTAAAAAGCGGTTTTTAATTATTAGCATAAATCTTGTGATTCATCTCTGTATTGTGGACTATAAATTTTTAAACCAACTATCAGGGCATTGACTTCATAGGCTGAATCACCACCACAGGCATCACTCTGAGCGGTGCTCAGGCCCCTGGGACGAGAGTGAGGAGCGGGAAGGCTGGGTGGGCCGTGGGGCCCCAGGAGGCTGGGAGTGGGCAGTTAAGAACCTGTCCCAGGGAGGCAGGGAGTGGGAACTGGCGTGAGCCAAGGCATCACGCCTCCTTCAGAAGGGTCACCCTTCCAGAGATAATGCTAAATATCTAGAGTGTGTGTTTGCATTCAGCAAACCCATTTCTGAGTCTGACATTAGAGGGAGGGAGGAAGAGTTGGGGAGTGAAGGTTGAGCCAGGGGTGTAGAATGTCCAGGTCGGGACCCCACCTGGTGTAGACACCACGTAAGTGTAGAAGGCCTTCAGGAAAGCCTGTGAACGCTGGCGGCCCGGGAAGCCACCGCTTTAGGTTTAATTGTGCTGTCAGCCAAGGGGCGCTCTCTGGGCCACCCCAGGAAGAAGTCCGTCCTGACTGCCACATTTTCCTCCCCAGGCAGATGTTGAACTTTACGTTAGTGAGATTTGTCTTGCAGAGTGCCAACCTGTTGGTTCATGTAGTTGTCATCTTTCTCATTGAAGTGCTTCTGGGAACAGCAGTCCCAGAAGCTCTATTTCAAACCAGAGAGCAACCATTCCACAAAGAATTTCTGTGAAGCTCGCAGCTTACATGCATTTAAAAGGGAAATTCTGAACCCTCTTGTTGCAAGTTAAGAAGGTTCTCCCAGCTTGGCAAGTTTTGGCGGAATCCCACTTTGCCTTTCGTTTCCTGGTTGTTTTATCAAGGGTGAAAACTGACTCATGGCTTGAAATGTTAGTTAGGTTCTGTGCCGAAGGAACAAGAGCGGCGTTGTGCAGAAAGCCGGAGGAAGGATTAAGGGCCATGATTTGTACCAGGTCTTAAAACCCTCCTGGAAAAGATCTGGGAAACCTCTTTAAGAAATGGGTTGCCAGTTGCTTTTGAAGGCCTTTTTTTTTTCTTTTTTCTTTTTTTCAGAGCCAGACAGGAGGTGGGTTGGGGGGAAGAGGTGTCAGCTCCTGTTCATAGAGCTGTGTGTGTGAAGAGGGTGGCTGTAGGTTTCTTGTTCACTGATGGCCATCTTTCCATTCTCTTAATTACAGAGAATTTTGGGTTTCTTAAATGGAAGATTTTGGAAAAAGGAGTTTATTTCAATTTTATTTTTCAATTACTGTTGACATTCAAGATTGTATTAGTTTCATATCAGGTCGGCAAAAATTAAATGTTGCATGAAATCTAGTGTTGATGAAGATATTGGGAAATGAGCAATTTGTACATTATTGATTAGGATGTAAATTTATGCAAACTTTTTTGGAAAAACAATTTATAATATCTATAACAAATTAACTACTTATACATTTTGAAAAAAAAGATATTGTATTCATTTCAGGTATACTGCATAGTGTTTAGACATTTATGTGATTTACAAAGTGATCCTCCTGATAAGTTGCACCGACCTAACACCATACATAGCTATTACAATATTGTTGACTATATTTTCTATTCTGTAGTTTATATCCCCATGACTATTATGTAACTACCAATTATGCTTCTTCTTCTTCTTTTTTTTTTTACACATATTTTTATTCATTTCAGAGAGGAAGGGAAAGGGAGAAATAGAAACATCAATGATGAGAGAGAATCATTGATCAGCTGCTTCCTGCACACCCCACACTGGGGATCGAGTCGGCAACCAGGACATGTGCCTTGACCAGGAATTGAATCGTGACCTCCTGGTTCATAAGTCGATGTTCAACCACTGAGCCATGCTGGCCGGGCCAATTGTGCTTCTTAATCCCTTCACCTTTTCCACCCAGTCCCCCAACCTCCCTCCCATCTGGCCACCATCAGCTTGTTCTCTATACCTGTGAGTTTGTTTCTGTTTTATTTGTTCATTTTGTTTATTAGCTTCCACATATAAGTGAAAGCATATGGTATGCGTCTTTCTCTGTCTGATTTGTTTCACTTAGCATGTTGTTGCAAATGGTAAGATTTCGTCCTTTTTATGGCCGAGTATTATTCCACTTCGTTATGCACCACAAAGAAAGGAGCTTATTGAGAAAGCACCTCATTGTGTGGACTGTTTGGAGATTTAATGAGGAGCCTGCTCCAGTTTTCTGCCTCTTCAGAAGAGAGCCTGGTTTGCATCTTTTGTTCAGCATGAGGCAGCAGCGTCTCAGTAGACTGGCATGGTGTCGTAAGTAAATATTGGCAGAGGGAAAAGCATGGAGGAATATGGTTTTATTTGCCTGTTGTTTTTCAGTGGCTGTCAAAACATTTTTATTTAGATTTTTTGGAACAAGAAGTGTTTTGGATGAATGTTTTATTGTTTACAGCGTGCTTCATGAACATTATCTGGTTGGAGGCTGACAGTTAGTGCAGACATGTGGGCTCAGAGTGATGAAGTGACTTCCTAAAGCCCAGGCCGCATTCGCTCAGCTTTTTTAGGCTTCAGAGAAGGGATGGGCGTGTGGTGTCTCAGATCAGAGCTTCTCAGACTTTTCGGCCACAGCCCTAATGACAGAAGAGGGTGAAGCTCCACTCACCTGGCAGACTGGATGGTGGAAAACATCCTTAAAATGTCCAAAAATTCATGTGAATGCTATCCTCAATTTATCTTACAAACCCCCCTTCCATATGCCCAGTAAGATCAGTACTTGGGCAGGGATGCATCATGTTTGTTGTATGGCCTTGTGTTTTCTAAAACAGAAACATGTGCCCTTAGGGGCACCAATTGTCCTGTCTAGTCTTTTTTTGTTGTTGTCATTAATCCTTACCTGAGGATATTTCCCCATTGATTTTTAGAGAGTGGAAGAGAGGAGGGGAGACAGAGAGAGAAACATTGATGTAAGAGAGACAAATCGATTGGTTGCCTCCCTCACCGTCCTGACTGGGGCCAAGGATAAAGCCTGCAGCTAAGGTATGTGCCCTTGACAGGAATTGAACCCGAGACCCTTTAGTCTGTAGGCTGATGCTCTAACCACAGAGCCAAGCCACCTAGGACTGCCCTGTTCCGTTTTAAGTGACAGGGAAGTGTGGGGAGGCTGCTCATTGGCTTTCCAGCCTCCCTGGGCCCTGCGCATCCAAAGGCCGATGTGCAGGTCTAGAGGAGACAGCATCTGCAGCAGTGCTGACCTCGCCCATTGCCTGGACTGAGTTGTGCCAGGCCAGCTCTCATTCTGGCGTGCAGCCTACCACAGTCTCCCGGATGCTGGCCTGGCCGCACGGTTGGTTTTTCTGGAAGCCCCAAGCACAGCCAGGCCACCTCATCATGCACCAGAATGCACAGGGTTGTGTATGTGGTGGTAGCACATATAAGGAGGCAGAGGGTAGGCGCATGGTCTCTGGATTCTAATTCCAGCTCCACCGCGTACCGCTCCCTGACCTTGGCAGGTTACTCACTTCCATTAGGCCTCACTTCCTCACCAGTAAGATGGGGATAGATGTGAGAAGTCCATGAATTAACTGATGGAAAAGGGCTTAACAAGTACCTGGCACATAGTAAATGCCCAATAAATGTGAGCTGCTCTTTTTTTAAAAAAAAAAAAATATATATATATATTTTATTGATTTTTTTTTACAGAGAGGAAGGGAGAGGGATAGAGTTAGAAACATCGATGAGAGAGAAACATCAATCAGCTGCCTCCTGCACACTCCCCACTGGGGATGTGCCCGCAACTAAGGTACATGCCCTTGATCGGAATCGAACCCGGGACCCTTGAGTCCGGAGTCCGACGCTCTATCCACTGAGCCAAACCGGTCAGGGCATGAGCTGCTCTTTTATACATGCACACAACTCGGAGGTGGGGTGGAGACGTGAATTCTGGACCCTAGTCTCATTCAGCTGCTGCAGGACGAGTCTGGTACCCTTGAACCGGGAGCATGCACACTGTAGAACTACTCAGGGATTGGTTTGAATCCATAAAACTGCATAACTATTATGGTTATTAAAAAGCTGTCCTTGAAGTACTTGCTCTTAAGTGGTTGAGGAAAAAAAACCTCTGTGTGTGTGCGCGCGCGCGTGTACAGGGGAGCAGATGGGGCAAAACGTTACCAGTGGGTGGGTCAGTCTGCATGAGAGGGTGCATGGAAGTTCTTTGTGCTGTTCTTGTAACTTTTTTGTAAATGTGAAATGATTTCCGAATAAAAAGTTAATTTAAAAATAACACTATTTAACCTTGTCCGTCAAGGACATACCGTCCCAAGGCCGTGGGCACCTTATCCGTGCTGCAGGGACCTGGGGACAGAGAGCCCTGGGTAGTGAGGTGTGAAAGCGGCTCCTAGTTTGCCTCTTTCCTGGGCGTTTAGAGGGCTGCACAGATGTCCGCTCCTTAATCCGGGCGGCCACCTGGCTGTCGGTTCTGACCGCTGAAGGACAGGCTTACTGTCTGGTGTTGCCTGGGCCACAGATGTCAGCAGTGATAATCATCATGGTGCTGTTTACTAGTTGAAAACACATATATTCCTTTTAGAGGCAGGTGTTTTTTTTTCGTTTTTTTTTCATATATTTTATTGATTTTTTTACAGAGAGGAAGGGAAAGGGATAGAGAGTTAGAAACATCAATTCAGCTGCCTCCTGCACACTCCCTACTGGGTATGTGCCTGCAACCAAGGTACATGCCCTTGACCAGAATCGAACCTGGGACCCTTCAGTCCGCAGGCTGATGCTCTATCCACTGAGCCAAACCGGTTAGGGCTTTTTTCTTTTTTAAAATATATTTTTATTGATTTCAGAGAGAAAGGAAGAGGGAGAGAGAGATAGAAACATCAATGATGAGAGAGAATCGTTGATTGGCTGCCTCCTGCACACCCCACATTGGGGATCGAGCCCACAACCTGGGCATGTGCCCTGACTGGGAATCGAACCGTGACCTCCAGGTTTTTAGGTCGACGCTCAATCACTGAGCCACGCCAGCCAGGCTAGAGGCAGGTATTTTTATTGTCCTCATTTAACAGATCAAGCAGTTGATCTCCCCATGGCCAGAGAGACCATCACGAGGGAGCTGGGACCTGAACACGAGTTTGTGTGATGTGGTATGAGGTATTCGCTGGTTCCCATGGCCAGGACCCCCTCTGTCCTGAATCCTCTTGTAGTGTGTATTCCGCAAACCTGGTTTTCTGAATCTTTCCTGATGACACCGGAGCACCTCCCTCAGAAAGTCCCCAAGGATAGAAGGGTGATGGGTGGGTGGATGGCCCCCCCGGGGGGGGGCAGTGGGTAGGGTCCTGGTGCTCTGGGGAAGTGGAACCCCCATCCTGCCCCTGGATGTCAGCTGGCCACAGCTAAGGGGCTGATGAGCCTCTTAAGCCTTCTTAGAGTCAGACTGTCTTTCACGGTGAGTGCGTGGAAAGTGAGTGTGTGCCTATCTGGGCTCCCAACGTCATGGCCAGTGTTCTCAGGGCTTCTTGGGCCTTTCCTGCCGAGGCAGAGCCTTCACCCTCTCGAGGTCTGAGAGCTGGGAGTTAGCGTGCAGCTCTTCTGGAGCCTCCTGTGCATCCCTGGACCAGGGCAGTGCAGGGAGGGCGGGCAGTGTGCTCGGGGCAGGGAGGCAGCAGTGGGCCCATTTCATCCCGGTACCCAGCCCCTGGATGCACAGCCTCCTGTATTACCCCCTGCCCCCCACAAGGAGCAGATGAGACCACTCCTTGCCGAGACGAGTGTATTAGATTAATGCAGTAACCTCTGCAATAATCTTCACTTGCAAACTCAGTTGTCAGTGCACGTCCACAGATGGCATCAGTGTATCACCTTAAGGAGTGATGAGCCCCTTAGAGGAGGAACAGTTTACTCAGAGGCCTTTGGTTTAGGATTGATCCATTCAATCACCAAACTCTGATGAAGCATCTAACACTATATGCCAGTCTCCACACTGGGTGATGTGGAGAAATAGAAGTCTCCCCCCTCCAGCAGTGCCCAGACCAGAAGAGAGGGATGCTGGACAGTGTCAGATAGGTGACTGGGGCTGGGGGCCTGAGCAGGGAACCCTAGGGAGCTTCTGAGGGTGAGTGAGGAAGGCCAGGCAGCGGTGGAGCAGAGTGTGGGCAGCCCAAGGCAGGAGGGGCCAGGGGAGGAGCTGGGGGCGAGGGTGAGTGCGTGGAGAGTGAGTGTGTGCCCGTCTGCGCCTGGAGGAGGCTCGGGCTAAGCTGAGGAGTGGGGTCTGGTGCTGGATAGCTGGGCTTCAGGAGGGTGGCGTAGTCGGGAATATTGCCCGAGGGGTTTTTCCAACTCCTGTGTCTGAGGGGTGGTGCCACATGGGGTTGTGAAACATGAATCCTGGAGTCCAAGTGTCTGGGTGGAACTCTTGGCTCTGTGCTGGTTTGGGCAGGTCACTTAAACCGGGTCTTCGCGTGTTTCTTCCTCTGTGAAATGGGGACGATGACCGGACCGTTGCAGTGCCTGCCGTACCGCACATGCCATGTAAGCATGAAGTATTACCATGACTCCTAGAACCAGAGCCCTTCCTGCGGTGACGTGTGGCACACCCCACAGAGGAGCCGTGTGCTTCTCTGGGGAAACCTGAGGTCAGGCAGGCCGAAGGGGAACTGGGCTTTCGTCATGAGACTTGCCTTTAAAAGGAAGCCGGCCACTTTGACATGGTTGGCACTAGATATCAAAGCGATGATTCCTCATCTGCAAAGCCCCTTGTGGCTGTGCCCAACCAGAGAGAAATGCAGGATGATAGACTTATTTTCCAACGGGCAGTTTTGAGTTACTCCCCAACCCTCTCCCATCCCCTCCTCCAGTGGGAGGGTTTCTAGGTATTAATTAGTATTAGGGTTTGCACTGCCTGGAAGGAAACCTAGCTTTTTTTTTTTTTTTTTTTTTTTTTTTGCAATACCCAATGTGTCTGTATTAGAGCAGCTGGTGAGGGTAGACCTGAGGTAGAAGCTCAGTCGGAACGTCTAGAGCAGTGGTTCTCAACCTTCCTAATGCCGTGACCCTTTAATACAGTTCCTCATGTTGTGGTGACCCCCAATTTCATTGTTACAAATTGAACATAATTAAAGCATAGTGATTAATCACAAAAACAATAGGTAATTATATATGTGTTTCCCGATGGTCTTAGGCGACCCCTGTGAAAGGGTCCTTCGACCCCCAAAGGGGTCGCAACCCACAGGTTGAGAACCGCTGGTCTAGAGGGTAGGACTGGGAATGATCATGATTACAAACGCCATGGATGACCACAGGCACTGAAAGTGAAACTGTCTCAGAGCTTCAGCTTCCCTAACTGCAATAATGACAGCACTATTTGAGAATTAAATGTGATGGCCCAGCTGAAGCTCTTGGCATGCTATTTGGCACATAGTAGGTGCTTAGGCATTGTGAGCCCTTCTATCTGCAGGAGGTCATTTGTCAGACTTGATGGATGGGGCTGTGGGAAGGCCTGGAGACAGTGTCCGTACGGTACAGCTGTCTAATACCCACCCACCCCATTACCCAGGACGGATCCCGGAGAGCCAGGCTCCCCGATGGGCCTCTGGTTTCCTTCATAGAGTTTGGGAATGCTCTGCCCTCTCTTCCGCCCAGATGTTGCTGTTAGTTGCACAGGTTGGTAGTGGGGCTGGTCTTGTAGGTGACCACTGACTGGGGACTGCGCCTTCCTGGGGGGTGGGCGGCTGTTCCACATCTCAGAACCCCATGACCACTCTGAGGGCAGAGGAGAGGCTGGGGCGGGGGTGGGTTCTGAATGATTGACATTGATGGTCAGAGCAGGTAAGCCGGCTGTAGTTAACTGAGAAATGGGAATTCTTCCTCTGTGTGCGGGAATACCTCTGTCCCAGCAGACAGTGGGGTGATAAGCTGCAGAGGTGCCAGGCGTTGCAGTCCTCCCTGAGCTGGTCCTGGGGGAGATGGGGCAGGGGCAGGATTGGGACTCAGTGCCAGGACCCGCGTCAGGTGCTGAGTCAGTGCTCAACCAAACCGATGTAGGTTAGTTGATTTGACATTTGGGACGACCCTCAACACTGGCAGGCGTACAAGGAGAGAGGGTTGATTGGAGTTAGGGGTTAATTGGGGCTTGTAAGCTAAAGGGGTGATGAGGTACAAAGTCAGTGGTCAGGGTTCCAGGGAGGGAAAATGGTTTGCTTCCCTGCCCATGAAAGCGTTTGGAAAGATTTTCTTTTTCTCAACACATTTTGACCTGGGGATTCAAAGAAACAGACAGACGAATGCTGTGAAGCTACGTATCTGTAATCGCTGTACCCATTAATGCGTTTCTAAATGGAATTGGTAGTACCTGAAATTACATCCATTTACCAAGGCTTTGAAAATAGGTCTCCCCCTCCCCGTGCTTGGGTGGGATGGCGGTTTTATTTCATTTCATTATATTATAAATAAATTGATAATAAATAAGGGGGAAAGAGAGGGCAGGAGAGTGGAAGGAAAAGGGGCTAGAAAATGAGGTGAGAACTAGGTCCCACGGGGCCTAAAGGACACGGTGAGGTCTTTCCCCCGAGAGTGCTGGGATCAGTGGAGGCAAGACAGGATCACACTTTATTTGGAAACAATATTCTCAAAGAGTGGTCCGGGAATCATGAGCATCATGTCATCTGGGAGTTGATTAGAACTGCTGCCTCTCAGACCCCAACCCAGACCTGAGCTGGAATCTGTCTTTAACAAGATCCCCAAGTGGCTCCTGTGCACATTGCAGGCTAAGCCTGGGCTCTCTGTGTCCCTGGAAAGGGAGCTGGTCTGTCTCAGCCATGTGTGGGCTTTAAAAAAAAAAAATTACTGATTTCAGAGAGAGGAAGGGAGAGGGAGAGATAGAAACATCAATGATGAGAGAGAACCATCAACCGGCTGCCTCCTGCACACCCCCTACTGGGGATTGAGCCCATACCCCGGACATGTGCCCTGACCGGGAATCGAACCGTGACCTCCTGGTTCATAGTTGATGCTCCACCACTGAGCTACGTCGGCCGGGCCATGTGTGGGTGTTGACTTTGAGCAGGAAAAATTTCACAGCACCACTCCAGGTGATTTTGAGAGTGGGTTTATTAAAACGTGAGCAAAGGAAGGGCTTAGGGTAGAGGAGGCAACAGGAGACAGCCTAGGCGGGGCTTGGCTCTCCAGAAACGTCATAGGAAGTGGGCCATGCTGGACTGTGTGGACTCACTGACAAGTGAGAGTCACAGTGACAGAAGTGAGCCAAGGCGGGGCTGCTGTCAGCTCACTGAATAGCCCAGGACAGAAGAAACAACAGGAGAGAGCTGAGGCGGGGCTGCACTGTCTCCCTAGAAACATTAGAGGAAAGAAGTGAGCCACGGCGGGGCTGCGGTTAGCTCACTGAGAAGTCAGAGAAAAGCGGGCTTGGAGACAGCTTCAGGGGGTTAGCCTGGGACAAGCTGCCCCTGCCTGTTGCTCCCCTGGTTGCAAGTCTCGTGGGGACCCTTAGATTTTAGGAGAGAAAAGTGAAGATGCAACCTGAGAGGGAAGAAAGGCCTGGGCGTAATACGTGGTTCTTTTAGCTCCGGTGTGTGGGTGGGAGCTGGAGAGAGCTCAGTTGGCCTCTGCTTCGACTTTTTCCCAGCCCTCCTCACCTGCAAATGCGTGGACGTGTTTGTGGCGTTTGGCACCAGGTGGTTTTTAAAACTCAGAAGGGATATTAACTCTTTGGGGAAGAGGAAAGTAACTGGCTTCCTGTTCTGTGTATAGATAGATATTCAAATTAGACTCCAAAGCACACACTTTTTATTTCAAACTCTCCGTGTGTCTGAGGAGCCAACGAGTTAAGGTGTAGTGACTGTGTGCAGTGGTCTTGCCGGGCCTTTCGACAGGGAGGGCCTGTTGGTGTTTACCGCCTCCTTGAGTCCGTGGGAAGGCTTAAGAATTTTTCTCTCTGAGTCTGCGTTGGATTTCGCTTGGTGTTGGGGCGCAGTAAGCTGAGTGTCTGCGCAGAGGGACTGTCGCACTGAGAGGCCAGTTGCTTTTGTGAGTTCTTATTGATTTGTTTGCTGCTAAGGGTGTGAGTGGTGCTCACCAAGTGC